>NC_046166.1:37733055-38061805 GCF_011064425.1 Rattus rattus
TTCTGCATATTCTAAGTACTAATTATTACATGAATATTCTTGAGAAACTAAAAGAAAAATAGATTTTTATTTGAAAAATAACACTTGGTATTTTTTTAGTTTATTGCTATATTTAGTATAAAGAGTAAATTGTATATTCAGTTAGATTAAGGAGGAAAAATCTTTGCAGTAATAAATATGCTTCCAAGCAATAAATTGACAGAATGATCTTGTGTATCACTGCCTACACAATTTTAGCTAACTTCTCATTTCTTCTATTATAATGATGAATAAAATCTTTAAAAGCCAACTTATCAAGCTCCTTATGAAGGGCTCATTACCTATTTGGCATTCCCATTTTTTCCTACTTTACCCTTAGCAAGGATTCTATGAGATACTCTAACCTAAGGGGAGACACCTGGCGGGTTTAATTAGATTGCATCTGGCAATAATTAGAAGCAAAGGATAAAAGTAATAGCAGCTGCAATCACCCAGGTACGTTCAATTTTTGTATATCAGCCAGACCAGAAGGAAAGTTTCCTGACCTTGTAAGGCAATGGAGACCCAATAGATAAGCTCTGCATGTAGAGGGCAAAAAAAAAATAATAATAAGGAAAGAAGGAAGGGAAGGAGGGAGGAAAGAGGGAAGGAAAGAAGGAAAGAAGAAACTAATTAAGACCTTCAAGGCATAATTTTTTCCCCAATACGTGAAACTCATGGGGAAGCAAGCACCCCTATTGATAGGGTGCATGTTGTCTTGGATACATGGTGTCATATTTAATGAGAGTTTGCATGGGGAAGTGAGCATTTAGTTTCAAAGACTGTGCCCAAATTGTTATCTTCACCTCTGTAGATTTCACTAAGAGCCCAGCTAAGCCAAAAACGTAACAATGTCTAATTCACCTGAGAGCTCATTAATGTTAGTCTTGGCAGGTACGTAATCACCGTGTCCTGTAGCAGCCTAGGTGGACACAGGACAGAACCATATGTAAGCAACTTTTAATGACAGGGCGCATATGGCCTGTGTGGTCTGTAAAGACATATTTGCATAAAGAGCATCACGGCAAAGTTCAACGTGAAGTATAGAGATTTTAGTATGGATTTTGTTTCTTAAACAGACCATTGTCTTTATATCTTGAGTAATTAAAAAATGCCCTTAATTGTTCTTTGTCTCATCACTTTAACTGCTAATTTGTATTTAGATGTGCAGCTGGGCAGATCAAATGAAACTGTTGATATGTTCATTGTACTTTAGCTATGTTTGGGACATTAGTATTGAGTTGTTGATAAGAAGGTATCTGCTAGATTCTTTGAGTGAATTTTTTACAGAGCAACATCATTATACCTACTCTTCCCAGTCACCTGTCTGAACATTTCAACGTGTGTCCCTACCTCACAGTCACATACGAAGGGCAAAAGAAAGAGTTTGTTCATCATCCTATTTGCATGAATCATTACTAAAACTCACACTGCTTACCTACAACCATATTTCCTTCCTAGTTAATTAAACCATCCAAAACTACTTCTATCTGCAATATTCAGAAACCGATCTAATGAAACCATTACTAAATCTGCCATGTGTAGATATTGCTGTCGGCCACCCATGTCATTCAGATCACTGATTTTTTTTTAATTTTGCACTTGGTTGATTTCAGAACAAAATTGGAAATAATTTAAAGAAATCATTCTCCTTGTTAAAAAAAAATGGTAAAATACAAGTTTGATCATCTAATTTGAATGAGTATCGTCTCTTCTCGTGCTGGCCAATGTGGGAGTCACTTGCCATGTGTGGGTACTGAACAATTGAGATGTAGTTAATGTAAGTGAAAATCTGAATTTGGCAGATCATTTAATTTGAAACAACTAGGTCTTAGGTGGCTATATGTGTCTATAGCTATCATAACAACAAGGAACTTAAAATTATAAAATAGAGCCTAACACAAACACCAGTGTAGCCAACACATAAAAAATAGGACTCTTGTCTCTTTCACATCTGTATAATCTATATTTGTATTCTCAGCTCCTTGAAAACAGGAACAGTGCCCCATCATTTCTTTTTGCCTTCAATATACATGCGTTCCATACTAAACTTAAGAAGTTGGATTTAGGTTGGGGAGTTAGCTCAGTGGTAGAGCGCTTGCCTAGCAAGCACAAGGCCCTGGGTTCGGTCCCCAGCTCTGAAAAAAAGAAAAGAAAAGAAAAAAAAAGAAGTTGGATTTAAAAAAAAGAATATATAACGAGTAAAATGCATTGCCTGGAGATAATGAATGTAGGAAGAAGAAACTAAGGAATTAGAGCAATAAGGATACAGGTTTGCAAGTCCAGGAACTTATTCAGAATTGTCTCATTATCAGAAAGATAATCTATATCCAGCCTATATCCCTGAAGTACAAGGAAAGAGGAACATCTCCAGCTAGGAATTTTGAGTTTGGAATCAGTGTTGACCACAGCAGCAAACCTTCGTGGGTGCTGGATAGCGCAGCATAGTACTGCCAGTCATTACCCTGCTCTTCATGGGGCAGGAGCAGACGCAGAGCCAGCACGCCTCAGGAAAAACTGAGATTCGACTCTAACTTTGGATATTTAGCCCAAGTCTAAGCCAGCAAAGATCAATCTATGAAGGTTAATATGATCAAGAAAAGGGTACCATGATTTGTGTAATGAGACGCTAGGGAAGGAAGTAGATATATTAATGATCTTGCTTCATTCAAAGCTAAGAAACCGGCTTTATTGTGTTTTAAGAGAAGAAAACAAACCCAACTGCTCTTATGCATCTTTTATGACCTGTCAATCATTTTGCTTAATGGGATTTAAGAATTATTTCTTGTCATAAACACACAGGCACATGCACAAGCGTATTATGAGAGAGAGAGAGAGAGAGAGAGAGAGAGAGAGAGAGAGAGAGAGAGAACAGTGCTATTCATGGGTTTGAAGTAACCTACTCTGCCCTATAAATGAGTGCCTATTTTCACAGTCTTTGGCACATTTTCCAGCCTCTCCTAATTCTCAGGAGCATGGGATGCAGCTGAGATTCCCAAGGGACTGAGCAAAGCCACAGTACACATTCATTGCATGTAATGACAAAGCAGAATAATTACCAAGCTATCATTTCTCCAGTAAATATTTGGATATAGAATCCATGCTCTATCTCTTAGCTTGATCCTGTCAATCTTCTTAGGTAATGCTTCATTTAAAAGTCACAGTTTTGGCATGTCCACAGACACTGCATGGATTGAGCATGCACGCATAAATTTAAGCTTGTCAAATAACTCTAATGATCTGTTATCATGCCTCAAAGTTTGTTGAAAAAAATAAGCTTTGATCTTTTTTTATTTCTAAATATAGATAGCACATCAACATGAAGATTGATGTATTGCATGAAAGATACTTGGACTGAGGTTTAAATCAGGGCCCCACTTTCTTCAGTGAGTGCTGTTGTAAATACCACGCCCACTCATCAACTCAGAAAAGTAAGGGACACCCAATACTCACTGTAACCATCCCAGAATAAAGAGCTTGATATACACGTGTTGGGGAAACTCACTACTCTATTGTCTGATGGGACCAAAATCCAGATTCTTTTCTTCTCTTTTTTTCCATTTTTTATGGACAGAAAAGTTTTTGGGTACAAAAAATAGCTATGATGACTATTCCATAAAGGAATAGAAAATTATTTTGATCATCTGTTACAGTTACACCATTTGTTTGCTTGCTGAAGTTGATGTTCAAAGAGATGGGCAATAAAGCCAAGATGGAGATTAGTGGTCTAGACATGCTGCCAGCTGGTTGTGGAATGATGTCTCCAGGAGGCAGAATCTCAAGTACTTTAATTGTCTAAGTCATTTCTAAAATATAAAACTTTGAATTTGGAAAATAAATATTATAGCAAATATTGACATGGAGCAGATTCTTTTAACTTCTACAACACTTAATTTGAAAATTAATGTGGATAGATCTCCTAAATTGCAAACATAACTTAAGTTTGGCTATTTTGTTCACTGACAAATAAATTTTATTTACATATGTAAATAATTTAGGCTTCTAACTTGATTTTACTTTTGCTACAATGAAGGTGGAATCTAGAGCCTACCATGCTCAACAAATGAACTTTATCCCTGGCCTCGTTTTTACATGTACTGAGGCAAAACTTCACTACATAATGTCCTTGAAGACACTATGAAGAGCATGCAGGTGATGATTTCATGACTCTTGTTTCTACTTTCCAAGCTGAAAATATTAAAGGACTTTTCTTTTACCATGTATATGTTATTCACACTCTTTGATATGTTTCATGCAAGTTACAAAGTTGTTTATCTAGTAGTATTCAATTATTTCTATTGAAAATGAACTTTTGGGGAAATGATAACTATTTTATTTATTTCCTGATTTTAATTAAATTAATTCAAAAAATTCTTTCACCCAAGTCACGATTGAATACAAGAAGATACACTGTAAGCAAATACAGCAATGGACATCTGCAGCTCGGAGTGTTGACTTGTAATGTGCCTCACCATGGAGGTTATTTGTGAATTCTATAGGACATAAATAAATGGTGAGCCTCATACAAAACAGAAAGTTATTAAAGATTATTACTACTATTATTTCATTAACATACTTTAACTATATTATAGTACTAATATTTATAAATACCTTTCCTGTGTGATTTTATTTTAAGTCAGAGAAACCTATTTGTAGAAAGCTCCAAAAGAAAGAATGTCAGATTGCAGATTTCAAAAGTTATTGTATGGAGCAGTTATCTTGAAAGTTCCCATTGCTAGACATTGATATAAGTCAGATATTCCAAATGCAATTGTCCACGAGGCACTTTTGAAATCCAGAGTATGAAATCCAGAGTTTTATTATAATGAACAGAATACAAAATCTACCATGTATGAGGGCAACTATCTGCTTGTTAGCAAAATATATATATATATATATATATATATATATATATATATATATATATATATATATATATATATATATATATATATATATATATATATATATATATATATCTCTACATATATATATATATATATATATATATATATATATATATATGCCTACCTGTGAAGAGCAGAGTCAGTAAGGTTTTGTGGTACTCTGCAAGGAAACAACTTAAGTCTAGATCAAGGTATGGGACTAGAACCAAAGTAAAGCAATGCACCTGAGTCAATTGCTGAACAATTACTTGTTCGTGGTTCTAGTGTAAAGAAACATTAGTGTCAAACACTTTAACACCTTCTGATAGGCTATCAGAGAATCTCCACTTCTGAACTGAGCAAAAACTCCACTATGCTGTCTCATGTGTCTGCACAGAGGGAATTGAAGCCAGAGCCCTGTACATGTTAAGCACACTCTCTACCACTGAGTAACATCCACAGACCTTCATATTTTAACTTAAAATTGCACTTTAACAAATCCAAATTAAAACATAAAAAGTTGTCAGTATGGTATATACTCCTCTTTTGACACATTAGGCTGTTACTCCACCACTGCTCCATTCAAGTGTGATATTAAATTGGAAGAGAATTGCGATTAAGTACCACTTTACTTCCTATAACAGAACTTATGTTGTTGCAGATAAAAAGTGCAAACAGATTATCAAGTTTAATGACATAGTCAATAAAAATTTCTCAGCAGCCAATATGTAAGATACAGAAGCACGCACTTCCTACCCACAAGAAACCCACTGTCTGGTGGGGGGGAAAGATAAATGCAAGAATGCAATGCAAGTAACATGAGTTACAACAGATTTAAGAGCCCAGTGCTAAGAGAATATAGAAAGGCAATTACCTCTGCCTGGCGAAGTAGATTAACTTCCCAGGGGGAGTGACTTTTGCAATAAGGCCTGAAGGTATGAGGTGACAATATCAGACTCAGCAAATTTTGGAAAGTGATATTAGCTCCTAGTTGAGGTGGATTCAGGAGGAGATGAGGGAGGAGGACCAGAGCAGAAGGAGACCTTCACCTTTGGATACACCCATCCATAGGGCTTCTTTACACATGAATGTCACCCAGGAACAGCCCCATCCTAGATTTGCAGGAATTTCATTGTGAGCAGAAAAGGGGGTTCGGGTGTCATGAATAAAGACATTTTAAAACACTGATGGCAGGTCTTACTTAAAACATATTTCAGGCATACATTCTGATAACAGTGGGAATGACAAAATGATAAAATACAGGTTCATGAAACATGGAAACATGCAATTTAAAGGAAACAAAATAGCATTCACATGAAAGGGAGATTCAGACATACCGAGTAAGGACACATCACAGATTTATTTTATTAGTGGACATTTGAAGTTCTGTCATTCATCATTCATGTCAATGCCATTTTGATCATGGATGGAGAGATGACAACATTCAATGAAGTCACTAAATTGCCCTACATTAAATGTGGGAGAAAAGCATTCCAGAATTATGGCAAGAGGAAAATAAACTTGGTATTTGAATAATTTGCTTGTGTAAAGAAAATAATTTATTAGTACACTCTATATTCTTAAGAAAATGGTGGAGTGTCCAGAATAAAATTTCCACTTCAATGTTCATCTGTGATTAACAACATTAGAAATTAGGTAAATTATCTGTGAAAATTAAAACAAAAACAGGAAGTTTACTACAAAAATGAATAACATAAAATTCCTTTTGAGGTATAGTTATAACAGATGATGCACACACACACACACACACACAACAGAGACAGACAGACAGACACACACACACACACACACACACACACACACACACACACTCCTTCCTAAAGAACTTTAAAATGTGTCTTATTACAATGGTAATTATATAGTAAAATTACAGAACAATATTTTATTTTAATCAGAACAAAACAGGAAGGTGGACCAGACATTAAAGAATGTTAGCAGTAAAGATGTTTGGTGAACAGTGCCATATTTTCATGGCAAACTAATGAAACAGACAGGCACAATTATCTAGGAGCTAGAAATATGGGTCAGACATCAACATCACATGCATCTGATAGACAGGACTTGGATTCAATTTCTATCACTCAGTTGTGTGTCAGGGTCCAGAATACCTGAAGAATCATCTTTTCTTTGTTATTGGACAGAAATAACAAGGGGAGGTTGTGGACTTTGTTTCTTTGTGAATATTAAGAGATTCTGGGTATAACAACTACATAGATATGAATTGTATTTAGAGTGGAAACAGTTTGAACTTCTAAAAGTCTGGGTTTCTTTTTTGAAAAAAAAATTGTGTCCATGAAATTTAAGCTGCTAGAAAAAAATGCACATGAAACAATTTTCTTTAGCAAAATTTTAAATGTTTTTGTTGCTCTACATCATGAAATTTGTTCTTGTGTATTAGATATATCATAGATTCAAGTAAATATGAGACAGTATTTTCAGGACTATTTTCCCATGTATATTTCTCAGGATTCAATTAACATATAGGCCATGGGAAATCCATAAACTCGATTTTCTTCTAGGTCGTATGCAGTGTAAATTTATTAGAAGTTTAGATGAAGCCTACTCTGCACACAAAGGAAGAGTAAAGTCTGAACAAATACTGAAGCTACATTACTTTCCTCACATTGTTTCAATTATTACCTGGGTTGGTAATGTTTATTTAGATGTGCAAAGGCTTAGAGATCAAGCCAAAACTCAATATATCAAAAGTAGTAAAAAAGAGAATTGTCAAAGTCACAAGAGATTTCCTGAAGGTCTAAGCACTGCTCCTACCTAGTCCGTCTATTGCATTTTTTTTATAAGCTATACATACACTCTTTATCTTAACAATATCAGATTACTTTCGCAAACTGACGTATTCATCTAAGTAAATGTTCTTAAATTAAGAAGTTAATATATCTGGAATAAGCACTTGTCAGTTACTGCCCATCACTCCATCTGCCAACATGTTTTTGAATCCTAATATTCTCATCCAGTGTATTAATTGTCTTGGTGCTTAGAGACACGCAGCTGTTATATTTATCCTCTCTCGCTCCTTCCTTTTGACAAAATTATTGTTATTTCCTAGATCCAGTAACTGTGGCAGCAGCAAAAGACAACAGAACAGAATTCACCTGTTCTCGTTTCCGCTTTCTGAGCATTATGCTTAACTTAATACTCCAAATATTAGGCTCAATCAACCCTTTTGAATTATTATTGTTGTAGATGTATCTGACTAAGATACTATCTCAGAAATAGATCCCAGTTTGAAATACATATAGCATATTTTTGTTGCTCTTCAAATGTTGCTCGAATGAGAACTTGACCCAGAGTTATAGGTTATCAGCCGTTCACACAAAGAGTAAAGGAAGCTGAAGACAGATCACTTTTCAAGATTATTTTGTTATACGAACAAGCCGTGCATAATTGCACAGTGTTGCAGATGACAGCTAAATCCAGATTTCAGATTCGTTGCTTATAATATATGTAAAATTTCTCAACATTTCAATGTACCCATGTAAAAACAGAAATTATGCATCTAGGAAAAAAATGTAACACTACAGTGACCTTATTCTCCTATCAAAATCACCTGAACAATGCCTTTACTTAAATAGGTAAAAGAAATTTATATTTAAAATACAAGCAAAAATATTTGTCAGCAATGAAAAGAACATTTACATGTATCTTGAGTAACATTTTCTGTTGGTAGCCAGGTGTTCTCAATGATAGCAAATTGGTTCTCCACTTGGTGTCAACCCTTAGCAGGTAATATTTGTGAGTGCGAAAGCTCTGTGGAGAAGTGATTTTATTCAAATGCAAGTTCAAGGGAAGGATGCCTAGGATTTGCTACTCTTGAGTTTTATTTAACAGATGCCTGAAACTCAAAGTATCTGGGATCTCACTCCTTTGATTTTCTTGATCTGACCCCCAAAACACAGAGTTGCCTTGCGTACTTTTCCTCATCATCGGCCACTTCAACCTGTTGATTTTGACTTTAATCAAATGCAATATCAGAATTCAAATATAACACAATCCTTTTTGAAACTATCCTCAGCTGTTAATAGGACTCACACAATAGTGTGTATGGTCATCTCCATGTTACTTTTTTTTTCTGTCACTCCATGTCCTGTCATTTCGTTTGACTCCAAAATCACAGAGTTTGAACCTTCTGGGCTGATTGACAGTTGCGTAGAGAAGCTGGATGGGGAATGTACTCACTCTCTATATATGTCTCTGCACCCAGGTACATTACAATTCACTGACAACACTCAATAGATTAAGTGATTTTTTTTTTAAGAGCCCCTACAATCGGGAGAGGAAAATAGCAGTGAGGTAGAGGAGAAATGTGAAGGAAAGAAAATGGGAGTGGATTGGGTGGATTTAAAAACACATTCTATGCATGCTTAAAGTTATCAAACAAATATCAGAATAAATAAATCATTTCAGTTATCCATTCTCTCTATGTGCCAAAATGTTCTCTATATTTATTTGGTTACCTCTTAATTTCATTCCACTCATTGGTCAAATATATTTTTCGACACATAGTCCTTGCTGGTATTATTTAAAGTTAAAGAACACTCCAATTCTGCTACCCTACTACATAGCCCCCTTTATTCTACTTATTACCTCCCAGCAATCTATAAAATACACTTAAGTGTGTATTATAGCTCCCTTTTGTGGCCTGTGAACCATAAACGTGCTTTACCTAATGTAAGTCAAAGGTTCTAAAGTAATGTCTGACACATTTTGGACACTCACTAAATGATTTGTTAAAAATATGTCATCACTGGCAGAGTTTTCCAACATACTCTCTGTGACAAAGAAATTTCACTTTCCAAGAGTATTGCTGGTAATTCATTGAATAAATTGGCTAAAACATCAGTGTCCCTTTTAGGAAAATTACAGAGGGATTTAGTATAATTAATAGCACAATCTACTCCTTAACTTGCTAGGTCTCAGTGACACATTGTTGTCATTGGTCACATTTATTAAAACAGTGTATACATGTGTCCTTATTTCCTGTAACGAATACTGAGCTAGTCATGAATAAGAATGTCTTAATTTATCTTTACGTCAATAAAAACAAAAGCTCCATATTACTAACGGTTGACAGACTCAAATTTAACATAGCAGAAATTAAACTAGTTCCAGAGCATATATTTTGATTTTATAGTAACCTTCATGAAACCTTAAGTATGCTAAAATATGCATCATTCTTCAATACATACAACATTTTAAATGATTTTTACTGAAGATCGGAAAATTTAAAATCAAAAGTGTAGCTTAATTTTAGAACTTTTTTTCAAAATTTGGTAGTAGTAGTCTGCCTATCAATATAAAATACATAAAGATCCCCATGCTTTACATTATGACAGATGATGCTTATGAAGTGATCATATATATATATATAATGTCTAAAGGATTTCAGTTCTGTTTCCATCTTTGGGAACATTCAGTTGTGTTGTCTTACGTTAACTCTTTGGGAATTTTTTCTTCTTATAGACTTTCTATAGTTCTTTAGCAATCACTATTCCAAAGAAGTGTAATGAAGAAACTTTGCCCACAGTTCATTTAAAGAAACAGAGTGGATAGTGATGGAGAGGCTTCCATTGGAAGGAATAAATACATTGAATAAGTGTTGCCAATTGCTGAGTGACTTTCCCCAGGGAAATGTGAGCAGACATGAATTCACTGAGTACCAACAACAAACTCAGGTACTAGTTATTTCTTAATCTAGTTTATAGTCTGGCTTAGTACCCAACACGTTAAGTAGGGCACTGCAGAGAGATATGACTGAGGGGTAACTGTGAGTAAGGAGCATGGGGGAGCCTGGGGCAGCAAGATCCCCTGGAAATTCCACTGGAGCTCCCTGTCCAATATTCACCCCACTTCACCGCAGACTTGTTCTCTTCACAGCAATTGTTTGCAGTTTATATAACCATGGGAGGGGTTTCCTGTGCGCAAATTCTGTTTAGTGAATACCTTGAACCTGTAAATTACTAGTGTGCTAAGTATGATGAGAGACATATTTCACTGCAAAACAGCATCAATGTATGCTAACGTATCTTCCGATGTATTCCTGTAATATCAAAAAATAGCTAAAAACAAAGTCTCCAAAATTTGGAAATGAGGAAGAAGCAGTCCTTTGTGATCTCTGGCAGAGCTAAGTCCTTCTGTGCTATAGCCTGAAAGGTTTTACACTTCTACAGAATTAGAAAAAATGTGTGTACTTTTGTATAGTAGAGGTACAGATGACATCTTTCATATCCAGTCTGGAACACTCAATCCAACAGTACCAATAAGCATCTATCTCCAAAATATTCTTTGTAATCATTTTATTAGCATGATTAATTCATTGATCACTTAATTGCATGGCAAGTATATAAATTTTCCTATAATAATTATACTGTCTTTTAAAAAAACCACTTAAGTAGTTTATTGCCATAAAATGTTTTTCTTGGAACATTATTTTAAAATAAAATATTTTAGTGCATTTTGGATTTGCAAACATAGAAGAAGATAGTCATTTGTACATTTTGAGTAGTTACTTCAAACTCATTTTTGCTATAAGCTAGTTTTAGTACATTGATAACTAGAAAATTTCAAAACATCTTAAAGTTATACTAAAATGTGATTAAATATTTGTGCTTCATTCTACTGTAAATACTATAACATTTGAGACTGCACACATTTCACTTTCTAAATGTGAATGAAAGCCTTATGTAATGAGGCATGGATAGTGTCATTATAAAAGTAAAATACAATTATACTGTGTACAGAAAATATTTTGATAATAACTTTTCTATACTTTTCCTGTAAAATATTATTTTTATGTTACACACTTATGAAACATTGTTAAGAAACATAGATAAACAACAGCAACAAGAGAAACCTATTTCCCTCCTGGTCCTTTTATTCCCACACCTGAAGAGTCCACACAAACTATTGTAGGGCCTTGTGCTTTGCTAGCCTTACATTTTCCTTAGACTTTCAACTGGATGTGATAGGCTTTTAACATATTTCAAGTTTGCTTAAATAGTTCCCATTTGGTTTTTATCTTTTGATGCAATTATATTTACCTTCTCATTTATGAGCACATAATATGTGTCTATGTATGTTGAGGCTAGGAGTTACATTGAATGTCTTCATGGATCAAACTTCATGTTGTATATAGAGGCAAGGTTTCTCACTTGAGAAACTGTAGCTTGCTGATTTGCTATTCTGTGTATCCAGTTTTCTCTGGGAATTTGTTGTCTCTTCCTCTACATGCTGGTGTTAAATAATATCTACCCTACTCACACAGCCCTCACATTCTACATTCTTACAATGAAGGATTTACTTCCTAAGGTACCTTCCTACCTATAACAGCAATTATCATAATAAAGTAGGTGAGATCAAAAATGATATTGAAGCTAGATTTACACTCTGGAGTATATAAATGTTTTCATTTTAAACATAGGAGAAATTAGGCAATAAGAAGAAAGGGAGTAGTGACTGCAAGCAGTTCATTATTATGTTGAAACTCTAAAGTCCTACATAGTTGGAATTGAACTTTAACACTGCCACAGGTTAAATGCTGACCCAAAATAATCCTCCTGAGTAAGAGAGCAGGTCATTTGGATAGTTAAGAGTCTGGTAAAGTACTTGGACCTAGAGACACCACGTGGATGAGATGTCTTAGGAGCTAATACCTTATGTTACCGTATCAATTGTACCAAAGAAAATACTTCCAAGAAATAGGGAAAATGTGTGAAAAAAGTTTAGAAGAAAAAAAGAAACTATGTGTCCAATATGACTTTTGTTGAGAGACCACATAGTAAGAAGAAGGCAAAAGTCCAAGGATCACTATCGATGCTGTGAGAGCTGAGGTAGCCCTGAATCTTCTTTAGATAGTAACCAATAGAGGTTAAGAAGTAGGGAAATCTCAAAATTCATTCATAGAATATATTCAGTGAGAGTCAAGTATTATAGGCAAAGCCCTTTGTCAGACATTGTCAAAAGAAATGAGTAGGAAAGTACAGCTCTTTCCACAATATGTTTCTTCTTAGAATATCCATTATTATTGCAAGTCTTTATAAAGTGCTCGTCATATGGTGTTCCCTCTGCAGAGTACCATTTATTTATCACATTTAATTGTATATGAAAATAATGAAGGCTCAGAGAGGAAAAGTAACTTGAACAAGCTGTAACAGTTTGTGAGGAGTGAATTCATCTTATTACAGTCCTAGCCCTTTATGCTTTGGATATATAATCATCTAAAAAGGAGATGCAATTTCTTATGTCTGTGTGCGTTTGTGTGTATACATGTGTGTGCCACACAGTAAAACATGACAAAACAAAAGTTGAAACCTTATATAGAAATTATTTTTTCATGGAAAATCACATCAAAAAATTTGAAATCATTAATTATTACTTGGCACTTTAGATTACATTTCAATACAAGCAATATATAAGGATTTGTTCTAAGCAGGGGACAAGGATAATTCTTGGGAAGCTCAGTATCTTGGACATAGTCAAAGCTTAATGAAGGAGGTAGGCAGCTTGAGTCCAAGGACTTGCACTGCTGTTAGAACTATTGCATAATTTATGCTGACTAGAAGTTGTAAAAATCAGAACAGGCTTCTCAAGAGAGTTGTACCTCTGGAAATATATGTTTGGGCATCAAATAAAAAGATATTCTAAAAGTCATATTTTGTTAGTAGGCACGGAGAAGTAGAAAAACAAAAGAAATAAAGATTAAAATAGAAGTGTAGAACATTCATGTTGGCTGCAGTGTAAGAGTGAGGTGAACTGGGATAGAGTGAGTGCCGCAGAAGACTTAAAAGAAATTGTTTGATTGGAAGAGAGTAAATGGGATGGAGTATTATCAGAATCGTTGCAGACATTTGAATACCGTATAGCTCCTGCCATTAATGTGTTCCTTAAAAAGTTATTTTGTTTTGTTACCCAAAAAGACATTGGTGGAAACTTAAAATTCTTTAAAAAACCAAATTCTAAGGGTTAAAAAGTAGTGGGTGTCATTAAAGGAGCAAACTTGATCCTCTTTTCAATGGCAAAATTCAGGCAGTGTTAGCACCATGGTAACATGCGTAAGATGGGCGTAAAGACGAAAGACGGCAGGGTTCAATGGTAGGCTGATTTCCACCTCATTCATTTGGTGGGAGAATCTTTCATCTCATTGATTTTTCAGTGCTAAACAAGTCGTGTTCGCTTGTTCATTAGAGATTGCTTCATTTCTGTTCAATTCATTTTTTTCATCAGTTTGGCATTTGTGTGTGCTAGAACTCTGCTTCATAGAGAGTATAATTCCCAACTATTGATGGATGTGACATCCGCACTCTGAAATACGAAAGTGCACACAATGCAGCCTCATCACAAGGAGCACAGATGCAAATTGACTGGAGCCTGCTGAAGGGTTGTTCAGCATCACTGTATTTATCTAAGCCCTTGTAGAATAGTTCTTATGTCAAGGTATGAAATAACAATAAATATTAAGGAAATAAAGATCTATACAAGCATTTATTTAATACAATAAAAGAATAAGTATGGGTCCCTTAGCTGACTCTTAACAGATTTTATTAGGCCTGTATATTCTATTTTATTATAGAACCATAAAATAACTCAACAAAAATTAACTGAACTAATTCTGTACTATTTACTAAAAGCAACTTCTGCTTGAATTCATTGCAAGTTTTGCCTGAGCAAATGCTAAATAATCAACCCTTTTTCTCCCCCAACAGAATATTCTGACTGTAGCATAGAAGGCAGTATTTCAGTATGTAAGTGCTAGTGGATTTCTGCATGGAAAGTCACCTCCTTCATACCCCAGTGTTATGGGCCCAACTGCTCTGTAACTTATGGTGTGAATTATGGCTCCAGACTACCACTATTAACTTCACTTGAGGGATCAGCAAGTTATGATCAACTGGTTTCTTTATTATTATTATCTGAAGAATTGTAGTCAGAATGTAATTCTGGGAGAAATGTGCCACCAGAGACAAGCCAGTATATAAAATGTACTCCTGGGGCAGGAATAAACACCTTTCTAAAATCTAAGGGAAACAGTTTGTCTCCTGACTTAAATAGCTGGTGGGGTGATTCTAACGCAATGATTCTGTCGATGCTTGGGACACAGACCAGGGAACAGGCAGGCAAAGATTTAAGAAATAAACACAAGCTTGGCATCCACCATAAAGGAGAGTTTTAACAATTTTTACAAGGGAATGAGGTAAAGTGACCATTCTTGCTATTTTTAGGCTGTGCCTATTTTTATTTTTATTTTTTTAAAGATTTATTTGTTTATTATATGTAAGTACACTGTAGCTGTCTTCAGACACACCAGAAGAGGAGGGCATCAGATCCCATTACAGATGGTTGTGAGCCACCATGTGGTTGCTGGGAATTGAACTCAGGACCTCTGGAAGAGCAGTCAGTGCTCTTAACCTCTGAGCCATCTCTCCAGCCCCTGTGCCTATTTTTAAAAATCTTGAGAACCTACAGAGATCACATCCTATTTTACTATTCAAATTATCTGATTTGTTTAACCAGATAAAAGTAACCCATGATATTTAATGATGGGAAAAAGCTTGAATAAATAAGTTACTGTCTATGTACTTTCTACTCATGCAAAGAAGCAATAAAAGGTAGATTAAAATAAATTTTACAATTATTTTTGTCAAAAATTATAGCATATATCTGTGAATATCATATTATATCTTATATTATTATAATGTTTTATATTGTATATTAATGCATTATATTATGTATAACATACAATATAATCTCCTTTAAATAAATATAATGAAAATTAAACATTTATTTGATGAATACATTCATCTGTTTACAATGTCTGAACAAATAATTCAGAATGCGGCTTCAGTAGTCCTTAGGAGACAATATTAACTATAAGAATTTTCTTCCTCTCATGCAACTGACAGAGAACTTCAAACTTTCAATATGTGATTTTTTTCCCCGTATACCAAGCCATATGTCTACAAATACCAATTATCCTCTGATTCAACTCAATCCTTGCATTACATATCTTTAGCATCAGATCCCACAGGTTAAAATCCCAGACCCACAAGTGTTTATCACTGCAGATGTCCATCAAACCAGAAGGTTATAACCCTTGTTTCTTGACCAATCTGCTAAAAGCAGAAGTCTTAGGATTTTGATTAATTATTTTCAGAGTGCCATTCAAAGCAGCTTAAGAAAATGCATTTGCCTATTCTAAAAGATGTTAACGCATAAGATTTCATAGTTAAAGTAGTAACAAAGAGTAAAACCTCCACACAAAATCCCATTCCTAACCAAGTAGCTATCCACATTCAACGCCCACTGGAAAGGACAAAATCAGTTTATTTAATATCGTGTCCCTGAGTTTATCAACTACACTCCAGTGCAAACAGACTCAATCCAGGAATAGTTGGTCCACATTGGGCTTGACAAGCTAGAATATCAATCCTCATAAGTGCAGAAGAAAATCAGCTAGCAGAAAAAGTCTTTGACTGTTCCTACAGATATTTCAATGCAAATCAGGGTTGGCCTACTCAGCCTTCAAATCCTCTTTACTCCCCACCTGGGTGTAGGGCTGAACCAAGCATTGGTATTCTTAGTAACCCTCTGTGGAACTTTTTGATGATCCTTGGTCATCAGTTATTTCGTTTGCATATAAAAGATATTCTCACTTCTACTCTCTGCATATTCATGTCATATATTTTATATATGTATATATAATAGCAACTCCTCAAGGTGAGATGCCTTCAATTGGACTATTCCAGTGCACCAATAGGAATGATGTTGCTCTTCTTCTATTTTTTTTCCTAATTTCATAGCAAAATGTTTTTCTTCCTTACACCTATTCCAATCATACAGTCAAGGAAGACCTGAAAGGAAAGAAGCCACACCAATGTGACCAAGTCACAATATATTTTATGGCATATGATTTTGTTTCTATTTATTGTTTTGTTGTTGTTTAGATTGTTTGTTTGTTTTAGAAAAAGGTCTCTGAAGCCACAGTTGGCCTGTAATTCACTATGAAAATCATACTTGCCTCAAACACATAGAAAATTACCTGCTTATGCTTCCCCAAGTGCTGAGATTGAAGGCAGGTACCCTGTGCCTGAATCAGTGGTGAATTTTTAACCTTTACAATGTGGAGGTCATATTTTTCTCACCACTAATTTTAAAATATGAACTCACCATTTTCATTGAACAGGAGAGCTTGCTTGACTGATCAACCACTTCACGCATGCCCCATGTGTGAATATATATGACCAAAATACTGCTTCAGTGTGTTCGCCAGCCTCAAACACTTAAACACAGTGCTAGTCCTGTGTAAGCGTGAAATGTCTCCCTATGACTGTCACATCTTTGGGTGACTCCTTTATGTCCTAGCCACATGAGCAATTCACTGATCATTTCTGGAGATGACAGTGAGCCAACGAATTCCTCCAGGGTTGAGGATTCCCTCAAGTCCATCCCAATCTGCCACAAAGAGTCAGTTTAGGGGTCACTTGCTTGTTAAGAAGAACTACAGTGCTATGATACAAGTAGCTGGAGAGACAAGACTAGGATCTACAGAACTAGACGTTTCTCAGAAGAGTGCCTACTGGGCTCTTAGAAGCCGAAGAGAAATAGACAAAGTCAGAGACATGCAGCAAGGAGGGAGAACATGTCCAAAAAGGAGGGGCCTTATGTCTGTTGGTATAAAAGTATCTCTTAATCGCTTGTAGTGACTGTCATCTCCAAGGCTTATGGCATCAATCTGCTAATCCAGGCCTAGTCCTAGAAACATCTAGTCTCCACACAATTTTATCGAGGCCTAGAATGTGTTCAGCCTCTGAAACCTACTGCAGTATAAGCTCACTCCTTCCTAGTTCTTATTGAATTCTGAGTGGCTCAAAGTCTTTTCCAAGCTGACTGAATCAATCTGGCTTCTCTCTCTGCCTCTCCTGAATTGTTCTGCTTGACTTTAGACTAATTCAAGCAATCTGTTCTAATCCTTGGCCTCATTCTCATTCTCTGACTCATTCTGTCTTCACCTGTGTTAAGCTTATTTTCTCCCTACAACCTGTTTCTGTACAACACTCCTGGTAAAACTGTTCTCTCTCTCTCTCTCTATAGAAGGCTTCCTTTCCTCTTTCTCTGATTTGTCACTTTGTCACTTTGTCTGCCACTCAATTAAATATCCCTTTCAAAAAATATGTGCTTCCTTCAACAAATTAACTTTACCTTCATAGTTTGGGACTAAAGGTATGTACTATGAGCAAGTATGTATTCCAGACAGAGGGGTTAAATGTGTGTACTAAGGGCCAAGCCACACCACAAATAGAAAGAGTTTTCCTTTTTCCTTTACTTTTTCTTTCAGTAACTAACAGGGTCACAGTTCCAAGTATGATCAAATATCATGCAATTTGTTGGGAAAGCTATACAGCACTGATGAGGGATGACATGGCCACATTTGCAGATGAGAGATTTCCATTTGGACCCTCATACACTTAAGTACAGTACCAGTCCTGTGTAAACTCCATAGTTATTCCTCTGGCTGACAGTCACTTTATATACATTTTCGAGATGGTGTATAATTGAGAACTGAGAGAAGCATTTAATGCCTTGTGTAGACCTTCAACATTGATCCTCAATCAGAAGACCAGCACTGGAATTCTTTGAGCACAGTTCTGCTTCTCAGAGAATGTTAAGGGGTTAAGGCTGATGCTTTGAATTCATGTGATGATAGCAATGAAAAGAAGCCATCTAATTATATTTTAGTGTAAGGTCATTTTTATTATTTTGCAGTGTGGAAATATTCAACCATCTAGCTAACACAAAAACACCTCAAGATAAAGAACAATACTGTGAGAATGGTAGAAGTTTTCTGGATCAGTCAGACTTTACATACCAATCATACTAAAAGTTAATCGTGTTCTGTTTTCTAAGCTTCATAGAATTTAGTGTTTACCTTCATTTACCTTTCCTACTTTATTTACCTTACTTGCATTTTATTTAATCTACCATGTGTACCTGTAATCTTCTAGAACTTCTTTTGCTTAAAGGATGTGGCAAGAAAATATTTTCTTCATCAAAACAAAACACAAATTGATAAGCCTACTTAATTAACATGGGACATTTGAAAGAAAAATAGTTGACATAATGCAAAATCTTTATTTATTCTCCAGAATGTAACCAAAGAATGAAAGCTAAGAGAAATTCCAACCTTTTAAAAATTGATTTTGATCATTGTGTTCTGGTGAAAGAATTCAGACAAAGAACATATACTATTTCAATTTTAAATGCTTTCCCACAAACATCGATGGAGATTGGTTCAAACGAGTAAATTTAGAAATGCAAACCTGTCACCACCATTTCTGTTTCCAATTCCTGAAATTTCCATCAAGCTACAGCTTGTTTTTACATTTTATTTGCAAAACACTGCAAACTCATTGAAAATAAAGTCCCATCTGCCCCTGGAAGACAAAAGCTTAGCTGTATTTTTTTTAGCAATTTCTTTTCTCCATTTTATGCTAATTATGCACTTTCCATGCTGATATTGACATGGCTCTGATTAACCTGACATTGACCTCCTTTTCAGTCATTGGATTTATTACAATATTTTCTTCGTATGTGCCTTGGATAAAGAAATGTGAGTGAATTACAAAAATTCATGTGCTTTATTGATGGCAGCTAAAAGATGCAGAAAATGGGACTGGAGTTAGAATTCTAGGAAGGTGTGTGTGTGTGTGTGTGTGTGTGAGAGAGAGAGAGAGAGAGAGAGAGAGAGCATGTGAGTGTGTATGTGTGTATGTTTGTGTGTGTATGAGAGTGAGTGTTGTATGAGTTCACATGAGTGAGTGTGTATTAGTCTGTCAGAGACAGAAAGAGATAGAGGGAGAAAGGAAGGGAGAACATGATTTGTGTGGGAGGGATGTGTGAAAATATGAGGAGTTGGAGTGGAGGCAATATGATCGACATATACTATATAAAATATTATTTGAAAAGAATTTGTATCCTAACCTCTCCCTATCCTAACCACGAGCACACACCACAAAATAACAGTTGGCCAATCAGCAGCACATTTCCATAAAAGAAGCTAGGGGTTGTGGAAAGACGATATTTCCTTCACATCTTGCTGTATTTATTGCAAATAAAAATTACATTGTGGGCAATATATTGTCCTTGGAAAATACAAATGAAATGTGTAATGAACATTGTAAAATCTTCATGATATTATTGACAGATTTATTAGCTATGAGTACTCAAATACTTTGATTTCAAGGCAATAATACAAAGATAAGAAAAATACAGATATCACTTCTGGGTTTTGCATTCATATATTGTATATTGTATACATTCTGGCTTTCTGAAAACTGCCAATATCTTATATTTAGAATGTTACTTTCTGAATTATATATGGAAGGACAAAATATAACTTAGGTACAATATTTGTACTGTAATGTGGTACAAATGTTATCAGGAAGACTGAACAAATTTGTTGCTATGTTTCATAAAACTTTTATTTAGAATACAAAAGAAACATCCTGTAGAATCCAATAAAGTTGAATCACTGAGCCTCCATTTCTCTGTAAAGCCATGTGATCAAATATTTGGCATTGCATTCTATTGTCTTTTATTGGAGGAGTGAGTTAAGCATTATCCTTGTAATCGACTTAATATGTTGTGGTATTTTCTTTCTATATGAAAAGTAATAGGAATACCCAATCTGTAAGATCACCAGAAATGCCTGTACACAAAGGCCATAACGCTAGGGAACTCAGAACAGATTCCTGTTCTCACATTCATCACCAGCATGGTCATTATGGCCGTCCACCAGCATTACATGCCTGCTAAAAGAGCCTTCCTTTTAGTGTTAAGTAATATAAGGACAGTATACACATTTGCCTTGCAAATCCAATGGATATAATCACCTTTTCTATGTGTAGGTAGTTCAAAAATAATCTAAATTTAATGATACCTAAAAATAAGTTTTTCCTGACTTTGATTAAAAACTATACCAGTGAGTCTGTCTAATCACCTGTATCGACAAAAATCACTTTCAGGATAATGCATTTTAATTGCTGTAAAAACTTTTTTTTCATTCATTTGACCATGGAATGAAGTCCTGTTTGTAGTGTCTTCATTTCCTATTAAAAAAATGAAAATATGAATAAAATATGTCCTTAAAAAGTGTCTTATAAGAGATGCAAGCTAAGGATTTGATCAGCACAACTATCTTTATATTTAGGATAGAAATCTATCAGCAATTTTAGAACATACCACTTTATACCCAAATTGTTCCTTTTAGCTCCACACAATTTAAAGGAGCAAGAGAGGAACTTAATAAAGCAGATGCATTTCTTAGGCTTTGCAAGTTCATTTTACCAGTTGGAAAAATAAACAAACAAAATAATAGCATGAATAATCTACCCAAGTAAGAATAACTTGCCCAGGGCAAGTAATAATATGGTGCATGCTCAATTTGGAGAAACCAGAATATATTTGTAGACAGAACCATTTTGATTGCTTAATATTTATATTTTATATTAGAATTATTTATTTTATGTGTGATTTTGCATGTATATGTTTATCATTCAAATGTTTGGTGTCCACGGAGGTCATGAGAAAACATCAGCTTACTGGAATTGGCGTTCTGAATGCCAGCTAGCCAATATGTCAGTTGTGGGACTTAAACTCAGGTCCTCTGCAAAAGGAATGAGTGTTCTCAACCACTGAGTCATCTCTCCAACACATGCTGGATTGTTGCAAAATGTGAGACTCCCAAACTATGCTAGTTTTCCTTTCCTGCCTCTATACCTGACTACAACACCGGCACAATTGAAATAAATCTGCAGTTGCAAAGACGATCTGAGCCCCGGTGTGCAGACTTGTGAAATGACTCTAATGGGGGAGTTAGCCTTGTGAACTTCATGCTGAAGAATGAACCAAAGCCATCAGGCGGTTGAGATCCACTTTCATTCAGCACTGACTAGGAGTGTTGTGTGTCTTCTTGTTTCATTTTCTGTCTTTGAATTACTATCAGTAAAAAAGCATCAGGGTCAGAGCAGTAGCATAGGTTTGTTACAGGATTTCATGAGGGCCACATCCAGGAGTTTAAAGCAATACGTGGAACATGGTAGGTGTTCAGGAAGTGTTAGACTTTTATAAGGTTGCTTATATATGTCCAAGTATTCACTTGGATTTCACAAAGGAATGATGGATATTTCAATGATAGGGATTAGTAGACTCACCTATGAGTGAGTACAGAGAAATAGGATAGTTGACTATCTCTGTAAAAAGTACCACAGTTGGCTGGGTTTGTGGATATATGTCGGTAATTCCCCACAAGGACAGCAACATGGTGATCTAATGGACTATGTAGACTGCTTGGTATCTTATAATATAGATTGTTTTTTATAGTTAACACTGCCTAAAACATACACAATAATTATATACATTTGCCAAGAGAAGGAACTACAGGGTAAGAAAGTGTAGTCTATTTGCATCTAGAGATTAGAAGAGAAACAGGGTTCAATTTCTCTCCTGGAAAGGTGGCATATTGGACTTAGGCAAGTCAGTCAAGACATTTTCTACATTCGTTCAATTTGCTCGCCTACATACCTTTTCTCAAATGCACCTACTTTTTGGTGAGAATTCATCTTTAATTCACACTATTAAACTGCACCGAAAAGACATTTTTGGTTCTTGTAGTTAGCTTCGTGTATCATTTTGGAAACTCGCCGTTATTGACTCTTCTGGCAACAGCTAAGGTTTGAGGCTCATGTCATTAAATACTGTTCAGAGAATTCTTTGATGTTTTCAGACACATTAACATCAAGAAAAGAAAGAAAAAAAGGAAAGAGGAGATTTTTAAGACAAGCATGATTTGGCTTTTTGGAAATTCTAATATTTTACTTGAGAATCAAAAGTGTCAAGGAAAAACTTGAAATTTAAGACATAAAAGATGTTTCTAATACATCTGTGTGCCTCAAGTGGTACTGATTAGATATTCTACAAATACATGTATTTTCCCTTAAAACCAGTTATACAGTAGAGAAAGTAAGGGCCATCCAGTTCAGAAATCTTGGAAGAATCACTCACTTATAAAACATTTTCCATGCAGCCTATACTTAAGGGTTCTAATTTAAAAAGCTAACATTTAAGAGTTTTCTACCTTGTAACAAAGAGCAGGTTTATGCAGGTCCTAGGCAGTGCCCCTGTGTTGTGGTTTACAAGCAAAACATTTTAAGAAAGAAGAGAATTCCTTTTGAACATCCTTTTGAATAGGGCAGAATTTACAGGGAATAGTCGACAAGGGGATTACAAGACTTCTTGATTCATGTGATGAAGTTTCTACTTTGTTTCCTTTTTGCTCATTATTTCATTGTCCACTTAATTTACTAATATACACCACCCAGAGGAATTAAAAAATTCAATTTTGTCTGTGTGGTGGGTCTTTTAGCATTGGCAAAAATGCAACGAAATAGAAAGTTATTCCCAATCAGTGAAAAATGTTTGAAGAGTCAAGGCTAGAGAGAGAACTAGGCAAGGATATAATCGGACCTAAGGTTTGGAGCAGTAGTTGTAAGTTTGCAGACTGTTCCCAGTGTTTTGAAGAAAACAGAGCATATAGTTTATTTATAATAGAGGAGAAAGGTTAGAAAGTGGAATGGCGTTAGAGAGCGCTATGCACTTTTATGTTCGGCTCATCTAACTTCAACAATAACGCATACTTTACCATTAAGATGATTTCAAGTAAATTTTTTATTTAATTAAAAGTTCATCCATGTTAAAGATTGAACTGCTAAATTTCAAAAGTCAAATCCCCCTGGCTATATTTACTCTTTCCTTCATGCACTAAAAACCATTTTAATGCAACCTCTAAAAATTGCTGTTACCTATAGAGTGAATGTGGTTCAAGGCCAGCAAGCCACAGCTCTGCTATTGAAGGCTAGCAGCTCACATGTAGAATTAATGTGAGGTGCTCAAAGTCAGAGCTGAATTTCTCTATGTCTTCCTTAAAAGCAGCCCTCCTTAGCACTCACCTAGAAACGAGTTTAGTGTACTTCTCTTACCAACAAACATTTGAGATTTTCTGTTCACAAAAATATTGCCAATATTCATATTCATTTTTATTGAAAATAGGTTCTTCTCTCATACAACTTTCCCTAACTCCCTTCCTCCCAGCTTTCACCCAACATCCCTTTTCCCCAGATTCATTCTCTCTTTATTTGCCTTTAGAAAAAAACCAGGCCTCAATGGCACAACAGCTAATCACAGCAAAACAAGGTCTGAGAAAGTACGGTATATTGAGGCTCTACTAAGGAACCCAACAGGAGATCAAGGAGTCCTAAGAACAGGCAAAAGGGTCAGTCACACCTGCTTCCACTGCTACGATTCCCATCCAAACACCAAGCTAATTGCTATGATAAATATGCTGAGGGCCTAGTGCAGAACCATGCAAGCCCCCATGATTGCTGCTTCAGTCTCTGTGAGCTCGCGTGAGCCCTGTGTAGTTGATTCCATGGGCCACATTCTCCATATTCCTTCTGATTCAGTTTGTCTTCCCTTTCTCCTCTCCTGCTAGAGCTCCAAGGGGAGAGACCGGATGGAGAACTCCGATTTAGATGCTCTCTCTGCATAATGTCTGGTGTGGGTCTCTCTGCACCTGCTCACATCTGCTGCCAGAGAATGCCTGTCTGATGATGCAAGAACAAGGTGTAGACCATTGAGTACAGCAGAATATCTTTAGGGATCATTTCACTGGTTCTATCCTAGTCTCTGGCCTTTCCAGTCTCTGACTCATAGCCATCCAGACTCTGTAGGGCATGAGCTCCTTCTCCTAGCATGGACATCAGGTTAAATCCAACATTAGTTGTCAAAGAGACTAGAACATAGGTGTAGGCTCCATGCAGGTACCAGATCTATCTATGTTCAAGTAGATGTCTAGATGGTGTTCTAGTCAATTGGGCCCTACTGTCAGTCTTCAGAAGCAGACACTGTCTTCTTTTGTTTTAATCTTTTAGTGGATATTTTCATTATCTACATTTCAAATATTATTCCCCTCCCAGTTTCCCCTCCAGAAACCCCTATTTCATCCTCCCACCCCCTGCGTCTATGAGGGTGCTCCTCTACCCACCCATCTACTCCCTCCCGCCTCCCCGCCCTGGCATTCCCCTACACTAGGGCATTGAGCCTTCACAGGACCAAGCCTTTTCCTCTCATTGATGCCTGACAAGGGCATCCTCTGCTACATATGCAACTGGAGCCAAGGGTCATTCCATGTATACTCTTTGGTTGGTGGAACCCTCTGGCTTATCATCAGCCTAGGTTATTTGGGGAGCTCCATGGGACCCCTTGGCCTCCAACTCATATTTATAAATGCATATTTAGTTTAGTTTTTAAAAAAAGGAGTACAGGGAAGAGAAGACAGTTTAATGTGTAATCATGCTTCTTGTAGAGTCTGAAGAGCTGAGTTTGATCTACAAGACCATGGTAAAAGGGAAAAAACAAATGCCACAAATTATCTTGTGACTCCACTTATGTTATAAGGCAAGCACGTGTGTGGTTGCACAAACACAGCACAAACACACACACACACACACACACACACACAATCTGTAAAGATTAATGAAACATAGAAAATTATCATTTTAATGTGTTAATTCCTAAGTTTAGTTGTTTAAGAATGGTTTGGTACTTGCTAAGAAAATGAATCCTCATATCTGTAGTTTGGTTTCTAGACTTTAAGTTGATGGATAATTTTGTTTCAGTTGTTGTTTATAAAGCTATTCAGTTGTAGGTGGTATTTGTTCTTAGAGTCATGAAATGTGGCTAGTAAGCCTTATTTATAATAGCCAGAAGCTGGAAAGAACCCAGATGCCCTTCAACAGAGGAATGGATACAGAAAATGTGGTACATCTACACAATGGAATACTACTCCGCTATCAAAAACAATGACTTTATGAAATTCATAGGCAAATGGATGGAACTGGAAAATATCATTCTGAGTGAGGTAACCCAATCATAGAAAAACACACATTTTCTGTACTCATTGATAAGTGGATATTAGCTCAAATGCTCAAATTACCCTAGATGTACAGAACACCTGAAACTCAAGAAGGATGACTAAAATGCGAATGTTTCACTCCTTTTTTTTTTATCGTGTCAAGCCAGGGAGAGGAAGAGAGGAAGAGAGAGAGAGAGAGAGAGAGAGAGAAGAGAGAGAGAGAGAGAGAGAGAGAGAGAGAGAGAGAGAGTGTTTCACTTCTTTAAAAGGGTAACAAGAATACCCTTGGGAGGGAATAGGGAGGCAAAGTTTAGAACAGAGGCTGAAGGAACGTCCATTCAGAGCCTGCCCCACAGGTGGCCCATACATATACAGCCACCAAACTAGACAAGATGGATGAAGCAAAGAAGTGCAGGCTGACAGGAACCGGATGTAGATCTCTCCTGAGAGACATAGCCAGAATACGGCAAATACATAGACGAATGCCAGCAGCAAACCACTGAACTGAGAACGGGACCTCAGTTAAAGGAATCAGAGAAAGAACTAAAAGAGCTGAAGGGGCTTGAGACCCCATATGAACAACAATGCCAACCAACCAGAGCTTCCAGGGACTAAGCCACTACCCAAAGACTATACATGGACTGACCCTGGGCTCCAACTGCATAAGTAGCAATGAATAGCCTAGTAAGGGCACCAGTAGAAGGGGAAGCCTTTGATCCTGCCAAGACTGAAGTCCCAGTGAACAGGATTGTTGGGGGGAGGGTGGTAATGGGGGGAGGACTGGGAGGGGACCACCCAGAGAGAAGGGGAGGGGGAGGCGTTAAGGGAATGTTTGCCTGGAAACCGGGAAAGGTAATAACAATTGAAATGTAAATAAGAAATACTCAATTTAATAAAGATGGGGAAAAATGTGACTAGTATAAATAATAAGCAAACACAAAGCCATAGGAAGAGACAAGCATTGAGGAAAAAGTTTGTAAACTCTACAAATTTATCACCAAATAATTCCTTGTTTGTAAATTATATTCGTCTGTAGATTTTAATGTTTACCACATAAAATCACCTTTGTTTAATAAAATAGTTGCCTTTGTCTAGTGCTAAAAAACAATATTTAATTTTTGCATTTGCTTGTTTAGCTGATTTTGTTTTCTGACTAAAGGGTCTCATGTGTTCAAGGATGCCACTGACCTCCCTATGTAAGGAATGATTTTGGAAGTCACTATTGAAAATAGAGTCTTGTAGAAGGCTAGAGTCTTCTCACTATAATCAGAAAAGTAATTGACTTATGAACCAAAAGCCAAATTTCTTTAAGATGTTTGCACAATGATTCAAAATTTTGATTGATATTTCAAATATTAAAATGTGAGTGGTTAGCCATCATTCCTAATACATACATACTGTTTCTACTCTACAAAAGTAAAGCCCGTGAAGTTATAGAATTTGCTGACTGTTCCAAAGAAGATAGCTCAAGAATGTACTGTCTTCCTGCATAATATTATACACCTACCCAACACACCAACCTTGATATGTGATAATATAATGTAGATATATGGAAATGTTACTTTATATTCAAAGCATTTTGCATATACATATATAAAACAGGCTACATTGTATCTAACCTATTTATTTTTAATTTTCCTTTCTATGGTTCCAAACAAATAATAATTTTGCCATGTAGAATTCAAAACAATAAATTCTGCATAATTACTTGCAAATTATATTTTCCACGTTCCAACAACATTAATAGCCATGCATACATATAACACAGGGCAAACGTTGTTATTTTCATCAAGTTTCAAAGTCAAGATTGTGCTTTGTCTCTAGAGGTTTGATGTCTTTGGATTGAATTCACACTTGTCTCCGTATTATAAAGCATTTTCAAGGAGATGAGAACAACTGTGACTTGCTATTGTCACACTGTCGTTTCAATGCTGATAGGTTAATATGTCTACTTCTGTAGCTTGACTTGGAGCATTAGTCCAACCAAGTGAAAATGACATTTCTCAAAGACTACATCAACCACTATGTCTATTTATCTGTATTTATACCTCAGCCAGGTTGAAAATAAAATTAGAATGGTTTGAATGATATTAATTGTTGAAGATAAAAAAGACTTCACATATTAACGCTTAAGAATACTTTTCAGTACACTGCAAGTCAAACTTCCATGAGTGTTTCTTTGTTGAACTTGCTTTAGAAACAAGAAGAAACCTTTGATTCCTGGAGTACTTGCAGTGGTTCAAATGTGCCCTCATGAAGCATCCTTAAAAGAATTTAAAGCAAATATCTTCCCAGGTGACAGGCCACTCATTTTTGTATATTTTCCTCTGTCCCAAGGATTTGGGCTTAACCTGTACTCACATTCATAAAACTCTAATATTATAAAAGAGGTATTCGTGTTTCTTACTAAGAATTGGAGTATTTATTGTAGAAATGTGTAACTGAACAAATATACTATTATGTTTCTGATGGTCATAAATATCATTCTTTAATTTCCTATATCATGCTAAAAGGTATGGTCCTAAATATTTAGAGATAATATTTAACCATTTTAGATAGATCCTCTTAAAATGAGCCAGTTTTATTGACCGCTAGGTGTACAGTTACCAGATTTTGTGCATGAGAAAAGGAAATTTTTAAAACATCAAGGCAGTATGACACCAAAAACTGTTCCCTGAAACACAAGTGAAACACATGTCATAATCACATTAATATATGGCTTTCATTTACCTTGGGGAAGGGATCCTCTACTTCTCGATCCTGTATTTCATTATGATCTATTTACAATAAAATTATTCCAATACCTTGATTCCATTTCCTCCTTCCAATGTAATTGAGAATATTTCCATAACTGTCTCTTCAACAAATGTAGTAGTTTTCTCTGAGCTCCGGTAGGTTTCATCTTAGTTTATTTGGGCTACTTTACAAAGTACAGCAGACTAGATGGCTTAAATAAAAACCATCTCGTTCCCTGGAAACTGTTGACAATGTTTTGCCTAGAGCTTGCAGATGGTTATGTTTTCAATGTATGTCCACGGGGACATACATTGAAAGGGGGATTTAAGGGAAGACAAAAAGGGAAATCAGTAAGAATATGAGAAAGGGGAGAGAATGTGTTCTGTTCTTATAAAACTTCAAGTTCCAACATGACATCGTGAGGCATCATTTTCCTGTTTAATTGGCTCCCAACAGCCTCATCTCTGAATGTCATCATGTTAAGTTATCATTGCTGTGAATATTAGAGTCTAACAGATTTAGTACTATGCAGTTCAGAACATAGCATTATCAGTTTCTCTAGAATCAGTATAAACTCTGTATGTAATTAGTTAATGATATTGCACTGCTGGGAACGTTCTTTCATATGACTTGTCAATTCTTACATCCATTCATTAACTTAATAGGATTAAATTTCAATCAGTTAATGAGAGTCTGGGTGTTACCACCATGGGATCCCATCTAATACAGGCTTGAAGTGCCTTAATCTCAAAGAGGGATCTGTGTGGTCACTGAGGATTACATCACAAGTGGAAGCTGACATAGCACCAATTTACTCATCCTTCTTAACTGAAAACCAAGTCTGTATATGACTCTTGAATTCCTATCTTTTCATCATTGAACTTATTTTTCTTTGTTCATTTATTTATATAACAAATATAATAATTACACTTGCAATCATAGTATATATAATATATAGTCTATATACATGTGTATAAAACAAAAACCTACGTTTCTTAGGGGCTAGCATCCATTAAGTGAGAAATTAATAGGTACACAGTTATAAAACAATAGGATTTTAAATTTTCAGTTAAAAATGTGTTTTACCAAGTTTGCAAAATCAGGATTTTTCATATTTTTTTACTTAAAAAATATTTGTCCATGTGTTCTGATTTAAGTACTCAATAGTTTCTTTGTATATTAATGTGTGACCAAATGATTGATTTTGTTGTTATTTTTAGATGGTAAAATACCATTTGGTCTATATTTTTGAATCTGGTAAGATAAAATAAATTCTGGGTAGGATAAGTTTTTCAATGATATATTTTGAAAATTATTATTAAGCAACAGGGGGGATACTTTACTTAAATATGAGTAAGAAAAGACTTATGAGAATTTTACCACTATAAATAATCCTAAAGACCCAAACCAGAAGACTTCATCCTTTATGAAATCTTTGATGCCTTAAGTTTAGTAACTTTTGGAATAAAATATACAAAGTCTTTGATGTTCTTGGAAGGTAGACCATTGTAGACATTTTTAGATGATAACAAATGATTTTACTTCAAGAGTCTCTCTTCTGTTTTTGTTCCTCAAGACATTTTGACATCTTTTGCCATGGTGTTGTACAGGATGAATTTTTAAAAATTATATTTGTGCTATATACTTTCTTATTGTTTTCAGGGAAAAAGTGCTGAACATTAAGAGAAATATCTCTTGTTGGCTTCGGTAGCTACTTTTAAATTCATTGAGGCTACTCATTTATTGAAATATGCATCGTTATGGTTTTCCAAAAAATGAAAAGAACATATACACATACAAAATAATCTATGGAGATGATAGAATCAAGTCTGTTATACCGCTAACACGAATGTGAGAAAGAAATATAAATAGCAAGGGGTGGGGTGACAATGTTAAAGATTAAATGCATGAGTTGTTCAAGCTCAGACAGTCAGTAAAATGTTGAAGAAATTTGAATACAAATTGGGCTATCTGACTCCCAGCAAAAAGTGGTCATCTTAGTGCTGTGGTGTAATGACGAGCATGGAAGATGATAAGAATCCTGTCCTGGAAAAGGAGATGATGCAATGCAGAACATGCTAATCCAGAGAGAAGATAACTTAGAGGAGGTGGAAGACAGATTGCAACATGGAGCAAAGTTACCTGGGAACTTTTTGCGTTTTCTTAGCCCAGTGTGTCATCTCCATAATGATCTTTGTATGATATTATATCTCCAGACTACCATTAAGGAATTACATGGGGTTATAACGTGAAGAATACAGCAACCAATTCTACCAATGCTTAATAACTCATATGTAGAAGACACTGACAAAAATAAATGAATTTGGAAAATGTCTGGCTTCAAATGCCTATTTATTCTTCCTTTAAATTTCTATACAAAGTAAATGCCCAATTATGAATTTGCATGCCTATGTATTTGGGGAGATAATTTAGTTCTTTATTGATGTACTAAAGATTTTCCATATTTTAAGGTAACTTGTATTAAAATAAAATAGAGATTAACTTAAAGATTAAGTCAGGAAGATGTCTAAAATGAACACTGCATAATTTATTGTCAAACCTCCATTACCTAGTGCAATGGTTGGCAAATATTTTGGCTTCAGTAAATGTTTGCTGAGCTGAATTAAGAGTGCTAAACTGACATTTCTTATTTTAGTTTTCAAAATGTAAACCAGAGGCCCCCAACTACTTAAGATGTATAGCCTAATACCCCATTACCATTGAGCAATTTACATTTTAACTGCCCAGATAATTGATGCTGTGGTGTTGCCTAAGGATTCCCTATTCCCATCACCGCAGGAAGTTTCTATATTTTCTGACCTCCCTGTCTTTAAGAAATAAAGTGACAGAGAGTACAACAAAGTTATGAATGTTATTTATTTCATACAAACAGTTCTTTCAATGCATCAAATTTCCAAGCTGCATCAAATGACCGACAGCGACTCTACTAGTAGTTAATGGAGTTAGAGCTGATAATGGAGTATTCACACAGAAAAGCAAGCATCTTCCAACCATGCTGTTTCGGAAAATCCTGCACGCCTGCCCTCATCCGCCTTATGGTACTCTCCACTCTTTCTTTTCATTTTTTTTTAAATCTGTGGCAATTACAGCCAGATTTTCCAGACCAATCAATATTTGTCACTTTGAGAGACCTCTTCCTGGATTGTAAGAGCACAGGCTGACTGCCATGGCCAATTGCTGGCACTCCACACTGCTGCTCCGTCGCATTTGAATGTGTGCTTCATGGCGAGTATTGCTACTGTCTCTGTTAACAATCCTTGCTCAGCACACTCCAGTATGCTTGCTGGGATGGAATGATGTCCTCTCCAGCTCAAATCCACTGAACGCAGTGCTTCTGTGATGTAGTACATACACCAGGACTATAAGAAGAACTCGTTGATGAGGAAGGAGTAACCTGCTTTGTCATTTACAGCATAATGTACTTACATGTGACCCCATTTTCTTCAGTGCAATTAGCTCCATCAGCTATCTTTGGCACACTTTTAATTGATATCTGTGACTACCACAGAGCTAGGAGATCCACTTGAGATTAGAAATATAAAACAGAAGTTGAGGATATATAATTTACAATAGACTTTTTTAATAGGAGTAGCTACGTGGTAGAATGAATTAAGCTGTATATCCTTTGTGGAAGAGTTTTCAGAATAAGTTTTGGCTTATCATACAGTTATCAGTTAGAAATCATCTTTGGGGATAGCCAAACAAAGAGTTCCAGGATCTCTTATTTATTTTACTCTCATCTTACAGTCATAGAAATAGAATGACATCTTGACTTATTTTTTGAAATTCAAGAAAAAGTCTCATCATATAAAATTTAAGTATGGTCTAGATATCGTGCCATCAAAACATGTCCCACTTGTCAAGGGATAGCAACGTCGCTTGTATATAATCTTCTTTTTCTGATTGAAGATGAAGAATAAAAATATTGAAAGTAGATATGAATTAAGTATTCACACTGTCAGTGTATTTATATCGCTACAATTATACGTAGAGATATAAAATAACAGAATTATTTATTTGTGATCATGACCTATTATTACCAATTTTACTTTTATTTATGAATATATGATGATGTTAAATGTAATAGCAATTAAGTATTTCATTGACTGATAGCAATGTATGATGTTTCAAAATTAAAATAGTGTTGTGTTTTAGCATGCTTGAGAATGAAGGAAAAATATCCTGTAAAAACACTTATTTGATATCTGTGATACTTCAGCTTCTATTGAGGAACTCACATCCTAGATAATATTACTTTATATAACAAGGTTATTCTGCATAATTTTCTTATCAAGTTGTTAAATTGGTTGCCTGAGTTTCTTCAGGCAAAGTTAATGGTTAATCAGACAACTATATTTGAAACAATATAAAGTGGCATTTATGTCATCAAATCATATTGCATCCCTAATTAAGAATATAAATGGTTAGATGTGAGAAGTTACTATTTTCAGTTGTACGGTTACATGCTTCATGCAATATGCACATTTTTAGGTTCAATAAAAGAAAATTTGATTCATTTTTTAATAAAATATCTCATATACTGAAAGGTTATATTTGTGATTTGGGCAAAAATAGATGCAGAAGATATGACTGCATTAAGTCATTAAATAAATCACTATAGTTAAACCGCTTCATACTTGAGAATCTATGGACAGAAATATTTGTAATGAGAAACAAACCTGGAGATGGTGGTACAGGCCTGCAATTCCAAATATACTGGAAACTGAGACAAGAGTATTCCAAGCCCGACACTTGCCTGTGCTACAGACTAAGTCAAGAACAGTCTGGGCTAGTCAGTTGAATCTTGTGCTAAGAGAGGGACAGAGACAGAGAAGCAGAGACAGAGAAACAAAGACAGAAGCCAGACAGACAGAGGCGTCATATGTAGGTCAGTGAAGACATTTTTGCTTAGTATAAATGAGGTGCTATGTTGCACATGCAGCGTCACAGAACACAGAAGAGTGACATACCATGTTCTAAAACATTAATTACTTTAAGAAGCACTGTAGGTGTGCCAGAGATGCAGCTGAAGTTCTATAAAATTCTCTAAACTCTGATATGAACAATGATGTAACGATAACTGTCAAATATTATTAAGTTTTAAGAATATCTTTACTATTAACTCAGAACTAAATATGTACTATGAGAAATGTCTGGAAATAATGACTTAGGGGCAGCAAGAGAGATCAGCATACAAAGACTCTTCTTACTCAAGTCTGAGACCTAATTTCCAGCTTCACATTAGGGTGGAAGAAGATAAACAACTCTATAAATTGTCTTCAGAGTTCTATAACCACAAACACACACACACACACACACACACACACACACACACACACACACACACGCGCATGCATGCATCATGCAATATGAACACACACAAACACAATAATAAATACTTTAGGGAATAAATGATAATTATTTAAACAATTTGAAATTCTCCTTTTGATCCATAAAAACTAAATATACGTAATCTGTTGCTGCCATTGTGACTGTATAGAGTCACAAGTGCAGGTTTCTTATACAAAGTTGCTTATATTGTGGTCCCGAGATATCTTCACAAGTTGTCGTGATCCTCCTAATAGCACTAAGACAAAAAAGGAAAGCAATTCATAGCCCTTCACTTTAAAGACAGACACAGAAACATCACATGTAATTCTCTGTAGTGTCTACTGGCTAAGAATTGACTGTATGCCTATGGGTAACTTTAATGCAGACTTGAAAATGCAACTTTCAATGGCCAAGTACCAAGCTACAGCTCTAAAATTTTATCTTTTCAAAGAGCAAGAAGAAGAGGAACAAGAATGAGGGTATACTTGGGAAGAAATGATATTTTTCAATGTAAAACACATAATTAATAACATTCAGAAATCTTGGAATGTGCACCTTGGGAACAACTCCTGGGATAATTCTCTATTTCTGGACTTAGACTTCTCCGATCTCTATAGAATATATTTCATTAGTTCCATTCTGCTTGGGTAAGTCTTGCTCAGATTTTAAATTTGCCCTAGAAAACTTTCAAGAATTCCCAAGTATGACTTAGGTCATCATAGCTTTAGCATATCCTGCATGCAATAATGATTTTTGTTTTCTGTGTTTCTGCAACAAAGCCTTGTATGTTACTTTTCTTCTTGTTTTTTAATGAATGAATGAGTTGCATGAATTTACTCTTCATTTTCAGTGACTATACAGTTAGGTCTAGTGTGGTCCAAGGCAGGGAAATATACCTGCCACAGTCTTGGTTTCAGAACTAACAGCTCTCTTCCCCTCATGAGTGACCATGTTTTGCTATTGATCCTTGCAATAGGAGTGCCACACACTCTAACAGAATGATCCGCGAAATGAAACCAAACCAGGGAGCTTATATTTTTATAAATGTCAAAAATATGACTAAGTATAGAGCTCATAACAAAAGCTAACTTTAACTTTTGCATATTATCATGTAAAAGGGGCACAAACACATCCCAAAATTCCAATGTTGGGAAAGCAACACCGTGTTTAAGGTAGAATATGTGGTAGGACATTCTCTGACATAGAAATCTTCTTTCTAATCTAGCCAGTTACGACAACTGGCAAGAGTTGGCACTAGGGGTCCCTTGTTAAATGCGCCTCCTATGCCTGACAACTTATTATTTTTACTGGATTTAAACAATTAAAATGTAAAATTCAACCTCATATTTTTTCTTCACTTTTAATTCTTTTATTTCTTGAGAATATAATTACATCACTTTTCCTTCTGTCCTCTCCCAACACTTCCTTATATTCATCTTTACTTTCTTTCAAATTCATGGCCTCTATTTCTTTGTTGTCATAAACATATATTTATATGTCTATACATATACCTTCCTAAATACACACTGCTCGGGCTGTATTGTGTTACCTGTGTGTGTATTTCTAGGGTTGAATATTTGGTATTGGATCACCAATTGGTATGTTTTCCCTGGTAGACAATATTTATCCTGTGGTCTACATTCCTTAGTCTCTTAGCTTTGTGAGGACTGGTCATTTTGGGCTTTCTTCTGTCTACACTACGATCTCTATTATGTCCCCTTGTCCAGCTCATGTTTACGGGTCATGTTGATGAGAGTGTATGGTTGTAGCTTCTGGGAGCCACCATCTCTTATTAGCTATGATCTTTCGTCTCCCTCTTGCACAAGGATCCCTGAACCACCTGTGCAGGAGTTGCTTTTGAGATGTATTCTTTGGGACTGGGCTGCACAACTCTGCATTTTGCTTGGTTGTGGTTTTCTGTAATGTTCTCTGTTGCAAAGACAAGTTTCCTTAATGAGGAGGTGGGAAATACATTTATATGTGCACATAAGAGCAAATGTTTGGAATGTAGTTAGAAATCATGCTGTTTTAGTAAAGAGGCTCTTGTCCATTCTAATACTCTTCTACTTTTCTTATTTCTTTGATAATTTTATTCAACTTAGATTGCTCACTCTCAACAACCATTCATCACCACAGTTCTCCTCACATATTCTTCTCTTCCCTTCCTCATATCCAGCCCACTTCAGATTGTGCTCCTTTTTCTTTATTTTAGATGAGACTATCTTTCAGGAGATGTTCCAGTCCTCTAGTTCTTACAATCTTTCTGTGTTTGCCTGGGATATATTCTGACCCTGAAGTGCAGTTGTTGTGTTGTAAATGTAGTAGGTAGAAGCAAGTAGCTCATGACTAGTTGATTTCTGAACTTGGAACAGCTGTGGTTTCTGTAGTGGTCTCCCTTTCCTGTGTAAAGAAGCTTTTTTAAAAAATTATTTCTTTTCTTTTTACTATTTACACACATTACATCCCAATTGCGGTTTCCCTTATCCCCACTAATTCAAACCATCCCCTACTCAGCAACCCCTGCTTACCCTAAATACATTGTCCTGTTTCCCATTAGAGAGAAGGGGTGAAGGGAAGCGGAGGGAAACGGAGAGGAGAGGGGGAGGAAGAGAGGGAAAATAAAGAAAAGAAAAAGACAAAAGAACAGTTCTACTAGGGATTTCAATGAACATGGATGGAATCACAAATTACAATAAGGCTAGACACAACCTCTCATACCAAGGCTGGATGAGGCAACTCCGTAGGATGTTAAGGATGTCAAGAGCAAGCAAAAGCTTCAGAGACACGCGCAACTCCCTCTGTTCAGAATCTCATAAGAACACCAAGCTACATAATCATAACATATATGCACAGTACATAATGCAGACCCATATAGGATCAATGGATGATGCTTCTATTTCTGAGAGCCCCTAAGAGTCATCATGAGTAGTTGATTCTGTGGGTTGTATTCTTATGGTGTTCTGAACCCCTTTGGTTCTTATAAGCCTCCCAGTTCTTTGGGGTTCCCCTGGCTTCTCCTAGATTTGGCCAAGAGGCTTTGCTTCCACCAGTTGCTGGATGAAGTTGCTCTGATGACTATTATGCTAAGTTCTGGTCTACGAATATAACAGAGTATCATTAAGAAAATTTCACTGTTTTTTTGGTTGGTTGGTTGGTTGGGGTTTTCTTGTTTCATTTCATTTTGTTTTGTTTTGTTCTGTTGTTTTACCAGTTATACGTGGTTTTATCCTGGATTTCTGGGTTGCCCAGGCCCTGGTTCCTGACCTTTCACACAATGTGTAGCGTGACCTTCAAGTTGGCCCAGTCATTGATTGGCTTCTCCCACAGTTCTGCACCTGTATTTTCCCATCACATCTTAACAATCGAAACATGATGCAGATCAAAGATTTTGTGTTTGGGTAAATACCTCAGACTCCCTATGGGGAATGTCACAAGGCTACAGATGGACAGTTCTGGATCTGAATTCCCCATTACTAGGAGACTTCTTTAGGGACACTCTTGTAGGTTTCGAGGAGTTTCCATTGCACTAGGTTTCCGTATCAACCCCAAAATGCCTCCCAAATTTAGTAGTCTTTCCCATTATCCCCCCTCCAATCCACCTGAAAAATCTATTATATTTCCCTTCCTAGGGAGAATCCTAGGAAGGATTCCTGTGTAGATTCTCTTCTCATCTCACCTTTTACAAAAGCCATTTTGGATGGGGGATAAGAGCTAAACTTATTTGTTGGTATAAAAATAAGTAATTAGAATGCAATTGGAAATTCTACTGGTTTAGGATACAGACAGTATTAAGTTCTTTACAGACTCTCCAACAATGGCTATAGCCACATATTTCTATTGCCATAATCAGACTAAACAAATTGAGAAAAATCTTGTAAAGGTAACCAATCAAAATTGTCCAGTTTTATTTGGCACAAAAACTAAATGGTTGCATTCATTTTAACGGATTCATGAGTATGAAATGTTAAAATTTATGTTTCAAAATAATCTATATGATTTAATGTATAATTTATCATACATTTGTAAAAGAACAAATTTATAAAAAAAATACAATGATTGTCTGTTTGATTTTAAAATCTGCTCTACTTCAGAAACTGCCTTCTGAAAACATTTCATCCATAATACACATGATAACATAATAATTCAGTACAAGTACATGCTTTGAATAATTAATGTATTAAATTGAGCTGATAAATTCTGGTTCAATCCAAAATTTACAATTCATTCAGCTACACTCTTGTTTTGAATACCCATATCTTGATTTTAAGAATAAAGCAATTTAGAAAAAAAACTTCAAGAAAAAATCAAGTCACTAGTCTGTAATTTTTTTTTCATATTTAGCAGAAACCAATTATTTTTGTAGAGAAAATGAAAGCAATATGGTAGCACTGCTTTAAATCTAGATCTAAAGTGATTTTTCTCTATAAAAACATCTTACCTAAAAAAAGAGTGAGAGAAATCAAGTAGATTAGATTAAAATCTGAAGTATTAAATGATTAGCCGATAGGCCATGGGAATGCATCAGGAGCAAACCTTGCTGCTTTCTGGGACAGAGGCACAATCAGATGAAAAGAAAATGGGAAAATGTACATTAGGTGCCCGGTTTAAAAAAAATAAGGCTGTCTGCAATCAGTTACAGTTGACTGCAACAAAAATTAGTTTCTAGGGATCAAAGGAAACGAACGGCTGACCAGGGCAACCAAAATATCCCACAGTGTGTTAAATATTTATTACTGAGCCACTCTGCCCAAAACAATTTGAATCCTGGCACATTTCCACTAAAATAGCTCATCAGTAATTAATTTGGCATGTCATTTTGCATAAAATTAGTCATTAATATTAGTCCATGTGCATGATATTGAACTTTTTTTCATCGTGGGATTCAATCTCTCTCCCTTCAGACACTTGATAAAACAGCCATTTTACATTTTGTTCTTGAACGTGAGCCATATATTAAAAATAAAGAAAGGTAAGAAAAGCATTGCGATCTGCATGAGGGAGACATCAAAGTTTATAGACCCAATTTGTTGGAGGATTTTCAAGGTCACTGCATTTTTCTTCTTCCACTGCTTGATATCCTAAGTGCTATGATAGGATAGCATCTGCAAAACACATCATCTTGTGTGAGCCATTTTTCCCGATCTTTTAAAAATTAAATGCATTCTAACTAAGAATGACATCGTAAGCTAAGAGGAAATGGCTATCAGATATGATCCTGCAGGCACACATTTCTTACTTTGTCCTAGCTTTCCAATATTGTGGTAGGGTCACTATGTACACTCTGCAGGATTATAAAATTTTGTTGGAAAAAATGTAATATTTTACTCAATGTGACAATTGGAAGTTAAATTACTGTTTTCCTTCCTTTAAAAAAATATTTTCTGGGATGACCTTGGACACTGGACAACAAATGCCCCAGTCTTCCTGGGCTCAGGTCATCTTTCCCATGTGCAAGTCTGAATCATACAGACAGCACATGTTATACTTAGGAACATATATGTATATCAAATATATCCATGTAATAACAATTAGTGAAAAAGAGGTCATGTGTTTGAAGTAGCGTACGGAGGAGTATCATGGAGAGTGTGGAGTAGGGAAAAGAGGAAATATAATAAAATGATAATTTCAAAAAACATGTTAGCAAAATTAAAAAAGATGCTCAACAAATTGTTCTTTCCCATCTCTTTGTGGACATTTCAATGTAAGTGAGTCATTTGGAGACAACTTTTAACTAAAGGAAATTGACTCTTCTTATTGTACTGGGGATGGATCATAGGCAAGTATCACTTTCAGAGTTTTATTCAAATAGTGATCATAACAGCATTCATTTCTGTAGGTGCTCATGATTGGGCTTAGTTTTGTATACATGAAGCATTAATAAACTACAGAAATTCATTAGACTATTTTGGCATAAACATCTGGGGTTAAATAGCAAATGCAAATACTTCTATCTCTCCTGTCAGTCTACAGCTATGTTACTTCTTCTGAGTCTTATTTCCATCTTGAACTGTGTGAGTGCCATCTCTTCTATCCCAGTCCCTGCTCCTGTTCACATTTCTCTGAAATTGTGTCCAGACAGTGAGACAATGCAAGAATTAGAAAATACCATTAGCAATCCAACAATTTCCACTTGGATTGGGGACTCTTAACTTGTGGCTGTTCAATGTCCTTTATTGACTCCATGGAGCGGGCACTGATCTAAGATCTCATCCTAGTTCCTTTCATTTCTCACAATCATGTCTCAAAGAATCCTTTAAAAATATCCATTTCCCTTAAACTATTTTTGTTGAGGAAACTGGGGTTCACTAAGGAAAACCATTTGGCCCCATGTTATCTATCCCATGCTATACAGGAAGAAAGAATGCCAGGATTCAGGCTCATTTCTTTTTAATTCTGTGTTTCTATGCACATCTATTAATACCCTTGTCTGTATTCATTCTCCATGTTCTGCAATGGCACTTTATTCCAGAGAATTTCTCACTAAAACGTTATGCAATATGAAAGCCATGGTGGTGTTGATCACTTTTCTCCAAGACAGTAAGAACATCTGAGTTATTGTTTCAAAACAATAAAAAAAAATCTTACTAATTACTGATTCTTTTCAACCACAAACTAGCAACTTCTAATTAGGGATACTTCCTCCCATTGCTGACATACTCCTGCAGGGACCACCAGTCAACCTGCAGACCATGAGCTGTGCGTGCCGCCCTCTCTTTGCTACACACCTGTATGGTCTCCTCTCTGCCTTTGCCCATTCTCAGTCACGTCATCATCACCAGACTACGTGCCTCCATGACGTGTTTAATTAATTGTCATCTTCCCATCTATACACCGTGTTCTTCTTACAGGCTGTGTTCTTCTGCATTGCCGGGTACCGATGACCATAAGACTAGACTGCAGCAATAGCTAAGTAAGCAAAAAGTCACTTCTCTTCTTAGAAAAATAAAACTAAATTTCTGAATATTTGTTAGCATTACTCAATAATGGTGTTTTCATGGCGGAGTGTGTATTTCTAAAGCCTTTCATTTAAATATGGATACCGCAAGTCATCTAGAGGGAAGCAGGGAAGGATTTAAGTGAAAGAAAACAAGATTGGCCACGAGTGATTTATTATTCATGCTGGGTGATGAGTGCACACGGTTTTATTGTTCTTTCTACCTTTATATGTGCTAAAACCTTTGAAGACAATTTAAGTATCTCTTTAAAAGGAAGTGCATGCTAGCTCCCTTTTGATTTAATCTTTTATGGAACAGAATCCTTTTTGAAGTAATGTTTTACCTTATTCTCCGATCCCTCTCAAACGAACCCTCTTTTTTTTTCCCAGTACGAGGATAGAATATACGACATCCGAAATTTTGCGTACATTATTTTATGAAAGCCTAAAAATCCTGCCCGTAAAAACTCCAAGGGTATGGCTTGTTATTTTTGTTTTGTGGAGAGTGGAGCTGTTTACTTCACTTCCTTGTCTTCGCTGCACTTGAGTAAATGGTGCTAGTTCTGTGCTTAGGGCAACATATTGCTGGCTGGTACGATTCATAGCTTTTATTTTCTCGATTTTCAAACAAGCTCTGTGCGATGGCTGTCATAATTTGCTCCATCTCCCAGATGGAGAACCTGTAGCAAGGATCTTTAGCTACTTTGGTCACACTAGCTATTTCCTCAATGATACCTGTCCATTTTTGAACTTTCCACGCTATTTTTCAAATCCTCTTTTAAAGAATGAAGCTGACGCAACTCCACACCCCGACTGTCTTGACTCTGGAGCAGCTCTATTCCTGTACTGATTACACAGCCACATGCCCTCCCTGAATCTCTGACTTTCCCACAATGTGGGCTGCCATTCACCAATGGCCCTGCACCTCTGATGTCCACCTTCTGCACAGGCAGGTGGGCAGAACAATATTCAAAGTTGCTCCCAATGATCCTCACATACCAACACACTCATTTCAATGACTCTGTTTCCGGTTGGCTTAAAGATCAAACTAAGAGATCTGAGGCCCAGCAGGAGGACCCTAACAATGCAGGACCCCTGCTTCCATTCTTAAGAAGTTTCCATATTTACAGTGCCATTCTTCAGTCCTGTCACTTTTAATGGCATTTTTTATAGCATTACTGGACTTTGCACACCTAACTCTACTGTACCTGCAATGGAATCAGTGCACGAATGAAGTTCAGAAAATCTGTGAAGAGCTCCTTTAACTCGTAATTAGTTGCACACTAGAAGCATGTCTGTTTCAGTATACTCATACAACAGGCCGGGTGCCAGTGTGGGAGATATCAATTTGAAGGGAACTAAGAACACAAATGGCAGATGAAGTAATGAGGAACGTGCTGAGGAATGAAAGCAACATTGGAAAGTTCTCAGTTTATCTTGTCTAAGAGATATCGTGGGGGAATACATGTAGAATTTTACCTGTTTAATATGAGAAATGTTTAGAAATGAGAAAGAATGTAAGAACCAAGAGATGGGCATCAATCTATCAGTTATAATTATATGAGAACTTGTCTTTGGTAACCATGATATCAACTTTTGTTAGTTTAATTAAACACCATCAGGCCATTCATTGACTTAAAATACAACTGAAACCATGTAGATATGTTATTGTTTATAGATATTTCTAGGACTACAGTACAAAAGAAAGGGTAAAGTTAACATAGACAATATGTAATTTACTGGAATATGAGAAGCTATTTTGAAACAATGTCTGCAAGAGTTAAGATGATACTGCACCTTATATGTAGATTTGCATCCGCAGTCAGATGCTATTTATACAGTTTTAAGATATAGAATATCTTCACTCCCCATCATGATAAGTGCTTATCATTTTCTTGAGTGGCAAAGAAATATTTTTATACAGTAGCTCTCGTGCTGCATTCTGCTGCTCCTGTGGATACCAGAAAGGATCCCGGAAAGCAGGTTGATGCCTTTCTTCTCTGATTTTCTTTCATTTTTCTTCCTGTCTTTTCTTTTATTCCTTTCTCCCCTTTTTAGCTTTTGAATAAAAATGTATGCATTTTGCAAACTACTATTGTAGAAAATAGATACACACACACCTCACAAAAAAGAAGGAAAGAAAAAAGAAGAGAAAAAGAGAAAAAGAAGAAAAGGGAGAAAAAGAAAGAAAGAAAGAAAGAAAGAAAGAAAGAGAGAAAGAAAGGAAGAAAGAAAGAAGGAAAATAGAAAAAAAAAACATTATTTGGGACATTTTGTTTCTCAACCCTCAACATCTGTTAGCAAGATCCCTGCCATGCCCCTCCCCCACAGTGATTGACTGATTGTTTTGCCTTTTGTATAAAAGCCCATATGAGTCAGATTTTCCCTTGTGAATTTCATTTACTGGTAATGTCAAGTGCAAATCCTTATTAGACCACAGCGATGCACTGTGTAAACCTCTTTAATCACCTAATTGTTTTGCCGGGAGAAAGAGCTTGGGCAGGAAGAATAAAATTCCTTTAGTGATTACAGCGGTATCCTCCAGGCTTCTAGATTAAGCAACATCAGAGAAGCGAAGACTCTCAACTCCTTCAGTGTACTAATCTATTACTGTACCCTGGCCCCCTTTATTTTTCTCTTTTGTTGTTTTCTGAAAGAATCTTTATCTGTGCACTGGGTGTGATTAATTATAGCACAATGCATTAAGATAGCATTCTCTCTCTGACTTAGTTGTATTTCAGAGAAGTTTAGTGATATATAGATAAGCTTATCTTGACATCCAGAATGATTTAGAGACAGAGACCATAGCTTCACGGAGAAAAATGTTCTTTATGGCTTTCTAGTCAGCTCACCAAAATTTGTCAAAAGACAGTACCTCCAAACTGTGTGTGTCTTAGCAATTTTCCAGCTGCATTAAAAAGAAATTGTTTTTTATAAACCGCCGCTGCCATGTCACTTGGTTTTATTCGCTCAGGCATTTTCTTAAAACCTGAGTCACAATAAACCCTCTTACGAAGGCAGATAAAAAGGTAAGCAGTATAATGAGAAGAGCACAAAATAAAATAATTTTTATCTATTTATTGACGGTATAAAGAAATAAATCAGATATTGGTTATTTTAAGGATAGCTTAAATCAAGAATAATAAAAAAAAAACATCTCTAAGTTCTAACGTAGGTAATGATAACAGCTAGAAACCAACTTTTTCTTGGAAAATGTGAAGTCAGGATCCAAAGGGAGCCATGAGAAATGTAAGAGCTTTGAGACTTTGAACATGCAAAAGCCACAGAAGAATTAGAAGATGGTGATTTATCAGAGCAATAAACTGTGCTATGACTTGTGCGTGTGTGTGCCTGTGTGTGCCTGTGTGTGTGTGTGTGCGTAAGTGTGTGTGTGTGTGCGCGCATGTATATGAATAAATTCAGCATGTCTTAGTCTGAAACTCACAGATTGAATTTCTTCAGTGTGCGTCTTGCCTGTCAAAATATGGTGTTGTCCCTTCTAAGCCTTTCTCAAAAGGGCTCTCACTGCTACTGGCATTACTGGTTCATTATTAAAGGTCTTTGTGATTGGTTAAGCCAAGGTTTCTAGAGGCCACTGACAATATACAAAATGATTATTTTATTATTATTTAGATTCAATATCATGGTTTTCTTTAAGCACCTTCTTAGAGGCAAAGGGGAAGGAGTATTTGTGGAGGGGTGACCTAGGAAAGGGGACATTTAAACTGTAAATAAATAAACTAACCAATAAAAAATACTAAGGACTGGCCTAATGAAAGCACAGGCATGGCCAACACGGTCGACCACAGATATGTGCTGACCGTCCCCAGTAGCTTTCAGATCTGTGCACCTTCTTGGGTGAAGCAGATGTTAAGATGGAGGCCAAAAGTTCTAGGAGTCCTTTAGCTGCCACTGACTGCTCCCTGTGGGCTGTAGAACTCCTCGGTTTATCTTCACAGACAGTACTTAATGTTAGAGCAGTAAGTAATCCCGAGGAAACAACGCATGAGGTACCAATGCAAATGCCCACACCAAGACACTAGATAACCTGCCCAAATCCACATCTGCAGTCTCCAAAACCATTATTACAGCCATACCACATTGCAGTTCTCAACATTGACAATGGTTAATGGACACTTTAAACCACTTCACCAGACAACAGAATCTATACTAACTATCCAGCACCACAATAAAACACGTGAGGTAATGACTACCCTCATAAGAAAAACATAGATTAATTTTGCTTCAGTGAGTGGTTTAGAAGTTACTGACTGATTGTCAGCGGTGCTTTCAGAGGGATGAGGTAGCACACTAAAGTGACAGGATGGCACAAATCAAAACCATTTACTTCATGGGTAGAAAATAAAAACAAGTGAAGTAGTTGATGGGTCCTTCCCCATTATTATCCAGTACTGACATGTGGGGATCAGGGTATTTAAACACCAGGCTTTGATGGATCTTGATCTTCCAAACTCTTGCAGATTCCATATGAGGCACCTGATTATTATTAAAAACAAAACAGAGAAGGAAGTTGGATTATGCAGTGTGGTAGAATGTACAACCAGGATGCCTCAACCCCTGGACACTGAACTGATTATCTTGGCTACAATTTCAAGAAATCCAAATCACTAGTGGAACAGTGTGTTACATCCCTGACCCTAATGAAAAACCCCTCAGTGGGGTATCAATTTTGTATCATAATAGAAAGAATATGTTAAGTTGATCCAAATGCAAACCGCTGTACCATGCCCGTTATAAATACAGTACTTCAAATGCAACATTGAATCGAACAAAAAGTCTATTGCAACTTGTGATAGTCAACCTCTTAGAACATGTTATACCTTAGCCTGTATATCCATTTTCCTATGTTTGTATTCCCAAAGTTTATTTTCTTCAGTTTTTAGTACGATATCATTTTTTAAATAAGCAGCATGTGAAGGATGATGGTGATTTCTGAAATCTTTGATCTTTGGCACATTATTAACATTCTCCGTTTCCTCTCTGTGAGACAAGTCGACAGCCCTTGCTCGGGGAGTTCACCTTAGGTATGAAGAGAAGTGTGAACATGATACATTACTGTGTCAAGAGTAACGAAGAGAACCTGTCAGGTTATATAATTTCATTACTAACTTAACCAAATGTAGACAAGCACATGTGAAATAGAAGTGTAAAAACCTCATGTGTAAGTAGACCAGCTCACCTCAGTGGCACTGAAAACTTTGAGGACCAGAGCAGACGTTATATTCAGGATAGTAAGCAAAAGCAAGCAGTTAAGCAAGGGCATTTCTAACATCCTTCACAGCCTGACAGGGATGCTTCCGAAGAGCATCCCTTGTAAATTCTGCGACTTATCAAACTTGATGTCACTCAGCCAGTTGACTTTCTTGTGGTGGTGTTTGTCTAATTTGCAGTTTTATTGCCATTGCTACATAACACAGTATAAGTATTCAGAAAATGTTTGATGAATAAATGATCATCCAATAATGGAAGACGTACAGGTCGTTATGATACAAAATGAAAAATATTAATTTTTCAAGTTCATCACTATACCAAAAAAAGACTATACTTGTGTTCTTCCTAACACGGAAGATACTCTGTTCCGGAAAAATTTTCAGCGTGTTTTAAAATTCAAACAAGGATAATCGCAAGCCACGAGCATTTAAGTTAAGACAGGTAGATTTTGATGTTGAAATTTCAGAGTAGTTCAAACACTTATTAGTCTGATACTCATTTAATATTTGATTGTGTAACAAGCAAGCAGCTGCTTCCTGAAACTGAAGCTCACCACAGTCTCTGTCTGAAGAGACATGGTGCATGTGCCCCCATTTGGTGAGATTACGGAGTTGCAGATAATTACTGCTAATTCTCACATCAAAACGTCTTGAGGGAAAAAAAAGCCCCTTAAATTGTAAGATTTCTTTCATTTTAAAACTGGGAAGAACGCTTCTAGTTTTCTTGCTTAAGTCATGACACATGCCATGCATACAATTATAAAATACAAATTTATAAATTTGAAATGTTAGGGGTTCCGTGCGGTCTGAGGAGGCTGAACAGTTTGGGTATGAATTCACTGGCATCTTTACATACCACGGATTGCTATGTGGTCTATATTGTCGAGCCAATAAAATGGCAAATGATGTTCACAGCTTTGTGTTCGTTTTCGCCAAAGTTGACAGATCCAGGGACAGCACTTATTGCTGTGAGGACTGACTGATAAACAGAATTTGTGTGTGTGTGTGTGTGTGTGTGTGTGTGTGTGTGTGTGTGTGTGTGTGTGGTGTTGCTCCTAAATGGCTCTGAAACCTTGTTCCAAAGAAGAATTCCAGAAGTGACCAAGGGCAGCACCCTCTCACAGTTCTTCATTCTGAGATAACACTGTCACAGCACAAAACCATCAAATTTGCTTAGCACGTATCTCTGTAAGCACGCAGCTTTAACAGAAAAATCCCGCAATCTTCCTTCTTCTCCCTGAGGAATACCTTGCTGTTCTGCCGCTCTCCTCCAGGTACATGTGTGTTACTGTGGAAGAGGAAGTTCCTCAACAGCCAGGCTCAATGGAGAGCCAAACAGTACCAAGGTACCAAGAGGAAAACGTTAGGGTACATGCAATGAAGATGCAAGGCAAGCCTTTGTTTTGCATCCTTCCCACTGTTTCTTACTTGTTAAGATGGACACAGTTACTGTTAATAGATTTCAAATTATCTCAAGCAAGCAGAGCTTTATTTGTTTTTGTATGCAATTTTTTGGATTAAAAACCTTGTGTTGTGTGCATTTTGAGCAACCACTATACCACTAGGCATACCCAGCCCAAAAGCAAACCAACGTTGTACAGATTCCGGTGAATGTGAGCTCATTCCTCAAAGATTCTCTGCAGCTTCTTTCTGGAAGTTTGGGTCGCTTTGTTTGTTTTTTGTTAAGTTAAAAAAAATTAAAGCAAAGCAACAATGAAATTTCCTCTAAGCAAAATTTTGATATGCAATTTATAAAGTAAAACTTACTACTGTAAAATATAGGCATAACTACCAACAGCTTGTGACATCAGACGTAAGATGCAGTTCTCTTTATTGATTTGATGTAATGAGTAATATTGATGGAATTAAAACTGTTTTAAGGAGGACATTGGCATTGAAAACAACATATTTGTATTTGATTTGAATGCCATTTTGAGAATTGCGTTATAAGCCTGGCAGGGTTTCCATAATATCTCATTGTGTAACCTCATCAGTAGGATATACAGATTCAGAAAACATAGATGTCTACCATTTATAAAGAGACTAATATTACCTGAAAAAATTGGAGTAACCTTACTTGTCCTTCAGCAGATACTAAGCAGGCAATGAAGAAAAATATGTTGTTATTATTATTATTATTATTATTATTATTATCATTATCATTATATTACTGACTGAAATAATTACTGAGGCCAGAGAGCTATGTTTTCTGAGCATAGATATATTTAAAAGACATTTTATTTTAATATAAATATGTTATTTACCAAAACAAATGTGGTATGCTTCGTGATGGGACTGGTGCTACCTTAACTATTCTACAGAGTAAATGTCACATATCATAGAGTCTTCATGGGATTTTTCAGATAAATCACAGAAATCCGTAATAAATAAAATAATGAGATCACACAGTTGTAGAGGGTATCCTTCTTTCCAACAGTATTGCTTTGATATTTATAACACTGACTAGTATTTATTCGTGGTTGTGGGGGAAAGGAAGGCTGAGGTAGTGTGATCACTTAGATGTGCTGGCCTCTAGGCATCAGCTGAAACCATGGGGTGTCTTCGGGTCTGATGTGCATTTTGTAAACTGGAGTCTATCTGACTGCATGGATTGGCAGGCTCAATCCTCCAAGGAGCTCGCCTTTAGAACACGGGCGTTGCCAGTTTCTTTGTTGTGGAGTATTACACTTTCAGTAAAAAGGGCGTTGATATCTACTAGGTGAATGTTTTCTGATTGTGATGATCTAACTACAAAGGCATAATACAGCAATAAGAACGCAAAGTTAGAAAAAGTAATTCCATAAACAGAAATAGTCAGATTAAAAAATAAAATTGAACCTATATTTTTAACTCCTTTTGTCATAGAAATTTTACTAGGAACAACACACACACACGCACACACACACAAACACACACTCACACACACACAATCACAGAGACAAAAATAGTAAGTATAACAAATACTATCTAGCTTCTAATATAAATATATATTAAATATTTTTAATTTTATTATTAGTTGGGCCATGATGACATCAAATGCGTTGTTGTTCCAGTAACCAGTAAAATCGATGATAAAGACTTGTACAAAAGATGTTGTGAAAAGTTTGTCAATGCTGCTCCAAAACCTCGAAAAATGTTCATTTCTTATGTTAAACTCTCTCTCTCTCTCTCTCTCTCTCTCTCTCTCTCTCTCTCTCTCTCTCTCTCTCTCTCTCATTTTCTTGCATCACTGTACATTAATGTCACAATGAAGTCTTTTCTTCCCTAGTTTTGGCTGACTCTGCTCCTCTATGAAGTGTGCACCTGGATTAATAAATCACCCTGAGGTTTCCCGTGCCCGCTCCCTGTTGTTTTCTTTATAAATCTGAAGAATTAGCAAAATTTGATGCCACCATTTGTTTTAGGGTGGATGCTTAGAACAGTTTCTTATATTGTAGAAACTCCTGTAAATTAACGTGGCTGTAACTTTACTAGGTATGTGCGATAATGGTTTGTTTATGATCAAAAGTCAATTGGGCACAGAAATATCACAGGAGCTGCTCTACAGTGGGAACTCTCAGCACTTAGGAGTTGAAAGCACTTTAAACATTGTTATTGTTACAAACTCAGCCTCATTTTCAAAACTATAAAAGAGATGTAGTGTATGCACGACCTGTGTGTTATAAGACTGGAAATGGCACTTAAGATAGACATGCTAGGACTCATGGGGGGCTCACAAACAATGAAGCAACAGTCACAAAACCTTCATGGGTCTGCACAGGTCCTCTGCATATGCATTACCGTTGTGTAGCTTGGTCTTCTTGTGGAACTGACAATTGGAGCAAGGGGTTTGTCTCTGCCTCTTTTGCCTATTTTTGGATCCTTTTCCTTCTATTGGGTTGCCTCCTCCAGCCTTGATATGATGGGAGGGGTTATGCTGTTTGATATCCCTGGGAGGCGTGCACTATTCTGAAAAAAAAAAAATAGAGGGTGAGTTTGGGGTAGGAAGAGGAGTAAGAGAATGGAAAATGTAGTTGGGATGCAGAGTATGAGAGAAGAATAATTTTAAAACAAAAGAATAGGCATGCTACTGGAGAGTTACATAATTTCTGGGTGCTGTTTTCTAATAGGAAAGACAGCCAGGATTATTATTCCCTTTTCCCTTCAATGTGGCTTAAACTTGAATGCTGTAAGTGCAAGGTATGAGAAACTTTGAAGAGCATCTCTCTACTCATTGCTACTCGCCATCGCTAGATCGTTCAACCCAGCGAATAGAGATCTCATTCTCCTCAATTTCCAAGATCATTGTTGAATGGACTTGGGAAGTAGAATTCTCTTTATGCCATGTTTCCTCCTACTTCTTCCATATGGTCAATACATAGAAATAGCTGAAGCCCAGAGACATGACTGAGCAGCAAAAAGTGCAAGCAGATCCATCAGTCAACACAGTTCAGTTCTCAGCACCTACGGTGATGGGTGGCTCAGAACTGCCTGTTACATCCTCAGTAGCAGGCCCTCCTAACTCTGGGGGATACTTATATTCATGTGTGCACATCCCACACACATACATGCATAGTTAAGATATAAAAATAGGAATTTGAAAATAGCTGAAATAGCTGACTGTAGAATTCTTTTTTTCTCTCTTTTTTTTTTTTTTTGTAGATGGTCACGGTAGATGGTCAGGAACCCGGACACACATTCTATAAAAAGATAGAGCAAAGCTGGTTTGAAGATGTCAGCCTTCCTCTTTTGTTTAAACCTGTTGGGTGACACCTCTCCTGAGTGTCTTTTATAGTTGTTGTTCTTCTAACTTATATTCTGCATAAGCAGATATTGTTCAGATAATAGTATTACTGAATGATTGATTTTTCTCTAGCTGTCATGGGTCACTTTTGTAATAACATTGATCCTATGACCAAACAACCAAATATCAAGAACTGATATTGAGGAAATAGCTGTAGACACAGTTTTAAATGATGCATGCTATATTTAGGATTTAGTTACTGTTGCTTGTAGTTTTAAAACACTACCGATCACCCAAGGTGTTGATCATGCTCTGGCCCCTCCCAGATTCCCTTTTGTTGGACCTGGCCTAACTCAGGGAAGTGATAGCCCTGCCAGCCCACTCCAAAGACCCTTGAATCTGTGGATAAAAGATATATACACAGTTAATTCTTTATAATTTGCCTTCTTGGCACAACTCCTGGACGCAGATGTCTCCCTCATGGAAAGGCATGCCCCTTTGCAATTTATTATCTCTGACTCTCTACTCACCCTAAACTTAGTGGCTAGCCCCACCTAACCCCTGCCAAACATACAGGCCACCTGCCTGTAGTGGAGGGCAGAGACACGAGGTTGAGTTCTTCCTCCAAAGCAATGCAGAAAGGCCCGTTCTCCTTCCTTGCATCTACCTTTTGGACAGGAAGTCCTTCCTGTATCTTCTACCCAGCAATTAGCTCCCGGGTTTTCTTTACTGGCAATCAAGAACCAACTGTGGAACAAGACATTAGTATCAGAACCTCAATTTACAAATTATAATATGATTCAAATTACACAATCTGGGCAAGAGTTTTATCATTTCAGCTTGAATCACCGTATATTACACTTATAAATTCAGTACTATAAAAGAATCAAATAATAAATACTGGATCATAAGATGTATTGTGAGATACAACACAAACCCCAAATTACCCTTTTGTTTCCTTTTTTCTCTCATTGATCCAAGAACTGTCTCCGAAGCACAATCTAGTATTAACTAGAAGTCTTCAACTTCAGCTTATGGGTGCTAGAGTTATAAACATAAGCATCACACAGATCTAAGTTCATGATTTACAGCAGATCTGAGATTTTACCTTAAATTACATGTATATGAATCAAAGAAACGTAAAATGGAAGTAATTTCCTTGAAAACAAGAACCTTCGGTACTATTATCTGCAATAATAGTTTACCTTGTAACTCATGGTAAAATCACAATGCTCTTAAAATTGTTGTTTTGCTTCAATGGATATTGGCACCATACAAAGAACGCAATCAGTTGCAATCTCTTCTGACCTGAATACTTTCTTCAGATCTCATAATACATAATGATTTTTAACAATCTGAATAAATTGGGAAAAAATAATTAAGTGACTTCCTAATGATTCTCTGTGACTTTTTAAACATCTGTCCATTTGAACTTGAAAATTGTGTTTAAAGTGAATAACATGCCCTCAATTAGTACTGTGTGTAAAGAATATCGACACAGCCACACCAATGGCAAGTACGTACCAGGACCCAGACTTGCCAGAAATTTGAATTTTAAGCTGCTGTACGTCGTACCACAGTCTGTTGTTCTACTTCACTCTGAAGTTATTTTTAAAATACAGCATTAAAGACTTTGATTTCTTTCCATGACTCTATCTTGGCTGGCAGAAAATCAAATATTCTTAGGACAAATAATGACTATACATGAAATATCAAAACTGCCACTCAGGAAATATCCTCTTCTACAGTGTGTAGAGGAGCTTTTCATGTTTGTTTTCTGGTCAGGAGACACTGTCTATTGTTCAGAAAAGAAATACTGAAAAGCACAGACACATGATTAAAGCAAATTTGCCTTTAATCAGCCGTGGGCATCTGGGTACATCTTACAATGCTCACTCCTCTGATGGCTTTGTGTACTTTATTACTTTAGAAAGCTTGCAAAGTAAAGCTACAGGAAAGGAAAAAAGTCAGGGTTCTGCAATTTTAAGGTTTGTTGTCATCACTATTTTTTATCATTCATTGTTTCTTAATGTAAATTGTGTGAACCTCTGATTCTCCACTCAACACTGTTGGTTCAATTCAAAGCTAGAGTTTTATAAAATCTGGCAATCTGCTCCTAATATATTTTTGATACTACCACCTACATATTCTCAAATATTTATTATAATGTCTTCACTTATTTCTATAAACTTCCATGAAATGATAATCATTCATTTCTACCTTCCTAAGGTTCTCACCAAAATTTTCTAGAGTAAGCCTGCAATAAGTAAGGAGAATCAAACAATGGATATTGCTTTTAACTTTTTGGTCAATCCTTTCCTTATTACAAATATAATTGTTCTGTAAGCAAAGGCCTTCCTTTGGGTGTGTAGTATGCATAATAAAATTCTTGGATAAAGTCCTAGTGATTGCTGAAGGAAAGAATAATAAATGAGTGATAAGTGTCCAAACAGTTACTGTTGAAGCATTTGATGATTTAAATCTCCTACCGAGAGCCACCATAAAGAGTTCACAGAAAATTGCTCCCTTCTAACCTTTAATTGCATTATTTAAGTGCAATGGTTCCTCTACTGAATAAATCGCAAGTAATAAACTCTTTTTCATTTATTATGCAAAGTCCTCATCAAACATATTATGGGTCTGCAGAGAAGCCCGGCATTCTTCATTGAATCAAATAAGAAGTGAAGCAGCTAAACTGATTTGCGGATGTAAGAGAATTTTAATTCACTCGCGACAAGCAGAGTTTATGGTGAAAAGATGCAGTGTACTTGATGCTCTACAGAGGCCTTCACACGTTACAGGCTGTATTCGCAAATTATTACAGTGGCATGGGAAATATTATTTTTAAAATGTATTAAGCAATGCAGATTACTTCCTTTGGGTAAATGCATGATCAGTAAATGTTCCTTTTTCTTCTCAAAAGGAATAATTGTATTTCTATCTTAATGCCTTTTTAAGGTATAACATTTGCTATTTCTCAAATTATTACTGAATTGATTAAATTGCTTTGAATAGAACTATAAATGCAATTACTATTTTAATTGGGATTCCAAATTGTAATAATTAGTCAAGTGTTTAATTAGCACTGTTTTAATAATTTTATTTTATATAGACCCTATATTGTATTTAATACAAATTATTGAATGCTATTTGAACATTTCAGGACAAGATGTTATTGAAGGTTTGACATCTGTTGATCCTTCTGCAGATGTGCTAACATGTTTCTTGAAGTAAGAAATAGATGTGACAGCAACACCTACGAACCCCAAACACTTTTTAAAAATAGATGGTTCTAGTAGTACAAAAATATAGTGTCCATAGACCTAAAGTTTCCCCAGAATTAGATTTGGAAGCTAAGGTTAATTATACAGAAAAAACAAAACTTTTTAAGCTACAGACAATGGCTTAAAATATCAGTGTGTATCATTAAAAGCGTTAGTAACATTAAATGTCATCTGTAGTATCTTACAGTCATACAATTATTTCAAAAATAAAGTTTGTGACATTGATAACATGCCTTGTAATATACAGGTCATGAGAACTTGAGAGGGAAAACCATGAAGCACAGGGTTATAAATTACAGTCAGAGGAACAGTGCCCAGTCAACATCCAGTGTAGGGTTTAATGTACACTCGCCATTAAGCCAAGCCAAGCCAAGCAAAGGAAGAAAAACTATTCCAATGAGAATTCATTGTGCAACCTGCTGTATCAAGGAAAACTTTTGGACGTTTGGGGATTGTTAATCCATCTTTCTATCTTAGCAAAGACAGGATTTTCTAATAGTAACTCAGTTTTGCATATTGTATATGAATTTGATCTTTTTCTAGGGAGTTGCTTTCTTGTCATTTGTAATCTTGTTAATCTTGAAAGAATCCACATATATTAAAAAGTTAAATCAAAAGATTTAACTAGACAAAAGATGCCTAGTGTCTTACATCAAGAAATATTGGATGTAGACTGTTTAGGCAAAATATACAGACAAACAGAGTACATTGAAATCTAAGGTTACATCCTACTATTTTATTGTAAATAAATATATCTTACTTGTAATAGTATGGTCAATGGGCTGGTGTCTCTGGTTTATTGTGGGCCTCCAACTCTACCATTTTACAAAGTGCATTTCTTCACAAGTAAAATAGGTTGTCTTTTTGTCCATTCTTTCATAGAAGTGGACAAAATAATTTTTATATCAATATATTTACAAATGATATTACATAGTCAATGTGTAAAATAATTCACACACATTTACACACACACACACACACAACATTCTAATTTATGTAGTTTCTCTTTAAATTTAATATATTGAGTGATACATATATTAAAAGGTAAAGCATCAATTTAATGATGAAACATGTTTTAGAAAAATTACAACCTTGAAGTTGTAAACAATCTATTAAGCTAACAAGAGAAAAATACTTAAGTGAGAAGGTGTTGCTCCATAGGTTGGCAAAGAGTGTGCAGTCAGTCTTAATGAACAGGCCATACTCTGATATCTGTCTTCCTTTTCCATCCCTTTCCCTGCCTGTACCCCTTTATCTCTTTTTCTCTCTGGCTTTATACTGTCTATATTTCTGTGAGCCCTGCAATCTACCTTTTTCCCTCGTGTCAGTAGCCCACAGTAGAAAACAAAATACAGACTTCGAGCTCAGAGTAAATCATATAAATGAATCTGTGCATGTCCAAATGGGATTTTCATGCCAACTGTATCACTACAAAGTGAGACCTACACAGTGCCAGTGGGCCATCGAGTCTAAAATAATCCAGGACAAGTGTGAGGTGGATGCCAGAAGTTCCCCCTCTGCAGCATTGTCCTTTGATTTGCAGCCAGTCCTTAAGGGATGTATAGCTCTTCAGGATGGATACTGTCTACTGCAGAGAGAAGTTCATTAAGACTGAGCAGCAAACGATAAAAAGCTCCTCAGGATGGTAAAGAGTAACTTTAAAAAACACAAGATAAAGAACCTACTCAATGAGAAAGGCTGTGTTTAGAGAAGGAATTTCACGTGGGGATGAGAACTCTGTTGATTTGAGGTTTGATTTGAAGGTGGGAAAGCCTCCCTTCACATATTTCAGTCTAGAGCTGACAGCAATTGCAGCAACTCTCTTCCCCTGCTGCTTCTGTTTCATTCTGCAGCTGTGTGCATGAGGCTCCTCGCTTCCTGTCTGCAACTAGAAGTGAACAAAAGACTTTAGACCCAAATTCAATCTGAGCATACATAGATAACTAGTCATCTTATCTAAAATAGACAGTGCTTGATTTTGACTTACTGCACACATGGATGGTTTGAAACCAACCTCTATGAAGTTACTTTCATTCCCCTTTAATGTTTGAAATATATGCTTCAAATTATAGGTAATCTAAATCATTCCCTCTTGGCCTTTTGTGAATTGTCTGTAAAGAGCACTATAGAACTCTTTTAGATAAATAACCATTTAAAAGTAAGTTGATTCCCTTATTATAAGATAATGATGATATTTTCTTTGAATATCTACATTAAAGAAACTTTTAAACCCTGATGTCAAAAGACTCATAGTTCTATATGAAGATTTTTATAAAGAATTACTTACACATAATTGAAAAAGCAATCAAATGGTCTAAAAGTGTATCATCTTATACATTTCTTTTTATCCTTGCTTTCGCTTAAATAGTCACAATTTTAAATGTACTTTCTTCCTAATTGGGGTTGTCTGTTCCTGTTAGGATGAAGCTGTAACAATTAGTATGGGACTAAAATTATCTCAAGTCATTTTAGAAAGTTGATACAGAACATAACAAGCAAAACCCAGAGGAACATATTGGTAAGTTTTATACCAAGGGATAACCATTATTAATACTTTTGAAGTGGTTGCATTGGTTACATATGTATCCTCCATCCTGAACGCATATGCACAGGAAGTCCAGTGACACATCTTCTCCTTTCAACTTTCTTTCTTACTTAATGTTTTTGAATAGCACGTTCATTAGTGCAAAATGTCAGAACCTGCAAAAAGACTAAAATTTGGTTTTAAAAGATACCATTCCATTAAAAGTTCTGATTCTTTTCATAGGAATGACGAAAATCTGTTGTCTGTATGTGTGCTATGGTCTTCTAGTTGGTCTGCCACATCTTGCCTCAATGGGGAGTTAGTGCCTAGTCTCACAGAGACTTGGAGTGGCAGAGTGGAGGATACCGAGGGGAGCCTACTCAGAGGAGAAGGAAACATGGAGATGGGGAAAGGAGTGTGGGAGTGGGTTCCTGGGGAGGGTCAATGAGCAGGATGTAAAGTGATTAAGCATAAAATAAACTTAAAATTTAAGAGAGAAAGAGAGAGGGAGAGAGAGAGAGAGAGAGAGAGAGAGAGAGAGAGAGAGAGGAGAGAGGGAGAGAGAGGAGAGAGAGAGAGAGAGAGAGAGAGAGAGAGAGAGAGAGAGAGAGAGAGAGAGAGAGATGTTGTAGCAACCAGCTCCAAATGAAAAACAAAACAAAACAAAAATTCCAAAACAAGAAAAGAAACAAAAACACCATTAGGACTGTCCCACTGTGATATCTCCACTCCAGGAAATAGGAACCACTTCCATGTTTAAGATATACTTGTGTAGCTGCTAGCACAGCAGGGCTTATTGGTATTTATGTAAGTACAGCATCAATCACACTGTAACAAGAATGCAGGAACAGCAACATGGTAGCTAATGTTACACAGGCTACACATCAGAGCAGCAAACAAAGCAAGGCATCTACATTTAAACTCTCTCTGGTTTGTTCCTATTTAAAAAAGAATGTTTAAAATGATGATAATGGTGGTGGTGGTGATAATGATAGAACTTCCCTCAAGATTTTGTGAGAACTGAGTACATTTCCACTCAGGAGCACACACTCCTGTAGCTATAGCGAGAGACCATAGAGACAACACAAGATAATTGTGAGAGAGAATTTGGGATGTGACTTATTTGGTTTCAGCCTGTGGCCAGCCAATAGGAATGCTTGCCTTGTCTAACTCGTGTGAAAAACGTAAAGATGTGGAGTCTTAGGAAGGACCTTTAGTTCTTTGGTAAAAAATGTAATGATTGGCTTCTAAGAATCCATAGGAGGAAAAGTGCACAGGCGATTAACTATTCCAGAGTCCTGGATGTTAACTGGAGCTTTCTTCTCTTTTATCCAAGCTAGCTTGTTTATGTTAACAGTCATTTGCAAGTGTATATTAATGCACTTCTGAATAAGCAGATTCTAGCTTGGGTGGAAATATTGTTGTTTGAGGAAGGGGATAGCAACACTAATTAATCTGTGGACTCCATTTCATGACGTTTGTATTGGACATTGTACATGGAAATAAAACCATCACACATTAGAAACATGCCTGCTTATTGATACAGCACAGTTGGGTATTTGGTAGTCTGGTGAGAAGAAACTTCGTAAAGTGGTAGATGATGTCCTTAAGGAAGTGAAGGGTGTGGAGAAGGGGAAAAGGCTCAGTGACAGTCAGCAGTCAGAGAAGCTCTATTATATCAAAGAAGGCAGGAACAAGACATACATCAGATTCACATAGGTCAGATCTTAGGAGCATGGTCACTTTATACCTGTTGACTACAGGATATCCTGAGTTAACCCTCAGGTTTGCTAACTCATTACAATGATTCAGGAATTCTGAGAGCTTTTATCCAAGTGATCTCATAGAAGGCAGAGTATAAGAAAGGTTGAAATGTAGACTTCCTGTCAATACAACACATGGAGTTATCAGGATCACCACTTCCTCCTATCCTTGAGTTAGAATAATTCACACTAGTATTGCCAACCAGAAAAATTCAACTAAGTCCCTTGTATCCACCTGATATTAGGGTTCCATTCACCAATAATGCCTTTTTAGGTTTCTTACATTAATACCTGGAATTTTGTGTTTCTGAAAAGATGAGGTCACATGTTTGACTGTGCTGTCATGAAAGCCTCCAATTAAATGAAATATTCTACCAGATAAGGCATTTGAGTAGCCTACAAGTCTTAGTACTAGGCAAGTCTTGTATTCTAGTATACTTGAAACATGCGAATCTATTGTTTTAATCTAAATTAGTATGCAGTTAAATCATTAATTATAACGTAGTTAATAAAATAGAGATCCAAACAAAAATGTTTTTATAGCTCTATCACCCAGCTCAATGGCTAGTATGTGACCTGCAAATATGTGAGCAAAAAACACAGAAAAAAATGTGAGTTCACTTCAGGTCCAGTGTTACAAGATTAACAGCACTATGGAAGGCTTTCTGGAGAGTGGCAACAAAGTTCCATAGGCAACTCCAGGCAGTTTCAGGTACAGTGTATTTTACACAGTAAGAGATTCAGTTGTAAATGTTCTGTCCAGTTGGCATCATGGGTTGAAATACAGCTAAAAGATTAACACTAGACACATAGTACTTGAAAGATAACTATATTATATCTGGCTATGGTTTTGAAAGTCTTGAATGTAAATGTCACAACAGAGTTGTATGGTTGAGATCAACACTGAATGTGACATACCAAAGTCATAATCTCAGGAATCAAGAGGCTTGTCATGCTTGAGGATTGCTCTTAGTTCATTGCCAAGACCACTGAATTCCAGGCCACCCTGGTTCACAGAGAGAGATGGGGAGGGGCCTTATAGCGCAAAAATAAACGGAGAAACAAACTTTAGAGAATCAACCAGATGCGATGAATTCTTTTCTGTCTTTTTTAAATGATGGGTTTTAATTATTCATTTTAATTTTATTTTTTATTAAAATAGATTCTTTTCTCATGCACTATAGACCACGTGTCCCTCCCTTCCAATAGTGGCTTGTCCCATCATCATCAGAAAGTTTTCTTTCCACAGCAGGTGGATTATTTTCTTACCAGGTATCTAGAAAAAAATATATTTCACTGTGGTTCGAGTTGATAAAATGTCGGTGCTCTTTGATGGAAATGAGTGCTGAAGACCATGAGAGTTGATTCCTTTAGTCTGTAGAAGAGGAGATGGTGGCTGGCTTGCCTGTTCTCTGCTCGCATGCCTGTTGTCCTCCTACCTTCCAGAATAGTGACAAGATAACTTCGCCTGTTGGATAAGATTAAGCCAAAGACCTGTCACGTTGTTTGGAGCAAGCTTTTGCTTTATGGTTCAGCATCACGGAAGCTTGTTCCTCCTTCTCACTAGGATGCAGTCATTCAAAGGAGATGTAGAAAGAAATTAAGACTTCAGCTTGGATGACTCTAAGATGTTAAAAGCACCAGCAGTAACTACTGTACAAATTCAGATTGCCTGTCACGTAAATAGAGAAGTTTCTGGGCCCAGGATGCTGGATTTCGTGTTTGCTCGCGTTGACATATACCTTGTCATCTTGTCAATCCAGTCCTCTCATTAGCTGAACGCAATCTTAATAACACCTGGCTTGCAGTGTGGCAGGGAGGAAAGCATTATGTTTATGGAAACTGCTTTGCAAATTGTAAAATGTTATACAAATGGTAGTTGTTATTGCTCATAAAATCATGCGTTCCCATTTTCCACATCTAATTATAAAGCTTGATGAAAATGGCTGAGAGTGGAGAATAAGTATCCTGAAAGTGAAATGGATGGATGTGAATGAATTATTAACATCAATTATCTCCTGTGATTGTGTCTACTTGTGTTACTCCCTTCTTGGGTTCAGCCCAAAAACACATAAGAGGAAGTTATATTTGTAATCTTGTTTCTTCTGAATTCAAATGTTCTCTTAGAGTTGTTGATGGAATTATCACGGCAGGAAAAAATATGTTAACTGTTTAACTAAAGGATATTGTCTTTAAAATGATGAAAAAAGTTGAAATTGTGCATTTTGGGAGAGAAGGGGCCCAGAAAGAGCATCATAACGTCTATGCTTAGCTCCTCTAAGCTAAATAAGAGTGAAAATACTTACACTGCGGCTTAAGAAAAACAACATGGTAAGGAAGTACGTGTGCGTGTGCGTGTGTGTGTGTGTGTGTGTGTGTGTGTGTGTGTGTGACTATTATTAAATTATAAAGGAGAAGTTGTTGGTCCATTGATAACATAGAACATGTATTATATGTCCACATTCTTTGCAATTATACATGAAAATATGTATGCACATTTTGATCTTTCATTAGATGTTCATGGAATTTCAAAATGCACTGAATTATTTCAAGGGAGCCTCCTATCAGCTATGTATCATCAGATTATAAACTCAGTACTTGAGCAGATTTTATCCTGTTTTGTATGTGGCCTTGGACCTAGTGGTGAACCTCCTTTAAGGATGTGCACTTTGGAAACTATTCTGGATTTTTTTCCCTAGGAGGTAGCAACTTTCTGCAAGTAAAGTTGTGCTAAGTAATCTCTTCTTCAAATGTTTCAGGATAGAATGCAGAGGTCTTGGAGATACAAACTACAAAGAGCAATTCCTATGTCCAAAGTGAGCATTTCACTTCTCTTGCCATGGTATACTCTGATGGAGAAGAAAAAGAACTAATTACCTTTGTAAAAAAAAAAAAAAAAAAAAAGTATGTATCTTCTATGGGCTGCGTTGAAGAACTCATTGTTCACCAACTGAGTGAGAGTCCGTGAAATGAGCAGTCTCTTTAGTCTCCCCTGCCTTTGTGTAACCTCTCACCCAAAGGACAGAAATTAGCTATTGTTGGGGCACTGTCATTGTGCAGGCAGTCGACATGCTATAGAATGCGGAGCTGTGACACAACAATCGTGAACTCTATGACACTCCAAGTCTTTCCTGTTACTTATGATACCTGCCAAGTTTTCAAATATCCTCCCAAATACCTCAGCATATCCTCCTGCAAGTTGTAGATGGAAAACCCAAACGTGCTTTGCTCATTCTTCCGAAGCATCTAGTTACTACACAATTATTAGGCTGGGCTTCCACAGCAGGAAAGAAGAACAAGTTGGTTACTTATATTTAAAAGAATGATGAAAAGAAATATGGCAAAGGGGAAACTAGTGATTTTACTGGAAAACAGATGGTCCCTGTTGTATTTAATGGCTTTGTGCAGTAGTTTGCCAAACTTCTCCAATATCTGTGACTCAAATCACTGTGCTTCCTCATTCTATGAGAAGCTGAGGTTTTTGTTTCTGTTTGTTTGTTTTGTTATTTTTTGTTTTTTTTTCCCCACTAGGCCAGTCAATAACTCTCAGCAGGACAAATTAATATGGCCACAGATGTTAGAGGCTATCCAGCAATGGTGAAAGCGTCAGTTTGACTCCTTTTCCTGTTCTCTCTACATTTCACAGTAAAAATGTTGCCATGTGCTGCTAATGGTAAGCATTGTGGTAATATGGCCAATCATGAATATCTTCATTTTGTTTAGTTCTGTTTTCGTTTTCTTTGTTTTTGTTTTGTTTTGTTTTGTTTTGTCTTTTTCCACAGTGGGTTTCTCTGCAGGCCTGGAACTCAGTGGTCTGCCTCCTGAATCCTGGAATTAAAGTTGTGTATCACCACCACCTGGCTGTTTCCTATTTCTTAAATAGCTGTGTAAGTTACTTCACAAATTCCATAGAAAATTCTACTCCTATTTTAGTAGTTTCTTCCCCTTGATAAAGAAGTTAACAAGATCCAATAACACTTTAGAAGGTTTTTCTTTCACCGTGGTATAGCTAACGATATTAATAAATTTTTGATCACATACAAAATATTTCTTAGCAACTTTTCTGACCCAGGAAATATGCTAATGTAAGTGCCCAGAATTAGCAGCACAGATATGGGCTCATCTCCAAAGAAGTCTACAAGGAAAGACAAACCATGGATTTGAACAATGCCAAGCATTGTAAAGGCAATAAAAAGTATAGAATGTGAATTTTTTTCTATATGATTGGAGTAACTGGTACAGTAGTTACGATCATGGAAGACATCTCTTCTCCAGGGCAAATGATGTTTAACTTCCCTAGGAGAGTGATTTCAAAGCACTCAGTGTTTTAAGAAAGGAAATGAGATGGAGCAGCAAGAACTAACACTGTGAGGTGGCAAAGTGTTCGAGACATTTCAGGAAATAAAAATAAGCCCAATGTGCTTGAAATGCTGAAACAGGGGCAGAAAATTGGCTTAGACGTTGCTAGGCAGATAAGCAAGAGCCAGATCAGACAAAGTCTAACAGAACAGATAAAGGCTTTGGATTTTTTTCCCCAGGGGAACAAAGGAGGAGATCTCAGGGAGTAAAAAGGGACTAAGAAGATTTGTGTTTTAAATAAATCCTTCTGACTGTAAAGATTAGATTAGAGACAATTCAGGACAATTGGTTAGGAGGCTGAAATAAAACCACTGCTGAGCGTGAGTCTCGTTACCAAAGGGCTTTGGAAATTGGCATTGCTCTAAGTAGCTGGAATCCCAAGATATCAAATTAGTACAATTAACAAAGATACATAAATTGATGAGCTGAGCTTCAGGAGAGAGCGTAGATACAGCCCAGATTCCAGGGTGAGCGAATACAGGCCCTCAGCCTCTACCATTGCCTTCCATGTGTCCAGATGAGGGGAAATCTTCCCTAGGGGAATTGTTTATATTTTTACCCAAATCTAGCATTCTTCTGGCATGGTGATCATCTCAGGGCTGTTCACATGTGTTCTCCAATGAAAGAACTTAATGAGATCCCATCGAGAATGGATCTATCTGGCAATTTCTCAGAAGGTAAGTCCTTTAGGGATTGTATCCATAGAAAATGCTTTGCTGAATCAACTGCAGATTTTACAATTAGTTCTATTTTATTTCTATCTTGAGACAAAGTCTTGCTATGTAATATATCCCATACCGGCCTGGAATATGAGGCAGTCATTTTGAAGATTACCTTCAGTCATCACCTGAAGAAATTAGACATCTGATACAGCAGACAGATGTGTTTGGAAGGGAGCAGTGGTTCTGCTCAAATCATGAATAATTGGTCCCTAATTCCATGCATCCTGAGTTTCCAGTACATATCGGGCTTCCATGAAGTGAGACCCAGATGTGTTTACCATTCCTTTCTTTCCAGCCCCTGCTGTGTGTCCTTGACAAACCCCCCACCCACAATTTGTGGTTGAATCTCTCTGATGGAAATGAAAAACACAACTTTCTGTAAATCAAGTCACCTCTTACTTTTGGACTCTGTATCATCTATAGAACTTTTGAAACTTAAATTTTAAACATGTTTCCTCTATTCAAAAAGGCCTCATTTTATTACCTCTCACACAGAAAAAAGGTGTGGTAGGTGACACTTACCCTTGTCTACAAGAGACGGAAAAACATAGTGAAACATAAAAAGACCATTAGCCATTATTTACTTCTAATATCTACATAACACACAAACTAACACAACACACACTAACATACACACAAACACACACTAACACACAAACACTAACACACACACACACTAACACACACACTAACACATACACACACTAACACACACACACACTAACACACACACACACTAACACACATATACACTAACACACACACATTAATGTGTTTTTATCCTTAATACATGCAAAATAGCAATATAATCCCATATCAGGATTAGAAACACAAACATTAGCATGCAATTGCTTAATTGCTTTAACACGACTAGAATCCCTTCTCATTTGCACTCATCTGTCCAGCATATTGACTTTCAGCAGCGAAGGATGAAAAGGATACAGCTTCCTTCACATTCTAAAGGATGGAATGGCCAGAAAATTCGTTATTTTTAGTGCACTCTCATTTACGAACTAGTAGGGGATGCTTTTGAGTACTGTGGATTTGAATGCTGATTCTGTACCCAGAGATCTAGTGACAGTCTGCATTTTGGTATTGTAGTTGCTAGGAAGTATTTCCTCACTCAGTACTGTGTAGAACATTGTTCTCTGTCACCTCCTCATTGGTTAAAGGCTGAGCTGAGCAGTCTATGGCTGGGCACGAGAGGATAAGGTGAGCTACCGTGCCTAGACGGGGAGTGAAGGTCCCAAATGGGCCAGCAGAGGCAACGTGAGGACACAGATGAAAGCGAAGTACAAGGTGAGACCAGGATGGTAGGTAACAGGCCACATAAGTAGGCTGGGAAGTAGGCTGGGAAGTAGGCCAGGCCAGCATAATTAGGTTAGAATAGTTCAATATCTGCCCAATTATATTGCCAGAACCTTAATACAAATGTCTCCATGTCATTATTTAGGGATAAGGGCAGGCACAGTAAAGCCCCATACATTTAAAATGAATCCATTTCCTCTTCAAAGAATAAAAATAATGTTTTTGTTTTGGAGACAGCATTTTAATCATTGCATAAAATCGTTATGTAGATCAGGCTAGCCTCATACTTGCAGGATTCTGCCTGTGTCCACTACCCTTACAGGCCTGAGTCACAGTGTCCAGCAAGAATAGCAATAGCTTATAAAATATAATACTCTAAAATCTGGACAACTTTCCTTTGCACATTTTTTTACTGTTCAAATTCTGTACTTGGGTATTCCATTCTGATATCAAAAGCTCTAATAATTAGTAAGATGATGATGATGATGTTGTTGTTGTTGGTTTGCTCTTTACTCTTTTTTCTACTCACCTAACTCCCCACTCTACTCTCTCTCAAAAAATGATCAAGTCAAAACAAAACAGACACACACACAAAAAAAAAAAGTCAAAAATTGTTGAACTAAACAAGCAGCACACAGAGACTGTGCCCGGCGCCAGTTCAAACAAGACCTGGCCTCCTTCCCAGCACTGAGAAGAGAACACAAGTGGACAGAGTATCCCATCCACAGTCAAGAAGCAGTGCAATTGGCACATGTGAGGAAAGAGAAGATCATTTGTCCTAATGGAGTGTCACCGAGTATATCAATCGCACTCCGTAGCAGGTCCGTGCCTAGGGGTAGTTGGCCAACCCGACAAGGACTCCATGTTTGTATTTTTAATCATATAGCTGATTGTATGATAAATATATTTATAATCTAATACTTTCTAATAATATTGGTCCGACTAATCTCAAACACGAGAGGATTAAATTGTTTTGGAGATGTTGCATATTGATTTTCCTTTACAAGTTTAAAACCAGAACAAATGAAGGCATTTGTCTCAGGATTTTAAGACAAAGACAAAAGCTAGATATCTCTGAACATTTGCTGAAATGTTATCGTAAACCGTCTCCAAGCTGAAGTTTTTCCTCTTGCAAAGGATGACCAGATACACTTCTAGGCTGCGCTTAGAACTTCCTACAGTCCTCTGTGATAATACTTAATGTTTGAAATAATATGATTCACATATATTAAAAGAGGGTAGGTGAATTCATTATGATATCTTAACAGATGCTTCATGACTTCCTTGCTGTGATCTACACCTTTTGATTTGGTCTGTATAATTAAAAATCTAAATGTAGTGTATCTTGTACTACCTAAGTCAACATTTATTTGGTGGGTATTTTCTTTCGATGAGGTAAATACTTCATTTATAAAAACCAATTCAGGATGCCACCGTTAAGCTGTCATACAATAGCATGCAATTATACATGCTGTCTAAAAAAAAGAAATAGTTCCCTGGATCAGTAAGTGCAGCTGTTATGTGCTAACGTGTTGATCTCTTGTATATCTTAACCACCACATATTAGAGATGAAATAGTATGTCCAATTATTCACTCTCACAAACAATATGAACAATACAATGTTCCTTATATAGAAATGCCATCTAATGTGCTTATGAGTTATTTCATTCCTTGATAGTTAGCTCTTTGTAAAATGATGGTTTATTTCTTTTCAAAGTGCTCGATGAAGGATAAATAGAAGTGCAGGGTTATTTCACATTTACTACACATCTCATTGCCATTTTTTGGTTGAAGTAAGTGTGTAAGCAACTCAGGTTAACCTCAAAATTGGTATGTATGACTTTAAGTTCCTACTCTTCCTTTGCATATCTCCTAAGACATTTCATAAGTTCTATGAATAAGAAGAGCAGAGAATGATCTAGAACTCAGTGCCTAGAACTGGGCTTTGCGTGGGGGTCACAAGACTGAACTAGGGGTTAGGGAAAAAACTAAGATCAGTGGGAGATGTCTGAATGTTAGTGAGGAAAAATTAACTAGAAATCAAAGCTGCAATGAAACTGAGGAGATTGAACTGAGGTGATTGTGACCGCGTTAATCGAGATGAGTCCTGTGCTTCCCTGTAGCCTCTTCGCAGTATGCATTCTGTGTGCACGCTTTAAGTCCCCCAACACTAGAGAACTATGAATAAAATCCCTCAGTGAACTGGATACTATTGTTTTTATTGACATCCAGTGGTTTTGTCATACACAAAGTTTTCTGTGCTTATGTAAACATCATGGTTTAACTGGAGAAACCACAATTTCTACAGTTTCCTGTTTTCATTCTTCCGCATCTAAGTATCAGATTGTGTCTCTTTGAAGCTACCTTGTGTTTGAATATTCATTTTTAAAAATTGCTGTTTGTGTCTCAGGCTTGACTTAAATTTTACAAAACATAATTATTAAATGAATTTTGGCTTAGGATTAGACCCAAACCTCCAACAGTTTCTGAAGTTATCCTATACATACTTCTGATATTTTGTCATATTTCTTTGAGGAAAGCATCCTTAGCATGGTCTGCGATAAAATTTAAATATCTATCACATCTGAAAGCATTGAGATGGCACTATTCCTTCTGTGCCAAGTATCAGGCCAAGATTTAATAATTTATATAAAATATGCAAACATGTCAGCTGATTAACATACAATTTACTTTCATATTTAGTACATTGGAAAATTATATATGCATATACATACATATATACATATATATATGCTTTTAAGAGAAAACTCTATACTTTACAGTCAGTATCTGTATAATTCTGTCGGATTTCTACATACCCACATGGAAACCCAGACACATCCTGCATGTAATAAGAAATCACAACAGGAAAAGTCTAAACTATCAACTAAGTACAACAGAAAGATAGCACAATACTATTTTTCTCTTAGCTATAAGAAATTAGAAGTGACCGCTCAAACAAAGGGACCACACAACACTATACCTGCTAGACAGTCTGACAGTTTGTCCATCTGCAAAGAATCATTTAGTGAGAAAACTGATTAAAAAATTCAAATCAACCTTGGCTCCACATCCCTGCGCGGCTTCGTGATCAGAGTGTACTACGGAGCGAAGGAAACGATACCTTTACTGCTTGCCCATGAAGTGTCTGTGTTTGATTTCTCCTGTAATGTATCTTCAATTGAACGGATATTGATTTCTTGGGGGAAAATTGCATAATCTCCAGGGAGAATTAAAGGGGACTAATCTTAGTATGCCCTGTATTTTTTTCCACTGCCTTGTTCTTCCCAGTGATTTATCTACCTAATAACATTACAGACTAAAAGAAAAAAATCTGGTCTTTCAATTTATTTCTCAAGATCTGTTCATGTTTGAGCATGCCTTGTCCTTAATTGCCCGGGGATTTGTAGATAGCCTTGTCTTCAGTGCTCTGAAACGAGTTGCAATATAAGTTATTAAAGCGCTGGGATCCACAGCAATCTACAAATTGCTGCTTGGCTTCCACACACGACATTTAACTAATTGCCCATTGTTATGAAAACCTTTAACTTCATGGATGTCATGAGTCTTCATGGAATAGACGTTCTTCTGTCTGTTAGAGGAGTGTAGGGTGATGGTGACCATCGAAACACCTCTTTGGAATGATGTTTTCTTCTCTGCTCGGTCATGCTCAGATTTCTAATCTGAGACTCTTGAGATGATCAACGACCTCCTGGGAAACTGACAAACGCACTTGACTTCCTGTAATGGTGTAAGATGGGTAAAACCTGAGCTGTCGGGATGATGGGAACCAGATGTCCTCCAACTGGTGTGCTCCCTTCCACCTGGCCTTGGAACGTCATCAATAAAGTTGGCCATTACACTAAACACTTGTACAACAGAATGTCCGTCTCCTTGACAAAATACGAGGGGTGTGCATGGGGCGAAATCATGCTTAGTCTCATCAACATCATGACCAGGAGAGCTGACGGGTGCTAATTAAAGATTCCTTTGGCCTTTAATATTGACGTGTTTCTAGACCACTCTCCTGAACTTGAATATTGAAGGTGCATCATCTGTCAGTCTGCTGAATGCTGTCACAGTGGACGGAAGAAAGTGGCCTCTGCGACTGCTGAAAACAGACTCAAAGGTGGACCATCCGAATTTGTTTTTAAGTTCAGAGCAGACACTGGGAACTCTGTGCCTGCTATTTTTTCTTTTTTTTATTGTGGTTATTTCCCTTGAAATTTTGTTTGAGGCTCTTTGTCCCCCCTATGGTTTAGTGCCTGCTGTAATAACGACACTCAGAAAAGCAAACCCACCGTGAGTAAATAGCAACCGTCCTCTTAACCCTCTCAAAAAGAAGAATCTCATGCCTTCCAAGACATTTTCTTCTTCCCGAGGCCTTTAAGATGACCTTAATCTGCAGACACAATCTGGCATCATCACGCCTGTAATATAGATGTCGATATTAGAAGGAGCTCGGTCGGACAGTTTGCATCCTGGATTGATCACTAGTTAAACAATTTCTTTCTTAAAATGTTGCCAGTTCAGGGCAAGAAAGACGCACATGATGTATCCTCCAACGGGTAGTGGTTTTTGTTTTACAACAGAGAAGTAAAACGGAGATTTAAATCTTAGGCAGACTTCATAAAAAAAAGATATTTCTTTAAAGCGGTAAGAAACATAGTATTTTGTATTCATACACATGAAGCTTGTTTAGGTCCATTTTCACCTGGGGTGCTAAGCCAGCAGAATGTCTGCAGACGCCCTAGGATTTTATCAATGAGAATCATGAGGCTTTGGTGGAAAGATCTATAGGAGAAGAGGGATTAGTGTCCTTATTGAGCCTCTTCAGCCATCTGGTGTAGAATTCTCTGTTTGCTTATGAAATTGCCACTGCCTCGTACGCAAACCATTCATCTTTACTGGAAAGCTCATTTTTTCAACCACTAGGTGGCAGTGGAGTTACGTACTTATGATTATTCATGCACCTTTGAAGACTAGAGGCTTCTGTGTTTGGAGTCTAAGTACACTCGGCTTCCTTGTATTCATGTGTTCTTTATTCAAAGGACAAGCCTATTTGTACTTGAATGTCATACTCTGCACGTCAGGTTTTATGAAGTTCCCATTTATGTTTGCTTTCATTTTCAAAGAACATGCTTGAATAAATTTTCGACAGAATACTCCAAGTACCTTGTAGTTCTTTAACTAATTATTTTTATTTAGAATGCCCAGTATACAAATATTTGGCGAGAACATGAACAAAAAAAGCAAAGTTGGGATGCTATTGCTTTAAAATTTATTCTTAGCTCATAATAATAAATCTTCACCCTGTCTGAAATTTTCAAGAGGGAAATGCGATTTCAAATGGTCACATATAATTTAAACCTTAGAGTTTCCTCAAGGACAGCTCTATGTGAATTATATAATGGAGTTTTTCAGAGTATTTCCTACAGTGAGACTTCTCATATTTAATAGTACTTGTAAGAACGCATTGCCAATGCTTACATTTTTAGCATGTTTCCGAAAATAATTAAGGAGATTTTTATAGAGTTTCATCTAAAAACAGCCTAAGAACAGGGCATTGTTTCCACAAGAAGAACATTGTGCATCCTGTTTCATAGATTTTTGTCATATTTCCATGTTTCAAATCCTATTTATCATGTTTAGACACAGAGAAAATAGAATCAGCAATTGAGAATTAAAAAAATATTCGGTATAAATATTGACTGCATCTCCTCAACCCCCTTCTGCTAAAATAAGATGAAATCAGACTGGAGTGGGTTTGCATCGTCTGCCGGAACTTGTTTCATCTGTTGTTCTTGCATCCTCGTCCGGGGCAGCTGGTCTGGAGCGCTCTGGGAGTCGATTCCTTTCTCCCGTCTGTGTATCCCAGTAGGACGGAATATTGGAAAATCTGCTGCCTTTCCTAGTTCCTCATATACCTGATCACAGATAGGTCCTGCTTTGTACTCTGTTCTAATTCACAAATAAGCAAGACGTAACAGAAAGACAGCAGGAAAAATATAGAATGACATTTCTTGGCACAGGCTAGACTTTCAGCATCCCAGGACTACATATAAGTCAACCCAGCAAAGCAAGCATTCACCCTGGGAAAACTCAGCTTTCTCTTTGTTTCTTCAGTCTCCATTTACTAGACTTTACACTTTTTCTGACTTTATTTCTTACCTCTTCTAGGTTTCTTTTTGTTTGTTTGTTTTCTTTTTCTTAATGTATTTTCTTTTTAGGCAAGGAGTGGCGATGAGGGAGAAAAAGCGGCCTCCTAAGGCCACACGGAAAAGAATTTGTTTGCTTTTCTGTGGCTTCCTTCTTGCTGACACTGCCCCCTGGTGGCAGAAAACAAAGACCTCAGATAAATTCAGAAACATCCCTGTTATGTTAATTCTGACATATTTTAACCCCTATTAAAGTTTGAGGTGGGCTTTGTCTAAGTATTCCTTATAACTCTCTAAACAATAAGATTGCTTTATCCACTTGTGCGTCGAGCATTGTGGAGCCTCTTAAGAAGACACGGGCAACTTGGAAAAAGAAGGGAACCTCCGACACAGAGTTCATTGGTTAGCTTAAATGCAGACCCCAGGTTCCCTCTACAGACCTGAAGATTGGTTCTACTCATACCCCTCTGATTGAAGCCCGAGTCTTCCTGGATTTACAAATATCCAGAGAAGGGCAACGTACACACAGCACGCATGGCTTATCCCTAGAAAACACTTCATTTAAACCCTGGGGAATCCTGGATGGCACCATAGAGGGACACACGGATTTCATCTTCACGTTTCATTACTTTGGTCATTTAAATTGAATGCCCAAACAATTGACATCTCAATATTTAAATCCCCCGGAACTGAATGACATGGACTCCTTCCTTGCCACATTTTGACTTCTTCTAAAGCCTTTCATTATTTATCTATATTGATTGGATGACCTTTGCCATCCACTTGCTAGCCTTGAAAAGATTTAAGTCTTCCATAAGCATAATCTGGCTGCATTCTCCCCAAATTTAATTAGCATTATTGGTTTCCTGTCATACATGTGTGCATTGTGTTTCCTGCCCATTCACACCTGCTCAAACTCATTGGAATTTCGCTGTATAATGTAACGAAACATGTACTAATTTTATGAGACAAGAAAATTCAATACGTTTATTTCAACTTTGCTTTTATAACATTGAGAACTTGGGGCATATTAATTAGTAGGTCCCAAACATTGCAGAGAAAAATTTGTGAAAATGATAAGAGAATGTAAAGTTCATTAAATGTAAGTGATTTTCAACTCTTCTTTCTGACTTTGAAATAGCAAACACACACACAAAGAGAGAGAGAGAGAGAGAGAGAGAGAGAGAGAGAGAGAGAGAGAGAGGCAAAAAGATAGACAAAACCACCACCCTTACGTAATTTTAAATAGTCTCCATAATTTTCCAGTTCACTGCATGGTGTTACAGCACTAAAATTATCTCTGAACTTTGTCAAAAAAGTGCAGATTTTATTAGAATAAAGAAATAGTTATGGTACATTTATTATAACCTAAATTAAGTAAGATTTGGATGCTAAAAGACTCACACACCTCAGAAGTTGGAAATCCATGGAGCAGTGAGTGTGAGATTTATTGACTTGTTTGGAAGATGTGCTGATGAGGGCATTTCTAATTTTCCAAAAGTTACTAAGTCACTGACCTCCTGCTGTGCTCAAATCTGGTGACACAGCCACACTGACTATGAGACTTGCCTTTGCAGAGTACATTTGTTTCTCTGGTATCCAAGCTAGGCTTTCTCCTTCAGAGTGGTGTGTAGGTTTTAGGAAGGAGGAAAATAGCATATCTTTTAAGTTAGATGATTTGATATGTAATGCAACAATTATAGCCAATTATTTTATATTAATGTAGTGATTGTATCCAATACTGATTAGATCAATATATATGAATTGTAAAGTTTATATATATATGTGTAGATATACATATATATTCTGTTCTTTTGCACATAACACTGTTAAATGTGGCTGTTAAAGACATGCTGCACCCCATGAGCTTATGATGGAGTCACCATTAATCATAGACCCAGCAAGTAAAAGCATTCTATCAAAAACACAGCAGCCAGACACTTAAAATATAAAATAGAGTGAGCATTTTGCTGACTTCTAACTTAGCATAACATTTGCTGTCAAACACTAGATAAATTTCTGTTTCTAGATATAAAAGTTCAGCTCCAAGGAGTTTAGCTTATCAAGAGCTGGTCCTCCTTTATTCTTTTAGTATGGTGTGCTAAATGGTTAATACTACAAGAACGGGACAGATTTCCTTTATCATTACCTATTAAGTTATTTTGTAGATGAATATTTAGAGGACGTGGGATAGAACCATGTTGAAGGATTTTAGAGGAATATTATATTGATAGGCCTTACTGACTTAGAGTAACCCACTGAAATTGACAGCACATGTCAAGACCCTGCAGCCAGCATGGAGCCTCAGGAACAGAGTGCCCAGGGATGAGGTGGGGGCATAACAAGTGGAATGGTGGTAAACTACATAGGAAGATTTTCATCTGCCTAACTATGTCACTGTGTGACATTGCCATGTTGTACATGGGAACAAGTACTACATGATCAATTTCTGGGCTAATAAACCTATGACAAGCCAATGGTAGGAAGCACAAGGGACTCATTTCCCTCTCAAGTGTCCCATTTTGTCCAATGTATCTTATATTCACAGTGTGTCCCCAGTGGACTCTCCCATTGTCTTTATTCCTAGTGCAGAATTATTCAGATCTACTTTCACTCGCTCTTACTTATGAGTCACATCGAAGAAGAGAGCAGGGAGAGCAATGACAGATCGTGGAGATGCTGTTGTGACTACGCTCCAGTTGCCCATCAGCAATGTTTCAGTGACCGCGCAGTGGAGGACCCAGAGAGCTGACTCAGGAGATGTGCACACTCTCACAGTGTACCCACGTTTCCTTCCCAGAACCGTGTGGCAGTTAACAAGTGTCTGTAATCCCATGTAGAGGTATTCTGGTGTCCTCTCTGGTCTCCATGGTTACCAGACACCTACACAGTGCACATCCATGCAGGCCAAACACACATACATATAAAATAAAAATAAATAAATATTGAAGAGAAGAAAGAAAGGAAATGTCAAATTTTGCTGAAACTCAATAAATTTCAGTAACTTTGCCATGGCCACCTGACATAACCTGGCCTTCCTCCAAAGCATAAGTGGTATCCTATTAGAAGACTACGTCCTATACATTTATAATTCATCAATCTGGATGAACCGCACCAGGCCCTCATCAGGGCTCGGAACGTCCCAGCATTTCACTCATTGAGCTGTTTCAATTGACCCTTGTGAAGTCGAGGTTAATTGCTGTAATGACAGGGTAAACATCTCAGATGCTCAAGAGGAACATCTATTCATGCTTGCTTGCCATGGTCTGCATGTGAAAGTGCGCTCCCCCAATACTGTGCCCTGCTCAGTAAGCAAGAATAATGCTAAGAAGTGGCTTGATGTATGTTTGGGAGCTTGGGGGAGAGTAAGAGTAAACCAGTAATTCATTATCTTCATTAGTCCCACCAAAAATTTTAAAAGTAGAAAGTCTAAGTAAAATTAAGGGGGTTGGGGGGAAAAACTGGACTCTGGTGGAATCTCGCCTCAGTTTTCCCGCCTGGAAACAAAATATAGTAACTGCTCTGAAGTCTTATCTTCTGGGAGCTTGATTTCTAAACATACGTAGGCATTTAATGCTATTGTATTACAAGTGATGTGGTTTATTCCCAAGGTTAGTTGGTGTCTGTTATCTGGTTTCCCTAATTGTCTTTGCTGTGAAGATCTGTGATAAGTGTGAAGACGATAGTGAGCCCATAATGAGGGGGAAAGGTGCCTCTCTTACAGAAGAAAATCAGCCAGAAAACAATTTCTTTTAACTTCCACAGAAAGTATCCTTTTTGAGAGATACGAAGAACATGAGAAAATCATTCCTCTTAAAATAAACCTTGAGTCAGATAAAGGGTTTACCTCCACTGAGGTAAACCTTCAATTTAGGATTTGGACACTCGTCTTGTGTTGCCTTGTGTTTCTGGTGTGTGGTAACTTTCCCTAACTGAATCTCAGGGTGGATCTGAGACTCACAGCAAGAAAAATCAGTGCAGAGCTAATAATGCAAACAAGTCTTCAAAGATCATGTTCAATCCACAGCAGAATTCGTCTTTTAAGTACAATCACAGTGACTAAGAATAGTACTTGAGACAATGAGACTAAGTGACTCCAGACTGACCTTCTCATACACACTTACACAGCAAGCAAATTTGGACCTTGTAGATATGGATCCCCGACCCCATAAAACCTGGAGCCCCAAAGACAAAGAGTCAGCCTGAGTACTTCCTCTGAATATCCCAGGTCTTTGAGATATGTTTTTGACCTCAGTTACATCTCAGTATGTTCACACAGCTTGAGAAATGATGGAACAAGTATCAGTGTCCTATTAGGTGAATAGATATTGTCTTTTCCCTGTAATATGAAATACTTACAAATAAGCAATATAGATCAAAGTCCTAATTAGACAGGTCTATCATTCCATTTTGTTAAGAATCCTGATGAAAAAGTCACTAGTCATTTCCTAAAGCGATTGGTCAGTTACCAGAATTTTCATTAATTGTAGCAGAGTGCCAATCAAATATTATATCTTACATAAGAAACAGTACGTTTTCATGCCTTGAGGTACATGTAGTGTCTACCTGAGGAATTGCAAGGATCACAGCATGCCTTTATATAATAAATGTTACTTCAATATTCATTTTCATAGATTTGTTATTAATAATTTACGTATGAATTAATAATGTATTTATTACACATGCTAGAAGTAGGAAAATTTATTTATAAATACTTAATAAATGTTTGATAATGCTTTTGCCAGGCATGTTATAAATGATAAATAGTTGACTATAGACACCTTGTTAAAAATTAATGTGCAGCCGTTATGGTTATTCTACAATAGTTTGAAAAAAGTTATTAAAAGAGTGAATTAACATCATGTATACATTTTATAAACCAATTATGGAAAAATATGTAAGCTTTGGGGCAGTTTGCAGAACTAGCCGGGTGATTATATCTAATGATATTTAGTCAGTGCTTATAATTTACTACACCCAGTACCAGACACACTTTGGTAGAGTTTCCCTTGGTTTTAAATTCCCATTAAGTGGTTGCCAAAGGCTAACTGGTCATATCCCAAGAAATCATGACCATAAGGAAGTTATTTGTAAATATTCTTTAACATAAACTGCAAGTTCCACTTCTGATCTAGAAGGGTGTAGAAGCGGAGCCCACTGAACTTTGATGAAAAACATCAAGTTATAAGAGGGATTCTCACAGGTCTGTCTTTAGAGAGACTGAGTCCAGATAGCCATCGCGGCTAGATTTGGCCCTGCCTCTTCTCACATTTAAGAAAAGGCAGTGCTCACTTTGGTACCCTCGATCAGACAGCTGTCTATCTAACCCCCAAATAATGCTCACTACTTATATAGAATGGGCATGAGACTACATTCAAGATGCTTTGAAAGAACATAAACATTTTCATTAAAGGTGTCCATACCCAATTCATTGCCCTGATAGTTAGATTCACACTTAACTTTTCTCAGTGTCTGCTACGTTCAGAATGATATTCATACTACTTTGTTTTTTAATATCCGAAGGGGGTAGTATTCAAGATGGAGATTTGGGCTGGCTCAGTTTAGGCATCAAAGATGCAACAGATACCGAATATGTGAGAAGGATCACGGCGCAGGTGTATTTAGGGGGAGATGGGGTTAATACTTTACTTCTACTGGCTCAAAGAGAAGCAGTGAGATTGCCTTCCTGAAATCCCGATCTACAGTGGAGATATCTGAAGGAGAATACAAAATGGCACTTGTGTATCCACTGGGCTACCCTGAGGATGATCAGCCGTAGATATTGGCCTAACAGAGCAGAGTGAGGGAAACATTGTAGCTCAGTTTCATGACAGAAGTATATGAATTCTGGAAAATCGTGAGAAACCATCCAAAGGAAAGTTGGGTTTTTCCAAAAGGACTTTCCTAAAAGTATGGTTTACCAAAGGACATGAGACTCGGAAAGCGAAGGACAGCCTAGAAAGTGTAGGGCAGGCAGTGGCTTACCCTCATATCTGAAGGCATTCACTTATACCATACAGTTGACCTTTCTCTGCTGGATGGAACAGTGAAGACTTTCCAGTATGTAGGGACATGCTGAGAGCAAGTGAAAAGGTAGTAAAAAAGAAAATAAAGAAAGAAAGTAATAAAGAAAAAAAGGATGAAAGAAAAAACAAACAAGTCTGGTGCATTTAATAAGCTAGTGGAAACCATTTAGGCCTTGGTAACTGTCTAGCAATAGACCTAGAACTGGGTCAATATGTAGGGAGGAGGTATACCTGCCTCTCTCGGCATGCCTCAGGCTCTGGGTTTGTTTCCAAGTACTGCATGTGTTGTGTTTTGTATGTGTTTGTGTGTTCCTGAGTGTTTCTGTGTATAAATACATAAGTACTATGTGCAGCAATATTTAAACATGTAACTTAATTGGATGAATGAAAGGATTATAGCTAAATAAGGAGGAGTAAAACTATCATAAATAAGGAGAAAGTGATCACAAATGCTGATGGCTAAGACATAGATTGAGCATGGTAAAGTAGAAGAGCCCAAAGCAAAATTATATGTGGCATATATTATTCTAAGATATAAAATAATGTATTTTTATTTTTGGAAATGTAAGGTACACTTGCCATATCGGTACAAAAGCTAAAGGATAAGAAGCTAACAAATTTAAGAAAACTTAATTGCAAACTAAAACCCTGTACCAGATCAACAGTGACCTTATAGCTTCTGCTTACACATGGCGTTTATTATCTAAACTGTTTATTTGGTGTATAGCAAATGTTCCCTTTCTTCATTAATATTATTTAAATGTGTGTCCTTAAATACCAGCCTTTGTGAGAGTAGAAACTGCCAGCTACTCTCTACCTGATCCTGAGGCCCTGGGCAATGGGCTGAGACCTAGCAAGCACTCGGTAATGATTAGTGGGTTTCCGTGTTACTAACAACATCAGGTGAAGACAGCTGCTTTTGCTTCTTTTCTTAGCTATAACGGAGGCAGCTGTGGTAATGTATTCAGGCAGGTCAGGCCAGGACTCTGGCAGACCATGAAAATGGAAATGAAGGGACTGACTTGAGAAATATGGAGAAAAGCATCAGTAGAATTTAGTGACAGACTCGATAGAATATGACAGAAACTCAGGTGCCATTTTGGAAAATGCCAAAAGCATCGTAGAGGGCAAAATCACCTAAGCAGGTGCCCTTATGCAATCAGGCAGCGCCATGAAAGATCGACTTATCACAGAAGGCTTCTCCTCCGTCTCCTTCCTGGCTTGCAAATACTGTCAAGCTACATTAGCACCGAAAGGGAGTTAGATTGCAATGACCTTTACTAATCCACCACATTTATGTTTGTACTTTCCTCACGATAAAGGTAACATTACATTTATTAATGTCAGCATTTTCTTTAGGAAACAGTGGTGAACTCATTAAGAACACTGCCAGGTGTTGCCAACCCCAGGTGTGAACCTGGTGGTTAGTGAGATGTAAATAACTCTTTATGGAAAATTTGCATTCGAACGAATTAGCAAGCCTCACACAAAGTCTAGCTAGTTTCCTGTGATTAGCTTCATTATGCCACGGGCTGCTTTTGTGCAGCTCAAATTAAGGAGGAAAAAAGCCATAGCATATGTCCCTCCTTTTAGGTTATAAATCAGATTATTTCCCACCTCACTACCTACCACCAACCTTCCTATACAATGGTTCAAAGGTTCACACAGAAGTGCACTTCAGCTGTCTGAGTATTATTCGCTCCTTTTCTCTGTGCTGCCCTGTTAGAGGTGATGTGTGATACCCAACTACTAGGGTGCTTGTCATAGCTTCCGTACCACTTGCTATTATAGAGAATGGTATTTGCTGCTTGGGTAGAGAGGAACAATGCTTTCAGGGCTCCTTCCTCAGCTGCTGAGTGACTAGCAGCTGTTTTGAGCATCTTTTCCCATTCAGATGCTCTTTTCCCTTTCTCTTCTAATCTCTGAAACAAATGTCAAGATGATTAGGATATGAAGAAAAAATACACTGAGCATTTTGCGATCTTAAAGTCCAAATGAGCAATTGTGCTGGGCTACTGTGACTCTTTCTCGTTAGCACTTTACACAGGCTTTAAATGGGATTGGACACTTGCATTTCTGAATTCCCACGGATGTCAGGATAAAGGTAACAATGAAGGAAATGTCTTCACGTGCCGTGAGGACAGTACTGAATATGCACAGTCGAAAAAGCGTCTTTGATTAGCGCAGTTTTCCCTTGACAACTTTCACAATGATCGTTGTTAAATTTTTTTGCTTTAGCCAAATCATTTGCCTTTCGTAGACCAAATATTTTCATTCGTGTTATGTAGCTTGAATCGTATAGGAATTGGGTGGTTTCAATGAATTAGAATGGAAGTTGGTCATCCAGCTATAAGATCTTGAACAATTAACTGCATCTCGCCGGGGAAATAAAGACGTAATTCCAAACTTGTAATGCTGTGAAGGGTAATGAATAAGACATGATGTACTTAGCTACCAATTTATATTGAGAGGAATATTCATTCATCAACACTGGCATGCTGCTGCTTCCATAACATAGCAATCAATGTAATGCCGTGCATCTGTTGAGTGTCCAGACAATGACCATTGATTTAGAATAGATTATGTTGCTGCTGTTCACTTGTTTACATCCATTGTCTCGAAGGTCTTTCCCGTCCACTATTCTCACCTTAACACCGAAATGTTCATTTTCAGGAAAGAGGTTGACTCTGGAACGCACACAGGCTCTGCCATAGTGAGTTGTCACAGAGAGCATGACGTAGCCTGAGTTATCTGAGCAGTGCTTTTCAATTGAGCGATCACTCAGATCAGATTAATCTGTAGACATTGCAGGGGTAGGGGAATTCTCTTGATTGTTCACTAATATGGGAGGCCCTAGCCCACTATGGGCAGTACCTTTCCCTAGGCTGGTGATCTGGGTGTAAGCAAGCTACTTAAGCACTGGTCCCAGCTAGCAACCCAGCGCCCCCCCCCTTTTTTTAAATTTTCATGAGGTTTTATTTTTTATTCTTTTCTTTTATTGGATATTTTCTTTATTTACATTTCAAATGTTTATCCTCTTTCCCTGTTTCCCTCCAGAGACCCCCTATCCCATTCCCCCATCCCTGCTTCTATGAGGGTGCTCCCCCATCAACCCACACATTCCCTCCCGCCTCCCCACCCTGGCATTCAGATGAAGGGGTTTGCAACCCCATGGAAAGAACAACGTTATCAGCCAAACAGATCCTCCCAGAGCTCCCAGGGACTAAACCACCAACCAAAGAGTACACATAGAGTGACCCATGGCTCCAGCCACATATGTAGGAGATGATGGCCTTGTTGGGCATCAGTGGGAGTAGAGGTCCATGGTCGTGTGAAGGCTCGATGCCCCAAAACTCCCTTTTTTCCTGCTGGGCTTCCTCAGCTGTGCCTGACTTCTCTAGTTAGAGCAATGTTGCATGAACGAAGAAGAAAGAACTGCCTTTGGGCTCCTGTTTAAGTTCCTGCCTTGACCTCCCTCAGTGATGTCTCTGAACTCTAGGTACAAGCTACACAAATGCTTTCCTGCCCTAAGTTGTGTCGATTAGTATTTTATAACAGCAACAACAACAATAACAACAAAAGCATAGTAGACCCAGGTCCTTTTTGCTGCAATTTGAACACTTAATTCTTGTGAAGACATACAATAAAGGAGAAATAGGTGAAATCCAAACATGTGTTCTAAACTCCATTCAATAGATTCAACAAAGCATTTTCAGGGTGCTGATGATTTTCATCTTGAATACGTCCCAGTGATCTCTGTGCCAAAATGTCCCTGGAACAGCACTTTTGGAGAGGGACACTTAAGAGAGGGAGCATGGCAAATGGTCATGAGGTTTCTACTACTCCTACAAAAGGAAATAGGACCTCAGCTCTTTTTCGTTGCCACAGTGTAAGCCCACATGTCCAAAACAAAAGGATCAGCCAGTCATAAACTGATGTCTCTAAGACAGTAAGCCAAAGTAAACATTTCTTCTTCACAAGCACTGTCAGTGATATTAGTAAAGGGTGACAGCATACACATCAGCAAAAATATGCCTAGAACGTATCCTGATCTCAGGCTTGTCACTAAAGGGAAGGTTATCTATAGAATGAAGTGGAAAGAATTTCCCTGTCCCTGGGAACAAATTGCCTGATGTCTGAGTGAGGCATAGTATGTGTCGTAGTCAATTTTATGATGCTATGACAGAACAACTGAGTCTGACTAAATTATATATAAAAGAGACTTATTTTACACATAGATATGAAGGACTGAAATGTAAGAGGGGAGAGCCACGTCGTTCTGGCACCTGAAAAGGGTACCGTGTTGATCTGAACACAGTAGAGAAGAGAAATGCTGAACCGGTTACCGCAAAAGTGGCAAGGTGCCCGAAAGGTCACTTTGTATGAATACACACACTCACTAGAGCCTATCCTTTCTCACCAAAACCAATCCGGGTGCAGGATCGCGAACTCTTAGTGTCATGATCGCCCACGACCTAACTACCTCTTAAAGGTGCCACACCACAGCACAGTTACATTGGCAGTCAAAAGTCCGTGTGAATTGAGGCAGGGGAAGACTCCGTCCAAATGAAGGAATTAGGCTTCAAAGTTATCTAACCGTTATGACTAATTGTGAATCTGAAGACAGTTCCTGTTTTACAGAGACACAGTATCCTCATTTAAAGATAATAATAATAATAATAATAATAATAGGAGTCTATTTTGCATTTTTATATTTTGATATTTCAAATATCATAAAGCAAACATCATATATCAAAGTATACAAAATTATATATCAAATATCATTATTAAATATGTGAGGAAAGAGGCATTCACCAGATTGACCCACATGGAAGCAGGGGCTATCTCTGTATCACTTTCTATCTGGTGCATTTACTAGACTTTCAAGTAAAGCACACTGAATAAAATAATCACATGAAAAATTACAACCATCTTCAAAACAATATTGGCTAAAGCAAACTAGGGGATCTCACAGGTGGACAGTTGTTAATATCTTTCCTGTTCTCTCTATAATAAATTAAGAGGTGTTTAAAAATTTATTGAATTACTGTAAGGTGGTCCCATATTTTGTTAAAACTTTTGATTTATGAACCAATGCGGGGTTTCCCATACAGCATTATTAGTTACCTAATCAATGTAACAGCCTTGAATGGAGATGGCATGGCTCTCCTCATTGTATAGCACAATATAAATGAAATAAAAACAGGTAGACACTTTACATTTAGGGACACAGCTGTTTAAACTCAGTGACGTTCTGCCTTTTGGACTTTACATTCTTGATCTCTTCATGTACTAGGTACAAATAACAAGGTAATATAAGGACTAAAATTAATATGCTATTTTAAAAACATGTGCACAATAGTTGACCCACTGAGAGAAACCAAGAATCAGAATGTGTATTTATGAATAAGCTTTGTTTATATGCAAAATCAGTATTCCTTAATATCTGCTTTATGGTTCCACTAGCTACCTTCTGCCTTCTTCCTCCATATTGATCTATAATTTATCCCTATCTGTTAGTGTTCTAAGCTAAATTGCATATGTTCTCTTTCTTGCCGTATTCTTTATGCTAGCAGTTTCTTTGGAAGCCTGTGTTGCATTCCTGCATTTATACCACAATTTCCAAGGTAGAACTTAAACATTCCTTCTGCAATGGTGTTCTACAAAATTTGGAGGACTTACTGTCTACACACCCTGTAGCTTAAAAGTCACACTTGTCTCTGATAGACTCCTACTACTGAGAAGTTAATTAATGTTACTTTCTTTTCTTTTTCTTTCTTTTTACAATTTTTATTATATATATTTCTTTACTTATATTTCAAATGTTATTCCCTATTCCGATTTCCTGTCCATAACCTCCCATCCCCTCTCCTCCCCCTCCCCCATACGGGTATTGCCCTCATACATCCCTTTACTGCCCCCCCATATTCCCCTGCTCTAGGGGTCTAACCTTGGCAGGACCAAGGGCCTCCCCTTCCACTGGTGTCCAATAGGCTATTCTCTGCTACATATGCAGTTGTAGCCCTGGGTCAGTCCATGTATAGTCTTTCAGTATTGGTTTAGTCCCTGGAAGCTCTGGTTGGTTGGCACTGTTGTTCTTATGGGGTTGCAAGCTCCTTCAACTCTTTCAATCCTTCCTCTAATTCCTGGGGGATCCCTGGGGGATCCTGTTCTCAGTTCGGTGGTTTGCTGCTAGCATTGACCTCTGTATTGGACATGCTCTGGATGTGTCACTCAGGAGAGATCTATATCCGGTCCCTTTCGGCATGCGTTTTTTAGCTTCATCAATCTTATCTAGTTTTGGTGGCTTTATATATATGGGCCACATGTAGGCCAGGCTTTAAATGGTCATTCCTTCAGTCGCTGCTCTAAACTTTGCTTCTATATCCCCTCCTATGGACATTTTCCCCCTTTTAAGAAGGAGTGGGAGCATCTGCATTTTGGTCATCCTTCTCCTTGAGCTTCCTGTGGTCTGTGGATTGCATCTTGTGTAATTCAAGCTTTTTGGCTAATATCGACTTCTCAGTGACTGCATACCAAGTGTGTTTTTCTGTGATTGAGTTACCTCCCTCAGCTACTTTCATCACACTGGGTGAATGTTGTCTCTCCTCAAAGGTAGCTTTTGAGATTTCTAATAATAACAAAGACCAATGATACATTGTAGTTCATTCATCCTTCCTTAATTTCTTGTCAACTTTCTAGATCATAAACATGGTAGCCACAGGACTGTTTCTAATTAGATATATTTTAATAAAATGTTGGTACCAATAAAACAATATGTAATGACCACATGCTGATTACATGTCAATATGTAATGACACTGAGAGGATGCTACGTTGCTTTATATCAAAAATCGTATTCAATCATAGCCACACCATTGCTAAACTTGCTAAGGATACAAAATAACTTACCCTGTACTATGCATCTAGTAAAATGCAACCCAAGACTGAAACACAATACATCCTAGAATGTAAGTTCTTTTTAAACTTACTATGTTCTTTGGAAGTAAATCATAAGCTGACTATTATTCTTAGTGTAGATTGGAGTGTGGGCTATTTCACTCAAAGAAGTAAATGCTTTCAGGAGAGGAAGTCCTGAATAAGGAAGGTTGCAAACAGCAGGAAGAGACATGCACTAAGGGGAAGATATACAGGTAGGAAGGAAGAAGCGACACAAAGCATTGGACATGTTAGGATAGAAACGGGGCTTTGTTTTGTATAACGTACAGAAAGGAGAACACTGATGTATTATAAAAAGCTTTGGCTATTAATTTTTACCTTTTTATTTGCATTATGTGAAGAAATAGAATAAAGGTATTAAGTACTTGCAACAAATATCCAAGTATCTATACTGATGCCTTAAGCATAGCCATGTATGTCTATAAAACGTCTCATAAATAGTCATGGCCAGCAGCAATGCGATCAGATGAGGAGATTAGTAATATATCAGACCTTTCTTTTTTCAAATCCTGGGTGGAAATGTAATTAAAGTATTCCTCAGAAGCTTTTCTTCCCTGTTTTTCTCAGATCAAAGGCAACACTGCACAGTAGGCATATTGTCCTTGGTAATTTTAGAACCAGGAGACAGAGATAGAAAATCAATTTGCACATCATGACATCTTATCTATGAGCAATAAAGGTTAATCCATAAGCCTAGGAAGCAAGGATTGACTGTCAAGGTTTCTTTTGATATATAGTTCTGGAGAAACAAGGAACTTTTTTCTTCAAAGCAGAGTTGCCTTAAGTTCCAGGTTTCTATGTTCATCACAGGCAAAGATCTATGACGACTAAGACTTTAGGAAAGACCGACAAACTTGCAAGGTTTATTTGCCACACATAAGCACATGCCTAAGTGTCCAACATGATTTTCTATACGTCAATTACCTCAAATACAATTTGAAAAACTATTTTAAGGATGACCTCTTAAATCATCCATTTCCCCATCTAACACAAAGGAGAATTACAATAGGGCAAAATGGTTCTGTTAATTTTGTATCACGGTCAATAGATGTCAGGTCATAATGAATTGTTTTAAACATCTTTATGATACTACCCATCGCTCAATCTCTGCTTCACCAGTGGAGAAGTATGGCAATTACTGGTCAAAAAGACAGAGTTGCCAGGCTCTCAGTGAACAAACACTGCAATTTCCTAAGCATTAGAGCCCATATCTTGTCATCCTCAAGTCTTTGAGGCCAGTAGCGCTATGGCCTGGTATTTACATTTCATTCCCTGTGACAAATGAACCTGTGACCTTTAGTGGACCCACTTTTTATTTGTGTGTGGCTTAATTCACTGCCTTCCCCACAGAGGCCCCAATGCAGTGAACTGTCCAATTTGAATACAATAGAAAATATAGTTTTTGAATGTCATTTTCATATTCATCCTCTGTTTGAGACTGTGAAGACAGAGCAGAAGCTTTTGAAAGGGTTGATGCCTCTGACATTGGTTATTAAAGAAACTTCTAGGGTCTATTTATAATAGTCTTCTTTGTGAAACCATTTTAATTAAATTATTTATTTTTAAATAATGATAAAAGGCAGAGTACAACAGAATGTAAATTTTGCTTAGATTTTTACTATCAATAGCATTATGCAATATAAGATAATAATAAATTTTATAGAATATAATAATTGATATCAACAAATTTAATGCTGAAAATCATTTTTTAATTTTATACACACACACACACACACACACACACACACACACACACACACACACAAACACACACACAAACACACTGAGCCTATACACCTGCATGCCAGAATGGACATCAGATCCCATTATAGCTGGTTGCAAGCCACCATGCTGTTTCTGAGAATTGAACTCAGTAACTCTGGAAGAGATTACCTATTAAGCCATCTCTCCAGCCACTTAGAAAATCATTGTATTTGAAACAAAATAAATCCTTTATATGAAACAAGTAAATAATAATTCCTATATGGCATGGGACTCTAGCACTTTTAAAGGAAGTTAGAGCCCTCCAAGTTCTCCTACTCTTATAGAAAATACAAGAAGTCTTTGCCTGGAATGTAGCCTTTAAATTATGTAGAACAGAATTACTGCGTTCAGCATTTTTAAAATGTATAGTACGTTATATATTTTGTAGAAAAAAGATGGAATTCACTTTCATATCCTCAGAAGGACAAAGTAGTGTATCATGTTTGTTTTCTAATCTGTTCTTCCCCTGCATAGCATGACACTAAATACCCAGGGGAAGGACACAATGACTTCTCAAGGAAGTGTCAGAGTCCTGTTCTTCTCTTATTAAAACGATGAACAGCAACTAAGTTGAAATACAAATAATTATGTTTCAGGAAAGATACCGTGACTATTCTTTATATTCATACCCTTGATGTTGACATAGTTTGTGACCTATTCTGTTTGTTAAATAATGGTTACAAGTGTGCAAAGTTTTCCATTGGTGACATTGAGTGTGACAGAAGACTATTAAGGCTGCCAAGTAATTCTTGGCTATTCTCAGACTAATTGCGCACAAAAAGCAGCATAAAAAATGTGTTTCACCGGGCTCCGCAAGGATGATTTTTCCAATAATTATTTTAATATGAGTCTATTGTATGACCTTGAACAAGATAATATGTTGCCTTGGTTATACCCATTCATTTATTACAGCCAAGGACTATGCTGAGGGTACAGTGACCTTATCAATTAGATTTTGGTTCTTCAGAGGGTAACAAAATGAATATTATATATATATATATATATATATGAATATATAATGTATCTCTGTACAAAGTTGATATATATGAATATGTAAGATTATTTTATTTGCCATTGTGTCTTAAAATAAATAACTTAGCTGGAATGAAAGAAATAAAGTTGGTGAGTGTCTTTCAAACTGTGTTTGACATTTATGTCTACTTGGAACACAGGCCTAGAGGAAACCATAGCATGTACTAATTTCAGACTGACTTCTCCTTGGAGCCTGAGAAAATATGCTTTCATAGTTGTTGAAAGATTTTCAAAACTAAACGTAAAATATAAACATACAGCTGTAAGCATTAAAGAAGCATGGAATACTGTTTTTTCCTTCCACTTGAGAGGATTATATGAATATGATCAACCTTATCTACCATGAGGATAACAAAGGGACTAGAAGAGGTCCAGGAAGTGACTTAGCCTCCCAGAACCTCACTTGATATGCAATTTGGCATCGTATAATTCTACTCAAAGCCCAGTCCTGGTATTTTAGTTTATAAAGTCTTTTGGTTTAATATTACTTTTTAATATACTAAAACCCATTATAATACAAACACATGCAATTTTTCATATTCCTGAATTTTATCATGGGGTTATTTAAGTTTTTAAAGATTTAATAAACACTAATGTAGGAAGCCAAGTTGTAGCACAAAAACATTTTTCTCTAACAGCAGGGCCCATTTAATTTAATCTTGGAATAGATGATTTATCCTTAAAGAGAGATACTGTTAGAAAAAAAAATGAAAAACATTGTTCATGGCCATATGTTATTGTAAAACAGCATATTTGAATATTTTAAAGACACTAAATTTGGTCCAAATTGAAATAGGCTTTTCTCTTTTGTTGACAGTATGAAACATATGCTAGGAATATGAGCTATAATTAAGCAGTAAGAGACAACAGCATGTTATGTTTAGTTGGGACTGTGCCATACAGGGTGTGTAAGTTATGAGGACCAAAGAAGAGAAGCCCATAGCCACCATCACTGTGGCAAAATTCCAACTGAAAATCTGAGCATGTGGCTGGCAGCATGCTTATGCCATCCTAATGTGCCCTTATATAGAGGGCTCCTTTATAGTATAGGGACATTACAACACTAAACTCATAAAATGCAAATTGCGCGCCGAGACCCTCTCTTCCCAGACACATTAAAGAGTTTGCTTGCACTCTTTCCTTCACCTCCAGAAAGGCTCCTGTTGGTTCTCATAGCTACTCTGTAAAGTGGTTGCTTTGGCAACTAGAAAATACACATGTGATTTGAACCCAGTAGAGAAGCTCGTACTCTGGCTTAAGACTTCAGTCCTCTAGCTCGGATGAAAACCGAGGTCATTTATTCTGCTTCTTCAGTTTCCGGCAGCAGAGTTGACACACTGAAGCTTTTAAGTGAGGCAAAGTTGTGTCTTGCTACTAGCACCTTCTGTACTTTAACAAATGGTAAACTGTGCCAACAGAAACCTCCAAGTCTTCTTCACTTCGGCACGCTTTCAGCAATGGGCAGGAAGTGACCTGCGATTTGCTTTAATTAGTATGAGAGTTTGCTCTGCTCGGAACTACTAATTGAACCTAAGACCTTGTTCACATATAAAAGGACTCTTATCCCTTATGGCTTTGGGATAAAGACTCACAAGGTTGTCCATAGCATCCAGTCTTGTGAAACTCTTGCCTCAGGCTCCTAAGGAGCTGGTCTGGATTGGGGACCTGATTTAAACTAAGTTACCAAATGACATGGGCAAAATATTCATCTTTCCATTCACTTAAAAATAAACTATGAAAGAGAAATTTCTTATTAAATTATTTTATTTACATTCCAAATTTCCACTTCCTGGTGCGTCCTCCCAGTGCTCTTCAACTCTTACCCCTTCCCTTTGGCCACCCCCTCAGCATCTCCCTTCTAGGGACATCAAGACTCTACAGGATTAGGTTTACCTCTCCTACTGAGGGCAGACAAGGCAGTCGTCTTATGTGGTAGGTGCCATGGACCAGCCCATGTATGCTCTTTGATGGTGGCTTAGTCTCTGGGGCTCTGAGAAGTCTGGGTTAGTTGATACTGTTTTTCTTCCTATGGGGTTGCATTCACATTCGGCTCCTCCCATCCTTCCCCTAACCCTCCACAGGGGAATCATGATAGAAATTGAAGTTGTTCTAAGATGAAGAAGCAAAGGAGCTTTCCTTATCCCAGGATCACTTCTACTCAAGCAGTGTGAACTTGTGTATTCTAATATGCAAATTTCTGCCGTGGAATGGCAGAGTGAAAGTTCATCTGTTTTGTGAGAAACCTATCTCTCTTCTAGGTTACAAAAATAAAATTCCATTATGTTTTTATTCTGTTTGTAAGACCAAAATTAAATGAGACAACATTTGCAGCTGTGTACAAATATTAAAATACCAACACCCATTTAAGGAATATGTGTCATAGTACTATGACCTGGCTTTGAAAATTAAATAATTATATATTTACTATTTAGACTTATTACATAGAAGTACCCTATTGTAAGGAAGAAAAAAATGGAGTTAATATCAAGCTAAATCTGAAAATTATTTTCAATATTCAATTGTTCTAGAATATTTTATAATTTCTGAAACATATCTTCAAATATTTTATGCTTTAAATTATAAGATGAAGTTTTAATTAAAGAATAAAATACGTCCAATCAATTTTCAACATTTAAATTTTATATGACTAAAAAATAAAACGCAAAGGGAAATTCTTATTGCCAGGTGGCTTAACATGCAAATGACTGTAGAAAATGATCATGGGTTTTATTAGAAGGACAAGTGCAATAAGAAAGACAGAAACATTTGCTCTTGAGAAAATGCAGAAGGGCCATTTATACAATCTCATGTGTAAGTTGTATGTATGGTGGTAAAAATAAAATAGCAATCAGTTTAGACAGGGAGACCTAATAACCTTTAGTGGAATTAAAAGAAACCATGAGGAAAAGGGATAAATTCCTTTGACCTTTTTGAACTGAACAGAAAGCAAATGTTTCTCGGTATTCAGTTGAGTTGAGGTCTGGCTCCACAATGCACAAAAAAAAATCGAAAATGTCCAAGCCAGGCAGTTACTATCCTTGCGGGATGCTCTGATCTACTTGAATGTCAGACAGAATAAGAACTTTATCTCAACACTGATGGAAAGCCTAGGAAGGGTTCTGAGCTCGCGTGGGATCAGAGATATTTAAGCATGATATTTCAAGTAGACGAGAGTAGGGAAAGCCGAGCAGTTTTGTTAAATCATGTTGGGAAAGTGACATGGCGTACTAACAGTGACAGAAACACAGTGGGCTGTTGAGGAAGTGTTTGGAGGTGACTTGTTTGCATACAGCATCAAACAGCAGAATATAATTCCCAGATCCAAGAAAGCAAAGAGAATAGAAAGTAGCACCTTAACTTTCTCCTGTTGAGAGGAAAGCTCCCAATTCCTGAACTCTGATTGCTCTCTTACATGGTGGTTACAAAAAGTATATACCAGGAAAAAATATGAAGATATTATTTGAGAAAAGAGTAATAGGAGGATATTTTTCTCTTAGGCATATTGTCCTTTAGAACTAAAACAAAAGTGGAATTTATACATTTGAAAGGGTTATAAAATAGTTAATGTTTCAAAGCCAATTAAAGGTCCAGACTGTCACATCTTTGAAATTGAAAATATTAATAAGCCACGTGTGACATATGAAGTCATAAAGCTCTGAAGGGGCATCTGGGGGAGATCCGCCACATAGCAAGAGGATCATACCTCAGCTCTTTCCAGAAACACGGCCATTGAATACAGATTCCTCTGTGCAAGCGTGTCCTCTAGACCCCAGAAAAGCAATTCTCTCGCATGGCTAGGATGTGTAGGGTACCTCTCTCCCCCTTTTCCCCCTAGCATATCATGACTTCCGCCTAGGGAGAAATAAGTCTACTTATCAAAATCACAAGATTCCCTTCTGTTTTTGTATGGCAATGCATGGTTGATTAAGGGGAATCCTCAAGAGAAGACATCCCAGGAAAAAATGCAATGGGTATCACGGGACACGAAGAAACAGGAAATGATACGATGAATAAGGATAGAAGCTGGTGAATCTAATTTACCGTGGGTAAGCTGTAAGGAAGACAGGGGCAGCCAAAGATTTCATTTAGAAAGAGGACCACCATCATCCAAATGCCGGTCTGTGCCTCATTACGTAACTACAGCAGACTGGAAAATAAATTTTTCCCCCGCGAAGTTGTTCACACACCATAATTGAGGCTGAAAAGTTCAGTACTGCTTAGAAGGAAAATGCCACCGAAAACAAAATGTGTGTTGTGCTAAAGTACCAGATGTGAGGCATTTGCTGTGCGAAGCGCACCTTTCAGACAAACTAAGAAACATAAACACAGGGGCCGGAGGAGTTCGCCATGCCCCCTTAATGTTATTGCAACCTTGCCTAAGTTTCATAGAGACAGTTGAGACATTTTCTGGACTCTAAATCATAACTTTATTTGAAGGTAATTGAAAGTTGTGTTTTGTAATCGATATGGAATATAGACTTTTTGTAATCATGTAGGAGATTCTGTATAATTACTTCTTAACATCAAAGTCTAAACTGCACGTGTGCCAGTGCATGAAACCTGGAAGAGGCTTGTTTAGTAGGGAGTGTGTTCAACAGCAGAGCCATAATAAGAGAAGCCATTGACGACCGGAGGCAGCTCGGTGCCTGTCAGTGTACTGGTGATTCCTGTGCTCGACTCACATTTGATTTAATGGTGCATTTTAATTTTTAAACATGGCATTTCTTCACACATTGAAGGCGAAGTTCTTTCTCAAATCTCAGAGTTGCTAAGACAAAAGAGTAGCTCGAGTGGATATTCTCTCTCTCTCTGTTATCATTTAGCAGGTTTTAATGAAGCAAGGAGAAAGTTCTATTCGCTGAAAGAATTCGAGACAAAAAAAAAAAAAAAACACTGAACAGAATTTATCTCAGTGACAAAGGCAGTTGAATACCCTTAGAATAAAGAAAAGTTCAGTTTCATTTTCCTGTAAGTTTATATTTGACATATTTATTGTTTCTTTGTAGATGGTATGCCTCCCTTCTACTTGATTTGAATAGACACTGAATAAGCATAGATTTAAAAAAAACTTTAGCACAGACAAAAAAAGAGAATGCAAACCTTCAAGTGAAAAGGACTAAAAATTGTATTGGGGGTTGGGGGAAGCAATAAGAATAGAGGTGCACGAATATTGAAAAGAAATATATTCTTGTCCTAAATACACTAGGCTGAATACCTTGAAGGAAAGAAAGAAATGAATGAATAATAAATCAGGTATTGTTTGTGTGCCCACCTAAGCACTGAACCCCTGGAGTTGAATATAGGGGTTAACTGTAGCACTAAAGCATGCAAAATTTAAGAGAGAGAGATACAGAAGATGATGACATTCAGAACCAAACTTTCTAGGTTTCCTCTCTGCCGTTTATGAGCCTCTATGTGCCTTTGATTAAATAATTTATAAAATGGTGATATTAAATAACAATCGTGGTAGCAACTTCAGTGAAAAAATACAAATTTTATAATCTACCAATCTAGAAAGTGACTGCAAAAACATATAAGTGAAAAAAGTTTTATTAATAAATAAGCATTCCAAAATTTTCTGTAGGTGATATATGATTATTTACATATAATTATATACAATTATGTTTGTATGCAGATACATATATGTGTGTATATATGTATATAAAGACTATATATCACAATCAATATGCTAAAGGGTTTGCAAAGGCAGGACATTCTAGTGTGTGTGTGTGTGTGTGTGTGTGTGTATACTTATACATAGATGTGCATGGTTTCTCACACAACCAGGAACTAAGAGCTTTGGTCCTCAAGTCCTTAGAATATATCTTGAATAGGGATTCCAAACCCCCACTTTGCTCCTGGCTTCTTCAGTAGGGGGTAGTGATCCACACTCAGGTGTTTGGACTTAAACAGGAAGCACTTTATTCACCAAAAAATGTGGGCCATACACTAATTTTTATTTTCAATACAGACAAGCTGATGCAAAGGATTACATAGACATTCTCTAAGCAAATAATAATTAGTACTCAAGAAAGAGGACCTGGCAGCCTTTGTCCTAGATAACTCATTCTAACTTGGCCTGGTAATTAGATGACACTTTGTGATTTTATGAGCGGGGCAGTTTTACACCTTGAAGCAGAATGCCCACTAAGGAATAGCATCCTTCCTTCCCACAGAACTTGCAGATAAAACAGTCTTTACATTAAATGCATTCCAAAAAGATGATTTCCAGATACAAGTGCTAGAATAAGACTTACTTACATAAAAAAATAGATTTCTATATATTTCAAAATGATGGAAAAATCTTACCATCACAAGTTTTCTAAATTCATTTTGCATATGCAAATGAGGCAAAAATAGTGGATGTTCTTGGTGTGTGTGTGTGTGTGTGTGTGTGTGTGTGTGTGTGTGTGTGTGTGTGTGTATGTTTGGAGGAAGAAGCATCTTTCCTTATTCTCACTCGAAGTTATTACCATTACAAGTAATTTGAAATTTTCTTATATTTACCAATCATGGGAGATGTTTAAAGTAGTAATGGAGACCTTATAAGTAATATAAATGTTATTAATATATTAAAGACAACATTGATTATAATGAATATTTAGTCAAAAGGAAGTTGTGTGTATATGTGTATAATTATTGTATTTAGCATATATAATAAAAATAACATGTATTCCACCCAAGAAATAGGTGCTATAGTCACCAAGAAGACAGAAGGACAGGGTGATGCCTCTACAGTAGACTGGCAGGCAGCACAAGGCTAGCAACATGAGTTCCATCCCTGGAATACGAATTCTTACAGAAGCTGGGTGTAGTTTTTAGTTTTAGTTTTTAGTCTGTAGTTTTAGTGTTCCCATGATGAGATTAAAGATGGAAAAAGGACAATCATTGAGAAGCTCATGCCTGATAGTTTGGGTTACTCAGGACAGTGGCAGGAACTGTGAGAAAGACCTTAAAAAATAGGTAGTGAGAAATGTTTCCTTTCGCCCCTACAAGCATACTATGACATGTGTACAACTGCATGCATATGTACTAGTGTACAAATGAACAAGGCACATGCACATGTGTGTGTGTGTGTGTGTGTGTGTGTGTGTGTGTGTGTGTGTGTATATAAAGAGAAAGAGAGAGAGACAGACAGACAGACAGACAGACAGTCTGGGACCTGAAACTAATTTCTGAGTATCTATCTTATGAAAAGAACCATGTTACAAAAGAGGAGAGAACGTGTTAAAATGCTATTTTCTAGAAGGTTGGAATCAGAGAACATAAATTACTAAAACAAACCTCACACTCTGCTTGGGAATTGTAGGAGTGATAATATTGAGATCCTTTGCAGAGTTATACTCATGGATATCTTACAGTATGAAATTCAAATTTAATGAAATTAAAACTTGTCATACAAGAGCTAGTAAAGAAGTAAAAACTGCTTTGTCTCACAATGAAGTGCTTATAAAATGATTTTCGTACAAACAAAGCAATCAGGCAGTATACTTGAAGAAGGTGAGTGAGCTAAACCGAACCACAGCTATGGTTTTGGCAGGGAAAAAAAGGAAAGAAGATATTCATGTCAGGGTAAAGGAATCAGAAGAATGTGGGAAATAGTCTTCATTTTTAGGAAATAGTCATCAAAAATGTAAAAAGTAATGTTTTTACCTAAATACATAACAAAGAAGGATTTTATAGCACGTCATCTTCTTATTTCAAAAAAGGTGGATAGAAGAAAACAATAGAAGAATTGTTATAGTGCTACCTAAACTCATCGGGTGACTAGTTTTATGTTGAATGAATATTTTTAAGTGATTAATTAAGAAAAAGAAAAGAAAGTTAATTAATATGCACAGGCATGCACAAACTCTCAGTTTTTCCAATAGAGTGTTATTCCCTTTTTCACTTCTTCCTACTAATCTGCTCCCTTCTTTAATACTGTTACTTTGAACTCAGCTGCATTTGATTGTTGGAAGGCACACGGAGAGAGGAGAAGACAAGGATGACCTGAGGGACAGAACCATTTTTGTCAACCATGAGACTCTGCTGCCTTGTGATACTAGGATCAAGTTGTCACAGTTTTAGCTCAGGGCTGTGGGTTGCATCTGGTGTTGTTTCTCCACAAGACCTGAACTGAAATCTGGAGCTCGTTGTTGAAGAAGCAGGATGGTTTCTGTGATCCGATAGACAAAGGTGGTTTAGAAGATCCCCAAGTAACATCATGGGCAACACAGTTCTATCCCTGTAAAATCCACATTACTCTTGCTTCTTCACAAGATTTCCGCAGGGAGAAAGCAGAGGAAAGCTCTACTGGAGTGATGCTAACACAAAGGCAGGGTTTGTGTGCAAAACTCCACGCAATGTTAAGAGTAGGAAGTTCGCAGTAAAAAATGTGGAGCTGGCAGCCCCCACCCCACTCAATTCTCTGTTTGCAATTTAAGGGAAATTCTCTAGTCACTTTTCCCAGCAATAATTGTAGGTATCTCATTAAGTGGAATCTAAATTGTGTGGTATGAATATTTTATGAGGCAATTTTGTTCATCTAATCATCATATTGAGATTGATTAAAGATAAGGAAGGCTGGTTTATTTCTGATATCTGCTCTATTTGTTTTTGTTTGAGGGAGGTTTTTTTTCCCTCTACAAAACTGAATTCCATTATCCTAAGGACACACACTTTACTCAAAATTCTCATCTATGTGAAATGGCAAATTCAGTCCTGGCTCCTAGCGATGAACTCTCAGTGGAACATTCTCCTTTTATGTTGTCAGATTTTTTTCTTTCCATCATAGAAAAAGAATGTCATGACTGGCCAAAGTGCCATAGGCTTTGGCAAACCATCCATGCTATAGAGGAAAGTCTGAATGCTTTAAATTTTTATGAGGCTCTGTCATCCTTGCTAAGAAGAGTAAGAGTATTTGAGAATAATGAATTTGGTCAATATCCAACATCCATCTCCTTTCCATTTTTAATAAAACTTTACCTCTTAATATTTGCCTTTGTTTGAACATAGTAACTGTACAATGTCATAGCTCTGGATACAAAGCAATCAAGATTAACAGAGGAAGCAATTTTATTTTTAGTATTAAGATGAACTTCAGAACAAGAAATTTGGAAGAAGCATTTTCTCAAAAAAATATAGAAAGAAGAAAGAAAGGGAGAAAGAAAGAAACAAACAAAGAAACAAAGAAACAAAGAAAAGTCTTTGCAACCTTATCACTAAGAAAAAAAAATCGTAAATTACAAACCATCGATTGGGAATGATACTTTAAGAAAGCTTCAATAATTTTCTGACTAGTAGATTTTTCTAAGTTTATTAAATAAGAAGCATTTTCTTTGATGCTCTGTCTTCATGACAGTTTCCATAGTATAAACACAGTGATTCCTCCACTCAAGTAGATGCTTCCAACAAGAGATGTCTCTTTAAATATCCTTTGTAGATGAAGCAATGGAAAAGATTTTGAAACATATTATAGGAAGACTGGTAATTTGAAGAGAATTATAGTTAGTATTAAAACGCTCATGGCAAACCTGGCACAAAGGGATAACACACATGAAGGTGGCAGGAAGTTTGTCAAAACAATGGGTACCAAAGTTCCATTTTGAGATTAAATGTATCTTAAGGCTTTAGCGACCTTTATTCCTATCACTGTATGAACTCAAACAATAGGAAGAAAGCAACAGCATCATCTATTCATCTGACTCGACCTCATGTAAATTATATTAACTTCCGCGATCAACCATTGCAAATGCTGTTTAGAAGTGCATCACATATACTAGAGAAACGAGAATGGAGAGATTCCTACATGTATCAAAGCACTTAATTAACAAGGGGAGAGGAACTGGGAATAACCTGATAAGTAAGGCAAAATATATGATGGCTTATCACATCAGAGAGCATCACTACAGCACAGAACACACAGCAGTAGTTGTAGGGAAGTGTAGTTAGAAGGAGTGCGGAATGGGAAGTGTACTCAAGTCAAATTTACAGAATCAAAAGAAAGTCATTAAGAAAGCCATAGTTTTCTATCACCATTAGCTTCCCGTAGAACAGTTATTGTCCACAAAACTCTGAGTGGTTTGAAACATAAAAGGGTGTGTAAAGATTTTAACTACTTTTTCTATAAATTATAAGCAACTCACTATGAATGAATAAAATACAACGTAAATTTTGAATATATATCTACTAATAATACATTAGAATTGATGAGAATGTACAATGAACATTTATTTATATATATATTTACATATACATATATATGCATGTGAGTGCATGGGAATTATATACAAAATATATGTCTATCACCATTTAATCAGCAGCAGTGTGTGTGTATACATTTGAAGGATTTTATAAGAAATGGCTATGTCAAATATATTTTTCCAATTTATCTTGAAACTTCCCAGTAGGTAGTTTTAGGCAGGGTTTCCTTGATTATTTCTTTAGTCTATGAAGATAGACTCCAGGACTCATGTCATTTGTGTGTCTTACAAGTTCTGAAAGAAAAACAAGGATCCCAGAGTCAGTAGTGTTTTAAGAGGTATCTGTGACAGCTCTTACATGCCAGTTATCTGATTATTCTTGCTAGACAGATCATATTTCTAGCAAATTTATGCATAAACAAAGCAAGCAGCTCAACTATATCTGGCTACACAGTGTAGTGTGACTGTTTTTGTTTTTTTGTGTTTTTTTTGTTTTGTTTTTTTTTGGGGGGTATGTGTTTAAAGAGAAAATTAAATAGTGCAGGGAACGCAAACATCACCACACTCCTTTTGTGATCTGGTAAGCACCTGTAAATGGGCCGAATTCCTACTTGATGGGTTTACTCTTCTCTTTGGATATCCCTATGCTCCCCATTAGAAATATTCTACCCTGGAGTCTTATGTTATTTATCAACTGTTTTACACTGTATAGGATATTCTGAGACACTGAAAAAATTACTAAAGTATTTCCAAATTCAACATTTTCACTGACGTGCACGTGCAGAGTTTATTTTGCTGTAAACGAGGGTCAGTTATAGGCGTAGTAGAGCTGCAGTGCAAAGGTGTACGCTAACCAGAAGCTAAGGTCATAAGTTCACATTGAGGACCTCTGTCCTCATGTTCATGTTAAGTGAAAGACTTAAGATGCTAGAGGGAAATAAGTGGCCGACAGAAGTGAAGAGGTTGCCCGTTTCTACAGCAGATAGGATGGCTGATGTAGCTGGTAAAAGAAGACATATGACCCCTCACTGAAATATTAGGCTGTCCATTAGAAAATCTGAAAGCTTCCAGGGCTTTTAGAAGTGCACGGCCACCTTCATCCTTGGTATCCTTGTATGTCAAGTCCATCTCAATCCCTATCATTACTTCCAAGAGTCTTTCCATTTGCCTGTCTTCCTATAATGCCTATCTCCAAACCCACTCAATTCCTTCATTCACAGAGGTTATTCAAAAACATAGCTCCTTTCTCACAAGCATTTACTTGAGTGAAAGAATGACTGAGTTTGTACTACGGTAATCCTGCCACGAAGGCTAATTCAAACAAACAAACAAACAAACATAAAGTCTGACTGAGCTAGCTCCCCTGGGCATAAATGTGCATGGACAGTTTGTAAGTGTGATATGCTGTGTGTAAGGCATGACTATGCCTTACAGAAGAGAAAAATGACAAACATTTTAAAAAGGAAGAGGCAATTTTATAAATTCACATTCCAGTCGTTGCCCCTCCCCTTCCCAGTGTCCCCTCCCACAATGCCTCATCCCATTCCTCCTCTCCTTTGCCTGATAGAGGGTGCTCACCCCCAGCACTAAGCCTCCCTCTTCCTTGGGTTTACAAGTCTCTGGTGGATTAAGCAAATCTCCCACTGAGACCAGATCAGGTTGTCCTCTGCTATATGCCAGGCGATTACTTTAGGTTTAAAAAACAATGATGCTTGTTGAATAAATAGTGATAAAAATACAATGGACAATTATATCTGTATACATATGGAGTCACATGTAAGAGTAAAACACACACATATATGCATAAATCATTGTCATATGTATATGTTAATATATGTAGAGATTATGGATACCTGTTAAGCAGAAATCTTCTAGGTTTGATTGATAACTGTATATAGTATTTTCTGAAGTAGCTTTAACACTGATGTGAATTTAAGTAAAAATGCTATCACTACTTATTTAGCTGTGAATAGTGAATCCTTTCTTATGGACCTTGTTATATCTATTTGCACATCTATCATGTATTTTATTACGAAGGAGATAAAACTTTTGCATTGCTTTTTCTTTTGTAAATCATTTCAGTGTAGATTACGCACTCCCAAACTAAGGGAAGTGTTTGCAAGTCAAAGTACAGAAAACAAATGCTTTATCTTCGTCTTTTCTTCACTGTATTTTTCTTGTCTATGCCTTGCCCTCCTATGTCAGAATTATGGTCAAATTTTTCTTCTCAACATTTATGAAAAATCAATAACAGGAACTCAGATAGACAGAATTTAAATTGCTGTCAAGAGAAATCCTTCAATGCCCTTCTCTCACACTGTAGAAGAGGCTAAACTTGCAACTCTTGAGGGCTTCTACCCTTTACTGGCCAGTTTCCAGTGAGGTACTTCTAGCCATAAATCACACTCTGCAAACACTGTTGTTGATGGCTAGAGGTGTGCCATTAATTGAGAGGAGTGGTAGGTCTGGCCTGATTTTCAACTTGCCCAAGAATATCGCTGCTCTCCTGTGTTTGGGTGCACTGGCAAGCCCCTCCCCCAGAAGAAAAAAAGCCACTGACATAACTCTAAGCCTTTACAAGTGGGATTTCCAAATGCTAAGTGCTAATGCATGATTTAAAAGTATGCTATTTCCTCATTCCTTTTGGGTTTCAAAGCTTTTGTCTCCTGGCTAGAAACATCAAGGTCAAGTGAAGGTTGACCTGATATAAACCCCATGAGGTGAACACTTGTGGTCTGCTGAGTCTCCCCGTTGGCCTCTTACTTGTATCTCTAAGCACTGAAAACTGCTCATATTTAGAGATTCAAAATACAAATAATTGGATGATTATCGCTAATCCAAATACCTTTAATATATGTGCATACTGCTGCTTGGCTCAAATCAATACTGACTATAATAGCAATTTGAATGTGAGTTCTTATTTTAATGACAATGCTAACACTTATAAAGTTCAATATTCTATATAGTTTCAGAACTAATCTTGTAGCACTACTTGGGCTTGATCGATTATATACTTAATAAAGTGTCCCAAAACACAGTGTACTTTCAATCTTTTCCATTTTTAATATTGCATATAATTTTTTTTGCAGAGTCCGGTTATTTGACTATGCACAAATCTTACAATTATGAAACAATATGTCATTCTGGGCAGGAAATTAAGGATTTTTTTCCCCTGTGATTGATTAGAAAGTGAGAATGAGAGATAAAAGACACTTGGTGCTACTATTGTTTCATATATTTTTTGAATCCCCTCATTCCAAGGGGTTTATGTGCCTTTTCTGTTACATTATGAGATACAATATTACTTGAGAAAGATTGGCAATAAAGGAGCAATACTACTAGAAATTAATTTTCTCAATAGTTCCTAATATTTTTCATTAGCCTAGAGGGTTAATTTTACAGTTTTAGGCAATCATTATTTATCATCTCTTGCTTTACGGAAAAGAATTAGAGTTATTAGCTATTAAATTATCCATGAAAATTTGACAGTCCTGTAGACCAAACAAGGCCTGGGGCTTGCTGATTTTCCCAGTGTGAAACATCTGTGGCTTCAACTAGAAAGAACTTAACATTGTCTAATTAGATTTTCAAGATTCATAGGGTTCAAATACTCTGTTATTAGAAACCCGAGAATTAGTGTAAAGTTTTACATTCTCACTTATTAAAGTTTATTTAAATCCCCCTTAATGATAACATTTTTATAGTAAAGAAGATTGATTTGTAATTTACTCAAGAATATAAAGAACACCTAACTAGCCAAAAATACTCATAGACCTATGTACATATAGGTAAAGAACTTTTCTTTAAAATTCTGGAACTAACATTAATGATGATTAGATACCATTGGAAAGTTTTACAGCTAATTCATGCTATACACTAATAAACTACCAGTCTGTGCTTGTTAATGCAAGTGCGGTGTCCCTGATACTTTCCTATCTGAAGGGAAGAGAAGGATCAGCTCACATCTTTCCAGTCAATAAACAGCCTATATCTCTTTCTTCATGACCTCATTATTATGGAAAATTCTCAGAAGATATTCAGGTCCACACTAGGAATTTACCAAAGATGCTACCATCCACATGCCTTACTGTGGGCATTTACTGTTTCAGGGACACTAGAAGGAAGAATTCCCAGATAGAGGAGAAATGGGACTGAACATCCCCTCTGCCTTAATCGAGAAGACAAGTTCAGAAGATAATTTTTGGGGTGTCCACTCTACGTACTGGATGCTGAACATATCAGGCAGTAGAATATTTTTTCCCTCTTTGCTGTTAACCATCCTCTTAACCCTGCACTCTCAGGAATTCATCTCATCCAGCTTAGCTCCAGGGGTTATGTTGACAAGAGAACCCTGCTGCCACTGTAGATGAGGGAGCTTCAAATCACCAGAACTAGTAATGCTGCCAAACAGAACATGCAGCTTTCTCCTCAGGGGTGGAACATGTTTTTCTCCCTACCTCGAAAGACATTAAGTCTATGCTAATGGATTTCAAAGATGTATGTTTAATTGGTTCATCATTCAACATGCAGCCTGCCTCAGTTATTTTAAATGGAAAAGTTAAATTCAAGGAAAATAATTTTAGCAGAGAGTGAATAAGAAATATGACTATGTGAGATTTTGAATCTGATCATAGAAGAAAAGGAAGATTATTTCTTCTTGGCATTACTTTTCCTCTTACCCCCATGCTATCTATATTTCCTTCATGTGCAATGACTGTTCCTAATTAATAAATACAGATCGTGTGTGTGTGTGTGTGTGTGTGTCATTATTCACAAAGTCTTGGGTATGATCCCCAATATTAAAACCAGACGTGGGGTCACACATCTCTTAGGTCTGTACTTGGGAATAGAATCAGCAAGAACAGACATTCAGCTCATCTTCATCAAAACAGAGTTTTAGATAAGCAACAGATACTAGAAAACTCATAGTTTTTCACTGTGCTTAAAAACAAACAAAAAAAGTGGCTGAAAACAAACTTCAATGTTAGAACACTTGGCTTGAATATGTAAATCCTAGTTTGCATACACAGTATCTTAAAAAATCAATATGAGTATATGTCAAATGTTAAGAAATTCCGTAAAACCTAAGTCCATGCTATTTGATTAAAGTTTTCCAGTTTTTCTTATTATAATAAAGATCTGTAATAAGAATGTGTCAACATGAAGAAACATCTTTACATGTATAAGAAGCCCTTTTATTTATCAAGTGAAATGAGTAAAACATAAAATTAACAAGTCACAGCCAACACCTAGGGGCACCGGTTATAAAACGTAGAAACAGATGAAAATGGAGTTAAAAAAAAATCAGTGAAAAACATGAAGAAGCAATTCAGACAGGTAAATCTCAAATTGACAATAGGAGTTGAAGACTTGTGCATTTGTACTATTGAAAGGCAACATTCGATGTTTAATTCCATCTCTTTTCATATATATTCTTAAAAATGCGAAAGTGAAAGAAAATCTAATAACCATAAATGTTGACAAGATGTGAAGAAAGAAATCCTCAAGTACATTGTACAGATTTTTGGGAGATCAACACGCTGCTATATCTTGGCATTGAATATATGTGAGTTCTACTACATGATTATTCAATTTCAACTTGTAAAAATCAGCGAGCTTCACTTCACTGCTAACCTATTCATACATGTACATAATAATCTTAGCTCATGTACACGTCTTATTCCACTTCCCTGTCTTCCTCTCTTCCTACACTTTTCTGCAAGTCCCTTTCTTCGCTTCTTTATCTGAATAAAAAATAGATTCTACATATGCAGGAAAACACTACGTGTGTGTGTGTGTGTGTGTGTGTGTGTGTGTGTGTGTGTGTGTATTATTTCGTGTAGTGAGAATTTTGGGCTGCAGGACTATGTTTTGTTCACAGATATGGGATATAAGATAATGCCAGCTGTGGGATACGGGGCTGATTCAGAGTCCTCATAGCTTCAGACTAGGATTTGCCTCATCCTCTGGCAGGAGCTTGATTTTGCCAGCCTCAGATAGTCTTTGTAAGTGTATGACATTTGGAATTATTGGGACCTTTAATAGGTTAGATAAATGTAAGCACCCAGGAGGTGCTCCAAGGCACGGAGGCTGTTGCTCCCTTGTTCTTGCAGTTACTGTTGCTGCTGCTGCTGCTGCTGCTGCTGCTGCTGCTGCTGCTGCTGCTGCTGCTGCTGCTGCTGCTGCTGCTGCTGTTGCTGCTGCTGGTTGCTGGGTTCTGGGTTCTGGGTGCTGGGTGCTGAGTACTGTTTTCTAGGTGCTGGGTCCTGAGTGCTAGGTGCTAGAAGAAACCCTGACAATGAAGGACAAACATGTCCCAATTAAATTGATACCTCTTATCAGCAGGAAGCAGTCTAATGGTGACTCCCTTTCCTTCTTACCCTCTTTCCTACCTAATGTTAAGAGTTGGAAGGGATGAAGGTAAAGACGGGTGACAGAAAAGAAGAACCCGTGAGGAGCCAAACTTCTGGTTAAAACGTCACTTACGTAATGGCTTCTAGTTCTACTTCGTTTTCCTCATAGGAATCAAATGTGTTCCTTTTTTCATTTTTTTCAGCCAACTATTCCTCTGTGTGTGTGTGTGTGTGTGTGTGTGTGTGTGTGTGTCTGTGTGCATGTGTGTGTGCACACACATGTATTTATTTGTGTTTGTGTAGGAGTTTCTGTGATTGTGTGTGTGTTTGCTTGTGTATGTTTGTTCTTCTGTGTGTGTATGTGTGCTTCTTTCTATACCCCTCTGTCTTGTAAATAATGCTGCAATAATTTTTTAATCCATAGGTAAGAACAATAAATTCATGTTAATTGATCACTACACTGTGGAAAATTCTGGGCAAGGGGTTGATATGCTAAAACAAAGAATCCCACAGATTATGTGCCACAGGAGACAGACAATGATTGCTACAGTCCGGACAAGTGGTTAGTATCAAGATTATCAATGCCTCAAACTGCTTAACAGCAAAAAGTCCAATCATTCAGCTTAAAAGTGTAAATAGACAGAATAGATAGATCCTGAAGTAAGACATTGAAAGAGTCAACACACATATGCAAGCATCCTCGATATAATTACTCATCAAATACATGGAGACCAAAACAACAATCAGATGCCACATCGCTCTAGTAAAACTGATTATAGCCCAAAAGAATGAAATAGCAAGTGCTATTGAAGAAATAAAGAAAAGGCAGTAGTTATGTACTGCTGGTAGAAATTCTAATTACCACAACTATCATGGCAGATAATGGAGACTACTTAACACATTAAAATTAGAACTACCATATGATCCAACTACTGATACATTTTAAAGGAAATGAAATTAATATGTATAAGAGACATAAGTAGTCTTACGTTTTGCAACAGTCCTTGTTACATAACCCAAGAGAGAGCCTGTTTATCAACTGTTGACTGGACAAAGAAATTGTGATGTTTGAACTCTTTGGAACAGTTTTCAATCATAAAATACAGTGAAGTCCTGCCATTTAAGATGCTATATGTAGACATGGAAAGTGTCCTCAGTAGTCTTAAGTTAAACCTAAATGCTGAATGTTCTCACTCATAGTATAATTGTGAACTTGTTCTCAAAGAAGCTGAAAACAGAATACTGGTGACCAGGCGGTAGGAAGGACAGAAGTATATAAAATGCTCATCAGTAGATACTGGGATTTTAGATGGGCACTGTCAGGTATTAATGGTGTATCTACTGAAGCCAGATCATACTGTGATCCATAGTGTGTCTGCATTCTAGACAGATCTTGTAGACCTAGAATGTCTTTGGATATTAATATTTGTCATAGCAGCAATGTTTCTGGATTAAATTTTTTCACATAATAAAAGAAAGGTTCCTAGGTGTTGGTTGCATGGGGACATAATTATTGTTAGTAACGTATATGCTGTGAATCTCGAAAGTCTTTAGTATTTTTATTATAGGACCGATAAGTTTAACCGCACTGATATTTTTAACCCAATTTAGACATTATACTATTTGCATGTGAGAGAAGCACCATATGGTAGCACATTAATATACACAGCTCCTATTATTTGCATCTTTATATATTAGTTAACTGCAATCATACTTTTTAATTAGAAATAATAAATATGAGCTTCTAGAAAGGATAAATGCAAAAGTAAAAGAAATGCTAAAACATGTGCAAACTTTAATGGTCAAATGAATCTGGGCCATGTCATCTCAGACACAGTAGAGTCTGTGCGTGCGAGGATGGAAACAGATTGAGCATGGAGGAGCCAGGAGCCAATGTTTTTGAGACATCGTAGCTGGGATCAGGAGGCTCCAATCTCCTACATTCTCATGTTTTACCCACACACCCCAGTACTACCATTTGTGGCTTTATTGATGACTCTTCTCTGAAATTAAATCCATCTCCACATACTCTTATTAACCTGATCAGGCTATTATAACAGAATGGTCCAGATTGAGTGGCCTGCAGGAAATATTCCTTCTCACCGTTCAGGAGAAGGAAGGCCCATGGTAAAGGAGCCACCATGTCAGAATTCTGATGAGGCTTCTATTCCCATTCTGCAGTTGGATGCCCTCTAACCCTGTGTTCCCATTGATTTTCTTCTGCAGTCACATTTCTAGGGTCTATTTCTTTGTTCATCTTGGCCATGTTCTTACTGAGAGAGGCTCATAATCATGAACTCACTTAAAGGAGCCGTTCCAGACAGGTTCAGGTTGAAGCATGGGATTTAAAAAATGAACTCTGGGGAATAAACAAAACAATATATATCATCATTATGCAGTTTCGCCCTCTGTTGCATTAGAGTGATCTGAAAAGGAATAGACTATTCTAACACCTAGCCATCTATATCAACCTCTTCGTATGTTTCTCAAACATAATGAGACTTGAAAAAAAATCAATTTGACCAAAGGAACAGATATTCTGCTAAACACATACAGTTAAAAATTTGTGTGGAAGCATGACTTCAAAGAAAATGAAATTGAAAATATAACCATTGTCCACCGACAACTGATTTAGTAGTCATTGAAATTCATTTAATATATGAAGTTGGGGTGATAATTTATCTGGACTCTCCCAAATGGCTAGGGTTTTTGGACATATCTGACAGAATATCCATCCAATGGATCTGCTTCCAAACAGTAGTGGTTCCATTTGTATAACAGCTACATGTGGACAAGAAAGGAAGTCCTGAATGGTTCCCAAACAGAGATGTGAGGGAGAAATAAAACAATAGTTATTAACATTACAAATTCTAGCAGGAAACCAGAATAGAGGCTATATTTAAACTGTTCAAATCAAAATTCAAAATTCACTAGAATCTTTTGATGGCCTCTCAACAACATACATCTATTAGGTTCTTCCTTGTTTTATATTGGCATCTAAGGTTGGGTTCACAGTACTGTCCAAATCTGGAATCAGCATAAGATCAATCCTGCCCAGATGGATTATAGATAGCCAGAAATAAAGAAACTGAACCATTATTATTAAAGCAAAAGGAGGCTTGTCTTGTCTCTCTTGGCTCTAGGTAAGTGTTAAAGTGATCCATATTCTGAACTCCTATATTTTGGGAGCACTTTGCTTATCAGAAAGTCATTAGTAATAGCTGGCTAAATGATTTAAGCTAGTCTCATGTATAGCAAGTGTGATCCCTTGGAATGTTGCAGAAACATACCAGTCAGTTTACTCATTAACTATACTTTACCAAGGGGGTGATTAAGGCCATAAAGGTGGCTCAAATCAATCATTTTGTTTTTACTCTTAGGGCCAGCTGAAGACTTCTTCCTCAGGATTTGAGGGGTTTCTCATCTATTTGAGGACAGTTCAAAGACCTTTGCTGACCTTAGCTTGAAAGAATGGAGTAAGGTTTCCTCATTTTAGACTAGACACTGATTAAATTTCACTGGGATTGGTCTCATTTCGTACTCTGAGCAAGAGAAAATGTATTTGTCCATAGTATCATTTTGAGGATGTCGGTAATCTCCTCAGACCTAGCTTGGTGTTCACAATATCCACCAGAATTCACCTGGGGAGGTCCTGTTAAAACTTTGATGCTGGAGTTAAATATTTTTGCACTAGAATAACCAAGGCAGAAACCAAGTGTCTGGCGATGTAGATCCTCCCAATCCATGCCCCTTCCCTCTTCACTCTGACTGAGGGCCTTATGCAGTGGTGTCCTATGTTAATATGCATTGTAGTACCCTGAAATCAATGAAGACTGGTTTGGAGTCCCCAGTCATTCTTTTAACTTCTGAGAGGAAGTGACTGACTAAGTACTAAGCCTGTGCGTCTTTCCTTAGTCTTGTGCACAAGACGTACCTGGTCGCCATGTTGTTTTCTTTGTTCTCCTCCATTGCTGAGAAACATTCCATCCTCAGATGTTATACAGATCACAAACAGAGCCTTTCACCAGAGCTGACAGGAGCCACTGCAGTGTTGGTGAGAGAACCCTCCCTTGAGGGAGGAAATCTAAACAGTTTCCTTGATGAATTTGAATTGCAGCCATACCCCAAATAGTCGGAAAAGATTACTTGCCGTGTCACGTGAAGAATACGTGAACAAAGCCAAAGTAAATCCACAAGGCGACTTTGTTTCTGTGGGGCTACAGAGCATACTATGGCTTTGACTTGGCAGATCAATTTCGCTCTATGTCCTGACAGTCAGTCTGCATCTCAAAAGCTTCTCCAAATCCTTCCCTAGCTCTACTTTTTTAAAAATAAATTTTACATGGCCAAAATAAATGAATGAATGAATAAATAAATAAGCCTATGTGCCTGTAAGGATTTCAACAATAGGTTGTGTCTTTGTGCCTCCCCTTTAACTTGGGCACTACATAAGAAAATTCTAAATTCATCACCAGGGGGAGCCATAAGGAGAGACTAAATGTTTGCATATGTAAAAAGTCCTTTTATTTAACTATATGCTTTACATAAATTCCTTTCCAAATGTACTAAAACAAATAAAAATAGGTAAATACATAGATACACAGATAAATAAACAAATATAGAAATAAATCAAACTCTTTTAAACAAAAAAAGTACAAAATGAATTCTAAACTTCCAAAAAAATCCATAAAAGAAAGTAACTATTCAAATTTCTGACAATAAAAGAAACTATAAACGGTTCTAGATATTAGAATCTATTTTCATGTGCACAACTTGAAAAGTTGTATCCATTTCAAATATTATGTTAATAAAAAGGAATCTGCCATATAATTGTCCTTTCCTTCCAAACACTTGAACTTTTTTAAAGATGCCAAATATGCTGAAATTAATCGAGACTGTTCTTTGGATTTTAAGCTCACTCCTAATCACACAACACGGACACTTATTTCATTGTCATCTGGAATTGATGAGGCTGCTAGATGCTAATTTCAGGGTGTCACTAGCAACCATTTTTGGAGTAAAGATTGATTTGAATAACAGTCGGTTTTCCTTGCAGTAAAGTAGAAATACAATTAGAGGGAGATGCTCATAATTTATCTCAGCTTTATGTAAAAATATTATCAAAATGGAAAAGAGCAACTAACAAATGCTAAAACGGGCCAAGAATTCCAAATCTCCTGTCAGGTTTAAATATGAATATGAATCAAATTATTTTTTGTTAGTTTGTCTATAAAATCCCAACAAAATAGTTGTGCTATACAACTTAGTGGGATCACAACCTATGCTCCAAGTTGGGTCTGGGTACCTTTTCTAAATAAGCCACATGGGGAGAGAAAACAAAGAGATACTCCATCCCCTCAAATCTACCTTTAGAGCCCTGAAGAGAGAGCCAGGAATATGCACATCTATGCAGTCCTGGTCTAGGATAGGCACATCTAGCCTTGACCCACTATTTTCTGTGCTTTAGTTTCTCAGTATAAGATAGTCTGCAAATTGTTGAAAGTGTCCAAACTCTTGTTCTTGGAGACAAATCCCCTCTAGTTGGTATCTTTCCTTCTCCCATCATGAGATTCCCAAGGAATTTCCCTATTTTTTCAAGTCTGGTAGTCAGATTGTGAGACACGATGTCTCTTTAATATATCTTCATTTTTGCCAGAATGGTTACGGTTCTATCTGTTATTTATATTTACAATGGTATTTGTATTTAATTAGTCTGTTAAGACCTAGGAACATATTTGGTAGTATTTCTTGTACATGAAATCATTCAGAAGTCAGATGATTGAGAAAATGTCATACTGTGCAGAAGCATCAATAGTACCATTATCTACCTGATTAAAAAAAAGTTTATGCATCTATAATAGCCACCCTTCAGAGTGAAATACATCTTTAAGAACTTTCAAAACAGGGGTTGGGGATTTAGCTCAATGGTAGAGCGCTTGTCTAGCAAGCGCAAGGCCCTGGGTTCGGTCCCCAGCTCCGAAAAAAAAGAAAAGAAAAAAAAAAGAACTTTCAAAACATATTCACGCATATATTTCTTTGCCTTGTGACTTGACTTTTCTGTGGTAGCTGTTGATTGTCGTTGTCCTTTTTTTATTCATGTTTCAGTCATCTCATTGCTGAAACTTTATGGGTGTAGTTTCTGAAAATGTTAAGAAACACAATCTCACAATAAACCCTTTGATACCTTAAAGTGCAGGAATCGTGTTGTAAATGTGTATATTTGGATTGGGCTCTAAAGCTCTGTATTTTTATTGTGGTTCCTCTTATGGTGAAAGTTGGTTGCAAATTGAAATTTCCATGATGTGGGATGAGAACTACAGCTACCTTTGAGTTTAAGGATAAATATTTGACTACAGTTGGGATTATGCTGGTTTAGTAAAGTGACAGTTGTACGCTCTTTTCTAATATTCTTAACTTTCTAAGCTCTGGGTAAGGTTCGCAGTACCAGAAATGATTTCCTTCATGTTTAACAGCTCTTAAGTTCAATTTATTAGAGAAAGGATTGAAGGAGCTAAAGGGGTTTCCTACCCCATAAGAACAACAGTTCCAACCAACCAGAGCTCCCAGGGACTAAACCACCATTGAAAGAGTACACATGGACAGACCTATGGCTCCAGCCTCATATGTAGCAGAGGACGGCCTTGTTGGGCATCAATGGGAGGAGAAGCTCTTGGTCCTGCCAAGGCTCTATGCCCCAATATAGGGAAATGTCAGGGTGGGAAGGCAGGAAGGGGTGGGTGGTAGGATGGAGGAAAGCCCTCATAGAAGAAGGAGGAGGGGGTTGGGATAGGAGGTTTATGGACAGGAAACTGGGAATGGGGATAACATTTGAAATGTAACACACACACACACACACACACACACACACATTCAATTAAAAAAAAAAGGAGCAATTGCCAAAGCATGAGTTGCATAACTGAAATTTTGGTGTTAGCATGTCTTGCTGGTAGTTATGGTTCATAGGCATTATAGCTAGGTAGAGTACTGGTTGCTTCACTCCCAGCTTACAGGATGCCTACTTGTGTCTATAAATCACCATATGGCTTTTTAGCTCTGCCCACAGAATATATAGAGGAAGAAATATGTTTCACTACTATTTTATTTTTAGGTACTAAACCTGTAAAAATAGCTGATCCGAGTCAAATTAGCAAGCCAAAACTTTTAGAAACTTGCTTCATATTTTTGTATTCCACACACAAAAATCCATCAATGAGGAAGTCGAAAGCCTTAAAAAACGGTATTAATTCAGGAGCGTAAGTATAAGACATGTGTGAATAGATAAAGGTAAGGGCCTTGAGAATTCTGTGTGCAATAAGTTATGGAAAGTTGACTTGAAAGGCAAAAGTCATTGACCCGGTGTGTTTCTATTAACGATGGTGTTTTGTTGTTGTTCATTCTGCTGTGTTATCTCCATCTTTTATTCCTTGTCCTAGGGAGAAAAACACTCCCATAAGGAAATTCAGAAATTTCCATTCAGGTAAATGAAGATGGACACTAATATGTCGAGGGTTGAGGTTGAATCCAGATCAAACTAATTCATGTCACCGTGATCAAACAGGTGACATAATGTTCTTATTCCCTTTAAGTGCATTTTAATTGATAATTGAAGCAATAAACGAGGCTTTGTTCTCTTTATATAATAATACTATAGATCCTTGAAATTATTAAGTAATTAAGATGAAAAACTTTTAAAGACTTTCACTTTCTCTGTTGTTTATAGCTGTCTCATTTATTCTGTTTTGGAATTCTTTTTAAGCCTCTTAAATATCTGTTTATGGTAAAAATAAATGTTCTCGAAGCTTCAGTGTTAGAATTCCTCAGTCTATGCACTTCACTTAAAATAATTAACATGAGTTTTGTCATTTGAAAAGAGATATGTTTCTATAGCATTTCCTACCTTTGTAAAGGTGAAGCTATTTTGTATTTTACAAGTCCTTTCAGTGGAATATTTAGATATAAGTAAAATCTACTGCTTCAGTGTCTTTTAAAATCATTTCACAAGTCAATATTTATATAATATGTTTATATTATATAAATCTAGTAAATATGTATTTTTCATTCTTTATATTAGATAAAATATTTCCCTCTTGTATTTCCATGGAGAAATTTTCAACTTTTTATACAAACATTAAATATTTTGGCTACTAAATATATGAATATATATATATATATCTTTATTATCATCTAGTCTGTGTTATTATAATGTAGATTGCTGTGTAGAATTTGTGTTTGTCTGTGTTTGTGTGTGTTGGACATTTAGTTTTGGAGGAAACTGGCAATGTATCTGAGGGATAGAACCATGAGTCAGGCTACAGATATATAGAAGAGCACAACATATCTAAATTTGTATACAACAGCATAAATCTTATCTTCCTCCTTTATATCATAGGAGAAAGGGAGTATATATGCATTATGCAAACTAATACTACATTGTGCTAAATGATTTGCTATACTCAAAGATGTATAACATAGCTTTTTTCCAAGCAGGTCAATCTTTCAGAAGCAGCACATTAATCTTATTTTTCCTCTTACTAACTGCATGACAGCTAATATATAAAAATAAGTTCCTTTGTAAGATGGAATTTATGTTATGCCTACAGAAGTTGCTTAGATAACAGTGCATTTCAAATGTTATGAAATGGCTTTGCTGTGAGTACCAGCAGACTAATTTATGTTCCATTCATGTAACACTTGTGTAATTTTTTCATTAATGTTCTAGCGTTCCTTTGAAATGCTGCCATTTCTTTATGGCTAAATTAATTAACGTGGGATGGTTTTATTTATATTTTACTGAAATTTTCTGTAAAAATTGGAACTGAATTTTTTACTTTATTTATTACGTAATTAAAGCCATTTTGTTGGTTACACAAACTTCGTCTACTCTTCCACAAGTTATTACTTGTAAAATAGAAGAAACACCTCAGATAAAATTATAATATCCTTTTTTATTCTTACTATCTTTTAGTGGATTTGAAAATTCCAGGCATACTTTATATTTTATAATGTTTTCTAAACTATGAATTATATTGCATTAGAGTGTAAACAGAGTGCATGGCTAGCCTTGAGTGTAAGTATGACAAAGAGTTTTTGGCACAGCGCTCAAACTGAAGTCTGGTAGAATCAGTCTGCAGGTCATAACTATAACTTTTTCAATGTCCCAGAAACCTCTTGTGCTTATATCTACTTAATCCAATCTCCTTGGATTTTGTATCCTTGTACCACTGCAATGTTACCATCTCCTGATTTTTAATTACTGTTGATGTCTGTCTTTATACTATGACTTATTTTATATATTTTCTACCCAGTATACCTAAACTTGGGCCTAGACTTCATCACTCAGCAGTTCTTGTAGATTTTTTTAAAATCCTTTTTTAAACACTTATTTATTTATTTTATATATAAGTACACTGTAGCTGTCTTCAGACTCACCAGAAGAGGTCATCAGCTCCCATTACAGATGGTTGTGAGCCACCATGTGGTTGCTGGGATTTGAACTCAGAACCTCTGGAAGAGCAGTCAGGGCTCTTAACCACTGAGCTGTCTCTCCAGCCCTCTTGTAGATTTTTATCCATAGTATTTATGTTGAAAGATATTTGTGCAGTTTTCAGCATGAAGCCACTATCCAAAGTGAAGTTATAAACTTCTTCAAACACATATTTTATGATCCACACCCATGTATGTTTTGTTTGGTATATTTTGGAGAATTGTTGTATCATTAAATATTCATGGGTTTAACTTGCATATATTTAGCCAAAGCAATTTTCAAAATCACATTTCAGCAGAAGGGTATGAACTTACCAAAGTGTCTCTATAGTCTTAAAATATTGGTTAGTGTACTGGTTAGTTTTGTGTGTCAACTTGATACAAGCTGTAGTTATCACAGAAAAGGAGCCTGAGTTGTGGAAATGCCTTCATGAGACCCATCTGTAGGGCATTTTCTCAACTGAATCAAGGTGGAAGGACTCAGCCCACTGTGGGTGGTACTATCCCTGGACTGGTGATCTTGGGTTCTATAAGAAAGCAAGCTGAGCAAGCCAGGGGAAGCAAGCCAGTAAGAAACATCCCTTCATGACCTCTGTCTTAGCTCCTGCTTCCTGACCTGCTTGAGTTCCAGTCCTGACTTCCTTTAGTGATGAACAACAACATGGAAATAAGGTGAATAAACCCTTTCCTCTCCAATTTGCCTCTTGATCATGATGTTTGTGCAGGAATAGAAACCCTGACTAAGACAATTAGGTTTATTTACTCTACTGGTGTTCCCAAAAACCCAATACTTCCATTTGTATTTCCAATGGAACCACTTTTTTTCATGTTTTTCATGTTTTCTTTACTCTATTTATCATTTATCATTGTTAATTTTAAAAATATTTACAACTTTGAGAATTTTGCACAGTTCTTCAATCACATTCACTTTTCAATATACATTTTTCCTTGCTACTTGATTCCATGTCTTTCCCCCCATTTTTAAAGATCAGTTTGTTCTACTCCAATATTCTTAGGACTATGGTCTTTTATTGGAGTATCATGAATTATTCTTACTTGTAATCCTGAAAAATAACTGATCCTTCCTGTACTACCAGCTAAGATTTGCAGTAGCCACATGGCTAGTGATGAAATTTCATGCCTATAGCCCTTCTCCATGCTAGGATTTTTGTTTGTCTTACATATGCATGATGTTACAACATCTGTGAGTTCATATGTGCAGCTGCCCTAATGCAACCAAAAAACATTTTCCTTGTGGTTATCTACCATGTCTGGCTTTTGTGCTATACACTCTTTTCCAAAGTCATCTCTGACCCTTTGGAGGAGGGGATGTGCTATATTTTGATTGTAGTGCTGACTGTTTCATTGCCCCTCATTTTCTGCACCTAGTACAATGTGGTTCTCTGGGTTGATCAGTAGAAATTTCCCTGGTTGAGTTTTTGAGATGACTTAATCTATGAGTATAAAAATACAGCATGTGTTGGTTTATTATTATTTCTATTTAACAAAATAATTGTATTAGCTGCTATCCTAAGTTTTATAATCTATCTACCCATAGGTTATTATCTCAATAATGGTAGCAAGTATGATTTTCTGTTGTGGGATAGGATTAATTATGATTAGAAAGTGGTTGGTTACTCCTAGAACATTCTATACACTTTTGTGTGAGCATATTTTGGCAGGCCAATCACTATTATACCTTACAGGGTGCAAAGCTAGATAAGATTAATGATTACTCTTTTCTAGTAGCATGCATAGCATCTTCCATCACTAGCATATTCTATTTACATGAAGAATTAATCCACATAGTGTGTTGCAGTATTACCCAATTGAAACACTTAAATAGATCCCATCAGAGATGATGGTCCTTGCTACCCTCCCCAATGTGCTGGGTTCCCAAATGAAAGCCACACACACACACACACACACACACACACACACACACACACACACACACACACACACACACACACACACACACACACACACACACACACACACACACACACACACACACACACACAGCCTTTATATTTTGATATGCCTTAAACAGCTCAATTGCTAGGCCACTTCCTAACCTCCATGTGACTAATCTACCTTCCTCTGATATTCCCAAGTTATTACTTACTGAAACATATAATCCAAGTTTCCCCCCCCCTGGACCCAGTTAGGTAACCTTCTTGGGGCCATGAGGCTATGCTCTTTATCCTGCACAGTCTTGTACCTTCTCAGGCATGGCACATCCTCTTCTCCTCCCAGCATGATGGATCTCCTCCCTCTTCCTCAGTCCCTTGCTCAGGAATCCTGAAAGTCCTGCCTCTGTCTGCCTTGCCCAACCACTAGCTACTGGCAACTTTACTTACCAATAAGAACCAACTGGGGACAGTGTTTTAAGTGCAGACATACAGATTTTCGTGCAAACAATTTTGGGGACCTAATTAACATAATACAAGCAGCATTTGGTCAAACCCACTACAGTATGTTAATTTTGACATTGAGTCTTAGGCATTTATCTTATTACTTAATATGATTTATATTGTATATAAATATTATTATAAATTCTTAGCTTATGCATTGCTATAGAAGTTTACAATAATTTTACATTATTTTCTATGATAGTCGAATCTTCTGACCCACATTAAGAAATTATTAGCTCCATCCATTTGCCTGAAAAATTCATCATGTCCTTCTTTTTAATAGCTGAGTAGTATTCCATTGTGTAAATGAACCACATTTTCTGTATCCATTCTTTGGTTGAGACACATCTGGGTTGTTTCCAGCTCCTGGCTACAGCATAGTACAGGATGTACCCTTGTTGTGTGGTAGAGCATCTTTTGGGTATATGCTCAGGGATTGTAGGGGGAAAAATGGAGCAAAGACTGAAGGCAAGGCCATCCAGTGACCTGATCAACTTGGGATACATCTCATGTGCAGGCACCAAACCCCAGTACTATTACTGATGCCATGTTGTGCTTACAGACAGGAGCCTAGGATGGGTCTCCTCTGAGAGACTCTACAAGCATCTGACTCCAGTGCAGATACTTATAGCCAATTATTGGACTGAGGTCAGGGACTCCTATGGAAGAGTTAGGGGAAGGATTGAGGAGCTGGAAGGGGAGATTGCAACCCCACAGGAAGATCAACATTATCAACTATCCTGACCCCTCAGAGATCCCAGAGACTGAGCCACCAACCAAAGAACATACATGGGCTTATGCGTAGCCCCTGGCATATATGTAGCACAGGACTGCTTGCCTGGCTTCAGTGGAAGAGGATGTGCTTAATCATGTAGCAACTTGATGCCCCATAGAAGGGGCATGCTGGCTGGGGTGAGGTATGTTAAGTAGCACCCTCTCAAAAGCAAAGGGGAGGGAGGATTGGGTGATGAACTAGGGGAGAGGGGAGCAGGCATGGAGCATCATTGGGAATGTAAATAAATGAAATACTTTAATAAAAGTAATTATTAGTTGTTTCAAACATGAATATGCCCATATGCTTCTAGAACATATAACAGCTATAATTTAAAATGTAAAATGTATTATCTCACTTGATATATTTATATCTTATTTCTGAAATTGTATTTCTCATTTCCATCCTGTTTTATTCACACAGTTTATTTCCTAAATCATTTCTTCACAATGAACCTCTATTTCTTTCATGACTTCACTGATACCTAAGGGCACATCTTCTGCAGCTTTACTTGTCTCTGTATGTCGTGACAATAATTTTTCTAAATCAAGTTTAGTTCAAATATTTAATTTCTTGAATTTAAAAGAGGCTAGCACTTAAGCATTTTTTGAATATGGAGGAGATTCATCTCCATAATGCTGAGACTCTCAATGATCTACGATGCCATTGCAATATATTCGTCTTTCATTATTTTATAATCAGTTGTTTATAAATTATCTTATGGTTTTTGTTGATGTGATAAAATACTATAACCAAAGCATTTAGGGGAGAAAAGGGTTTATTTCAGGTTATAGTTCTACAACACAATCCATTGCTGAGAGAAGACAATGCAGGTGTTCAAACATGCAAGATCTTGGAGACAAGCGTGCATACACAGTGTAGGAGAGCTAATGTCAGTCTTGCTTCTCAGGGCTAGCTCAGCCTGCTTTCCTATGGCATCCAGGACCACCAAATCAGAGATGGTACTAACCCACAGTGAACTGGGCCCTAAAATCGACCACGAAACAAGAAAATGCACCACATTCGTTCTCACATGCCAATCTGATGAGCATCTCAATGGAAGTTCCCTCTTCAAAAGTAATTCTAGCTCATGTCAAGTTGAATGGAAGCTAAGCAGCACGGAGTGCTGAACATTCGCCATTAGTTATATTCAGATACTTTCAATGTGCGATGTTAACATAAATTATGTTTTAATAAGTACTTCTCTCTGTGTGATCGATGATAAGACAGACCAATAATTGATGACTTTATATCAGTAATTTTGTTGCTTTTATAAATTTCCTTATTACTTCTTTTGCAAAGTACTCTGTATTCAGTCACGCCATCTATAAATTAACATTTTATGTCTTCCTTTGAATCTTTTCCAATTTACTATTTTTTATTTAATAATATGATCCTAAATGATAACAAGTAAATATTTTCTATTACATTGATAGATATAGTTATTTTCATAGTTCTATTGGGACATAAACTTTAAAAATTATGTATTCTGATATATGCATGTATGGCAGTGATTATTATAATTTCCCAATTGCCACTATTTTTGCCATGAGAACAGTTAAGCCATGAACATAAACTCACAGATTTATAGACAGTACAGTATAAATATACTGTAAAATGTATATAAAATATAAAGTACAGTGCAATTAATTGAATTTATAATGGTAAATGTTAGGTCTTGAACACTCACTCATTGTGGCTAACTAAAAACCACGTTCCTTGAGAATTATTTGGCCAATCTCTAAACTAGACCTGGTCACATGATTATCCTCAATGTAGGAATTCTAAATTGGTGAGATTCCATCGATAAATTAAATCATGTATGATATCCAGTGACTACCTTATTTCATTTTACACAGTTCCATCTACATTTATCCATATTGTTGCAAATGACCACCTTTACCCCCTCACGGATGGGTAATTTTCTATTATCTGCAGACATTCCATACTTCCATTATTCAGTCATCAATACTCACTTTTCCCTTACATAAATATATTGTGGAAAATGCTGTGACAAACATGTGGAGGCAGATCTGTTTTTCAATTCTGATTTGATTTCCTTCATATGTATACTCAAAAGTAAAAAACCTGGGTTGTATGGTAATTTGTTTTTAATTTTAGGAAAGTCTCTTCTTCTCAAAGTGACCATAAACATCAATACTGTTACCAACAGAACGCCTTTATTCACTTTTCTGAAGATGCTTACCAACAACAATTTTTTTCAACTTTCTAAAAACAAACCCAACTACAGCTTCTAATGAATAATAATAAAATAAAACACACTTGAAAAACCAATTAAAGTAAGACCAAACGGCTGGGTATTCCTTAAATGCCTGTTTGTTTAATTATTACTTTTATTTTTTATAGTCCAGTCATTACCTCCCCTCCCATTCTGCCCTCCCATAGTTCCTCATCCCATTCCTCCTCCCCACTGTCTCCAAGATGATGTCCTCACCTACCTGCCAGGCCTGCCCACTCTCTGGGGCCTCAAGTCTCTTGAGGGTTAAGCTTGCCTTCTCCCACTAAAGCCAGACCAGGCAGTCCTCTGTTGTATATATGTCAGGGACTCAGACCAGCTTGTGTATGCTGCCTGATGGGTGGCTCCGTGTCTGAGAGATCTCAGGGATCTGGGTTAGGTGAGACTGCTGGTCTCCCAAGGCAACGCTTTAAAAAAGAAAGCATTTAATTGGGGGATTGCTTACAGTTTCAGAGGTTTAGACCATTCCCATCAGGGCTGGGCTCAAGTGGCGATCATGGTACTGCTGAAGTAGCTGAGACCTACATCCTGATCCAATAGCAGAAACGGTCTTTTGAAACCTCAAAGCTGACCATAATTGACATACTTCCTCTGACAAGGCTACACCTCCTAATTATTTTAAATTAACTTAAATTAATTCTTTTCCAGTGAAATCTCATGATACTGGGAGATGAAAAGTTTGGCAGTTTTGGGGGCTGGGGAAATGGGAGGAGGGCACTTGTCACCTGAAAAGAAATTTCACCACCTCGCAGGATGAAGCTGAGCCCAGATATAATGATAATTAAGACTAGTCCCCATAAACTTATGTATTTGAATGTTTGGGCCCTAGTTACTAGAACTATTTGGGAAGGATTAAGAGGTGTGGTCTTGCTGGAGAAAGTGAGTTGTCCTGTTTCTTTTCTAAGGAGAAAGGATATAGGATAAGGATCCAGATGGCAAATGAGACAAGGAATAACTGGAAATGGGAAAGAAGACTGTAATCAAAATGTATAGCATGAATAAAAGACATTTTGAGTAAAAGATAAAATATAAGAACGATGATTAAAAAAAAGAACTTTGACTTGATTGCCACTGTGACCACGATTTGTGTTTCTATGATAACTCCTGCTGTTGACTGAACACTGTCTCATCAGATGGTGCCTCTTTTTGTATTTTGATGGGAAATGTGTCTACTTAGGTCTTTTGCTTATGTTTGACAAGATTGTTTGGAGTTTTGTTTTCTGTCTGAGTTGTGTGAATACAACCAGAGCTTCAAATTCTGGTTTTTGATTAAAAAAAGTTTGTAATCAATAATCTGGCTTGTAAGTACATTTACTCATTTTATAGAGTGTCTTTACATTTCATTGCTATTTATTGAGCTCTTAAAAACCCTTTTAGTCTTGTGTAGTTGTTATTCATGTTTGCTTTATGGCGTGTGTTCTTGGCATCATATCCAAAAGGAAAAAAAAGTTCACTGAAAAGACTAATGTCAGAGATCATTTTCTCTGTCCTTTCTTTAGAGTCTTCTCATCCTCATTGTACAAGTGTGAGACCATTATCTAAGATCGATGAACCATAGCTTTTTCCAGACTTTCTGTTTAGTTCTCTTGATGTATCCCTGTGATGCCATCCACTTTAAGATACTCATCAAATAGTAAAGACAAGAGGATACTAGGTGTTGTTTAATTTTCCCTCCAAAACTGATTTAAATGAGTATTTCTTTATGATAAGTTACCCAGCCTCAGACATTTTGTTACTACCATAGAAAATCAGTAAGCACAGGCATTGTTCTTGCATAATAAAAACTGTATGATGAATTAATAAAAATCATTAACATATTTTACTTAGTGCTGGAATGCCCTGCCACACAGGAAAATTAGATTTCCCTATTGAAATACTACTTAAATATATATTACAATCCAACTGTAGTTCCCCTTTTCATTGACCCTACCAAAGTTCCTCAACCCTCCCTGTCTCTGTGAGAATTCTCTCTCCGCCATACCAGGTCTCACCTTTCACTAAGTCCTCAAGTATCTCTAGGCTCCTCTTATGCCCCTGAGGGAAGACCTGGCAGTCCTCTGCTATTTATGTTGCGGTTTGGAGAACTTCCTAGCCCACATATGCTGCCTGGTCGGTGGTTCAGTTACTGGGAGCTTTCTGGGGTTCAGGTTACTTGAGACTGATGGTCTACCTATGCTGTTGCTCTCCCGTTCAGCTTCTTCAGTACTTCCCCTAATTCAACCATAGGGATCCCTGACTTCAGACCACTGTTTGGGTGTAAGTATCTGCTTCTGTCTCAGTCAGCTGCTGGTTGGGTCTCTCAGAGGACAGCCATACTAGGCTCCCATCTATAAGCACATCATAGCATCAGTAATAGTGTCAGGTCTTGGTATTCCCCCATGCCTCACCCATGAGATGAATTTCAAGTTGGACCAGTCATGGACCACCTTCCCTTCAACCTCTTCACCATTTTTGCCCCTGAAGGTCATTTAGACAGTCACAATTCTGGGTCAGAAACATTGACTGTGGGTTGGGAATCCCTTTCCCCCACTTGAGGCCCTATCTACTGGAGATGAACTCTTCAAGTTCCCTCTCCCAACACTTGGGCTTTTCTATTATGATCACACCCCCATTGAGTCTTGAGAATCTCTCACCTCCAAGGTCTCTAGTACTTCCCAGAGGTTCCTTCCACCTACCACCGCCAAGGCTGTATAATTTCAATCATTCTGCTGGTTCTCCTCTCCGCCAATACTTGACCCTGTTCCCTTTTCTCCTCCCCTGACCTCTTCCACCTGGGTCTTTCATCCCCTTTGTCTCCCATGATTATTTTCTAAGTGGGATTGAACCATTCTCACTTGGTGCTTTTTGTTTGTTAAACTTCTTGTAGTCAGGAGAGGGATAATTACTGACTGTAAGAAAACATTAAAGATAATAAAAAAAACTTTTTGAAAGGAAAAAATTCTTGGAATCTGTAGGTTGTATCCTAGGCATTTTGTAATTTTTTGCTAATATCTACTATGTGAGTACACACCATGCATGTCCTTTGAGGTGTTGGCTACCTTACTCAGAATGATATTTTCTTCTTTTCCTTTCTTTCTTTTCTGCCTTTTGACTTCTCGCCTCCCTACCCTGATATTTCCCTACACTGGGGTGAGGGGTTCCATCCTTGGCAGGACCAAGGGCTTCTCCTCCCTTTGGTGCCCAACAAGGCCATCCTCTGCTACATATGCAGCAGAAACCATGGGTCTGTCCATGTGCACTCTTTGGATGGTGGGAGCTCTGATTGGTTGGTATTGTTGTTCTTATGGGGTTGCAAACCCCTTCAGTTCCTTCAATCCTTTCTCTAACTCCTCCAATGGGAACCCTGTTCTCAGTTTAATGGTTGGCTGTCAGAGTCTGCTTCTGTATTTGTCATGTTCTGGCAGAGTCTCTCAGAATACAGCTATAGCAGGTTCTTATCAGCATGCACTTCTTGGTCTCGGTAATATTGTCTGGGTTTGGTGGCTGTATGTGTATGGGCTGGATTCCCAGGTGGGCCAGGCTCTGAATGCCAATTCCTTCAGACTCTGCTCCATATTTTGTCACCATATCTCCTCCTATGAATATTTTTGTTCCCATTTCTAAGAAGGACTGAAGTATTTGCACTTTTTTCTTCTTGAGCTTCATGTGGTCTGTGGATTATATTTTGGGTAATCCAAGCTTTTGGACTAATATCCACTTATCAGTGAGTACATACCATGTGTGTATTTTGGTGATTGGGTTACCTCACTTAGAATGATATTTTCTAGTTCCATCCATTTGCCTATGAATTTATTGAAGTCATTGTTTTTGATAGCAGAGTAATACTCCATTGTGTAGATGTACCACATTCTCTGTATCCATTCCTCTGTTGAAGAACATCTGGGTTCTTTCCAGCTTCTGGCTATTACAAATAAGGTTACTTCGAACATAGTGGAGCATGTGTCCTTGTTATATGTTGGAACATCTTTTGGATATATACTCAGGAATGATATAGCTGGATCCTCCAGTTGTACTATGCCCAATTTTCTGAGGAACTGCCAGACTGATTTTCTAGTTCTATTCATTTGCTTGCAAATTCATGATATCCTCACTTTTAATAATTGAATAGTATTCTATTGTGTAAATGAACCACATTTTCTGTATTCATTCTTGAGAATTTACAACAGATCTCAAATGGACTAGAGCACCTAAAAAATGTTCAAAGTCCTTAGTCATCATTGAAATACAAATCAAAATGACCTTGAGATTCCACCTTGCACCAATAAGAATGGCTATGATCAAAAACTGAAGTGACAGCAAATGCTGACCAGGATATGGAGAAAGAGGAATACTTCTCAATTGCTGTTGGGATTGCAAATTGGTATAACCACTCTGCAAATCAATCTGGGGGTTCCTCAGAAAATTGGAAATAGATCTACTTGAAGATCCAGCTATAACACCCAAGATGGCCCACCATACCACAAGGACAAGTGTCCCACTATGTTCATAGCAGCCTTATTTGTAATAGCCAGAACCAGGAAACAACCCAGATGTCCCTTGTCTGAAGAATGGATACAGAAAATGTTAAAATTCTTATTGATGACTTGGTTTTAAAATTACTGTTCAATATATTTGCTTATTATCAATCTTTTATGTGGATGTGAGGGATTTTACACTAAAAGTGATATTAGGTACAGATCATCCACAAAGATGTCTCATCATCTAAATTTACATAATTTAAAATATTTCAGCCTTGGTAGACAAGACATTTACTCTGGTTAAAGGACAATGGCCTTTCCACCTTTGTTTCCTGAGCACACAGCACCGATGTTGGTTCTTGATCTTTTTATTTTTAATGAACTTTTGAAAGATTCAATCAAGCTCAACTTTTGTTAACACAGTATCAGATTTGAATAAATTTCCTTGTAGTATGTTGGCAACTACGTAAAACTTGCCCTATCATTTTTGTATGGACCTCTGTGAGAGACCTGATCAAAACAAGAATTTTGTCCAGGTATGTACTTAGCAACAAATTCAGCCTATACCTCAAATTAGCATATTCCCTATAAATGGGACAATGCTTCCTAAGTTTTCCTCTGCTTCATCAAACAGTTTTTAATCATTTAATATTCATTGTTTCTGCAAATCTCTAAGCCTTTTTTTCATAAGAAAATTATTCAATCAAGTTTCTGTAAAAATAACATTGTTATTCAGTGGCCTAATCCATTGTGTCTATAATGCACTATAAGGCTTAAATATCTATATTTGTAATGTCATAAGAATAAAAATACATTTATATCAGTTGAGATATATTACTAAACACTCAATTTTAATTCATTATACTTAATAAATATAGAAGAAAGATTATACATTTATTTTTATGTAGGTCGAGGTATATAGATATAATTGAAAAGAAACTAAGAAGTGAAGTTTGGCTCACAAGTTTCCAAAAAAGGGTTTATTGATGTGTTTCCAAAGCATGATCTCATATATGTGGGATAGATTGAATAGCTTGCTTTTAATAAATAAAAAGTGGCAGGCAGTATGAACTATCACTTTTTAACATCATTTTGAAAAAGACTAGGCTATTCTTCCCATAAGTCCTCTGTTGCTTTCTGTCTTGCTGACTAAAGCGAGCTGTTAAGATGTGAGTAGCCCTTAGGAAAATCCCATGTGGCAAGGAAGTAATGTTGATGGCAAAGAGTCAGAGAGGACATGTGCCTTGCCAGAAGGTGTGTAACAGGAGACTCAGCATAGATTATCATGACATAATCCTAGGATTTACTGCATTCTAGGTCAATAGCTTGATTTCAGCCTTTCAAGAGACTGAGGTAGAGAACTTGCCTGATTCATAGATTTCTTAACTCACAAAAAAACAAACAAAAAAAACCCCCCAAAAACAAAAAAAACCCCAAACAAATAAAAACAACAACAACAAAAAAGCCCACGGAGGTAATACAGCCATGCTCTTTTGTAATAGCAGTTATAAATGCTTTTAATATTTAGCAATAGGCAATAACGATTCTGGATATTATGTGACTCTGAGCTCCTGTTTGTAATGTTGTCCATTCATGATTGAATAATAAAATCTCCATCCTCACTGCTTCCTTCTCTATACATAAATCCTAAATGTAACAGAGACCAAGCAAGTGTTCAGAACTTTAGAAAATACTAGTTCCTGTGTGAGATGTTGGTAAGCTTGTAAGTGAACTTAGGGTTTCTTTTTGGTAAAACATAAAATATATGTTCCTTTAAGATACAATAAACAAAATAAATATTATCAAACTGTAGATCAACGTTTGTTAACATAGCATCAGATTTGAGAGTCACTTATTTATACTATCATATTATCATCTGCAGTCTTACTTTCATTTCTTCCTTTCCAATTTGTATCCCTTTGACCTCTTTTTGTTGTCTAATTGCTCTAGCTATGGCTTCAAGTACTATATTGAAGATTTGGAGAGAGTGGGCAACCTTGTCTTGTCCCAGACTTTAGTGGGTTTGCTTCCAGTTTCTCTCCATTTAATTTGATGTTGGCTTTTGGTTTGGTGTATATTGTTTTTATTATGTTTAGTTATGGGCCTTGAATTCCTGATCTCTCCAAGACTTTGAACATAAAGTGGTATTTTTTGTCAAAGACTTTTCCAGCATCTAATGAGATGAGATGATTATGCTTTTATTTCCGTGAGTTTGTGTATATAGTGTATTATGTTGATGGATTTTCATATATTGAACCATCCTAGCAATCCTGGATGAAGTCCACTTGATCATGGTGAATGATGGTTTGGATGGTTCTTGGATTCAGTTTGCAAGAATTTTATTAAGTATTTTTACATTGATATTCATAAGTGAAATTGGGTCCCTTTCTTTTTTGGGTCTTTGTTTGGCTTAGGTATCAGAGTAACTGTGGCTTCATAGAATGAATTAGGTAGTGTTTCTTTTATTTCTATTTTGTAAAATAGTTTGAGGGGTATTACTATTAGCTCTTCTTCGAAGGTCTGATATAATTCTGCACTAAAACCATCTGGTCCTGGGTTTGTTTGTTTGTTGTTTGCTGTTTTCTGTTTTGTTTGAAGTTGAGAGGTTTTCCATACCTATTTCTATTTCCTTCAGGGTTATGGGACTGTTTATATAGTTTAGCTGATCATGATTTAACTTTGGTTCATTACATGTGTCTAGAAAAACATCCATTTCATCTAGATTTTCCAGTTTTGTAGAGTATTGGCTTTTATAGATTTGATTGGTTTTGATGATATTTGGTTTTGATGATATTTTGAATTTCTTCGTGTTCTGTTGTTATGTCTCCCTTTTTATTTTTGATTTCGTTAATTTGGATACTGTGCTCTGTGCTCTTATTTAGTTTGGCTAAGGGTTTATCTATCTTATTGATTTTCTCAAAAAACTAGATTATGTTTTTTCTTTTTCATTCTTGTATCAGTCTCTTTGAATCTTATTGGTTGATTTCAGTCCTGAGTTTGACTACTTCCTGAGTTGACTCCTCTTGTATATCTTTGCTACTTTCTGTTTTAAAGCATTCAGATGTTAGGTTGCTTGTATAGGATCTCTCCAGTTTCTTTCTGAAGGTACTTATTGCTCTGAATTTTCTTCTTTACACTGCTTTGTGACCCATAATTTTGGGAATAGTATGTCTTCATTTTCATTGAATTCTATAATGCTTTTGATTTCTTTCATTTCTTTTCTGAAAATGTTATAATTGAGCAGAGAACTGTTCAATTTTTATGAGTATGGGCTTTCTGCTGGTTCTGTTGTTATTGAAGTCTAATCTTAGGTCACAGTGGTCTTATACCATGCAAGATTTTATTTCAATCTTCTTGTATCTGTTTAGACTTGTTTTATGCCCAATTATATGGTCAGTTCTGGAGAAGGTTCCATAAGGAGAAGAAGGTATTTTCTCTTGTTTGGGGATAAAATGTCCTGTATATATCTGTTAAATATATTTGGCTCTTAACTTCAGTGAGTTTCACAGTGTCTCTCTTTACTATCTGTTTCAGTAACCTATTCATTGGTGGAAATAGAGTGTTGAAGTATCCCACTATTATTCTGTGAGCTTCAATGTGTATTTTGAACTTCAGTAAAGTTTGCCCTTGCATTTTGGGCATAGATTTTTAGAATTGAGATTTCCTCTTGGTGGATTTTTTCCTTTGATAGATATGAAGTATCCTTCCCCAGTAACTTTTGGTTGAAAGTCTATTTTATTGGATATTAAAATGACAATTCCAACTTGTTTCGTAGGACCATTTGCTTAGAAAACTTTATTCCAGCATTTTACTTTGAGGTAGTGTTTGTCTTTGTCACTGAGGTGTGTTTCTTGTATGGCAGCAAAATGCTGGTTCCTATTTACATACCCAGTCTGTTTGCCTGTGTCCTTTTATTGGGGAATTGAGTTCATTGATGTTGAGAAATATTAAAGACAGATGATTGGTAGTTTCTATTATTTTTGTTGCTGGAGGTCCTGTTATGTGTTTATGAATCTCTTCTTTTTGGGTTTATTGTGAACTGTTTAGTTTCTTGTGTTTATGTGGGTGTAGTTATCTTTCTTTTGTTGGGGATTTCATTCCAATATCCTCTGTAGGCTGGATTAGTAAAAAGGTATTGTATAAATTTGGATTTTGTGGTAGAATATCTTGATTTCTTCATCTATATTAATTGAGAGTTTTGTTGATATATTATCCTGGCTTGGCATTTGTGTTTTCTTATAATCTAATGACTTTTTTTCTAGGATCTTCTGACTGTTAGAGTGCTTTTTGAGAAGTCTGATGTAATTCTGATAGGTCTACCTGTATATGTTTCTTGGACTTTCCCCCTTATAGCTTTTAATAACCTTTCTTTGTTCTGTGCATTCAATGTTTCAATTATTATGTAATGAGAGGATTTTTTTTCTAGTCCTGTGTATTTGGTATTCTGTAGGCTTCTTGTACATTTATAGCCATCTCTTTCTGTAGGTTAGGGCGATTTCTATGGTTTATATTTAAGATGTTTTCTGGCCTTTTGAGCTGGGAATCTTCACCATCTTATATTCCAATTAATTTTAGGCTTGATCTTTTCATTGTGTCCTGAATTTCCTGGATATTTAGAGTTAGGAGGTTTTTACACTTTGAATTTTCTTTAACCAATGTGTCAATATTTTTATACTATCTTCTATGTCTGAGATTCTCTGTTCTATCTCTTGTATTCTGTTGGTGATGCTTGCATCTGTACCTCCTGATGTTGTCCATCTCCAGGGTTGCCTCCCTTTGTGCTTTTTGTTTGTTTGTTTGTTTGTTTGTTACTATATCCACTTTTAGTTTTTGGACCATTTTGTTTAATTCATTTACCTGCTTTATTGTATTTTACTATATATCTTTGTGGGATTTATGTGCTTGCTCTTTAAGGGCTTCTACCTGTTTGCCTGTGCTTTCCTATATTTCTTCAGGGGAGTTATTTATATCCTCCTTAAAGGCCTCTATCATCCTTATAAGATGGGATCTTGGGTCATTATCTTGATTTTCATTCATGTTAGGGTAGCCAGGGCTTGATATGGTAGAAGTGGGTTCTGATGGTGCCAAATGGCATTGGGTTCTGTCACTTATGATCTTGTGCTTGACTTTGGCCATCTGGTTCCCTCTGGTGTTAACTGGCCTACATGTCTCTGACTGGAACCATTCTCCTTGGAGGCAGGCAGTGTTGTCACTGGTTAGGGTGGGCCTCCCGAGTCTCTGGTTAGAGCAGGCCTCCTGTGCCCTTGGTTACTGCCAACTTCTTGGGAGGTTAGCAGGCTGTAGCATTTTAGCAGGTATCCGGCCAATAGTCTGGCCTAGTTAGGGAAGTGGGCAGGGAAGAAGGTGGAGTTCTGTTTTTGGTCATTGTAGACCTCCTAGGAAGCACAGACTTGCAGTGTTTGGGAGAGTATTGGTCAGGCCACTGATTTCTCTTTTTTTACTCTTAATAAAAAGATTGTTTTGTCAATCTGTCTCAATATGTTTATCTCTTGGAACTACTGTTTCCAAACACTCTTGGTTAACCCTCCCTTGCATTTTATCTAATTTATGTCTTCTTCCTTTTATTTTTCAAGTTTATTAGTAGTTTCCTTCATGACATGACATAACTTTGTTTTCAGCCACTGTAATATAAAGTTTCCTTTTTTCATTTTAATACTATGTCTTTCTCATTTGTATTTTAGAGGGTTTCATGGTCTTCCAATAGTATAACTCAATGTGACTTTGAACTTGTGATAATCCATTTGCCTCAGTTCCTAAAATCCTAGGATTATGGGTGTAAACCTCCCTGTCTATTTCTTTTTATCTTTAATAATTTAAAGGAAGTTTTCATTTATTTTTCAAGTATGTAGGTACTTGACAAATTAGAAGTAGAAAGACTGCACTTACTTCTATCAGGAATGAATGAAAGAGATAGGATTCAGCTTGAAGATCGACACAGATGACCAGCTGTCCTAGAACTTTAGAGAAAACATGGCACCAAAAAATACACTGAGCAAGCTTCATTTAATGGGTGCTTACTTCTGGAATTCAGAAAAACAAATTTACAAAATCGCACCAAACGAAACAAAACAAAAAGCCAAAAGCAGCCAAAACCAAACCAAAACAACAAAGCCAACCAACAAACAAAACACCCCAAGTCAGCTGCTCAAATGGAGGCTCAGGTGAGATATGCATGCCTGGAGCACAGCAGGGCTACCCAAGGAGTCTGAGCAGAGCAGCTCAGAAATTCTAATGGCTAGAATTTATCCAGCTCATGAGAATTCAGCCTACAGCTAACTAGTTAAAGCTGAAACCCTGGGAGAGATAATTCCTCTAAGAATCCAAGTAAATAATAAATAGAGAGCTCCCTGAAGGTGGAAGGAAGCAAGGGATAAAGATTAGACAAAGACCTCAAAGTCTGGGGTATGGGAATCCATCTGTAAACAGGAGAGAATAAAATCAGTGGTCTCAGCATAAATAGGATAGATGTTTACCAGCATCCCTGTGTCTGTGTGCAATGTAGGAACCTATGTATAAGATAAGGTCGTTACTTATCGTTCTGTAAGGTCAAAATTGCACGTAATTCTGGCAACCTGTCTCACTACAGGAAACCTTTTTACCATCTCCAAGGGCTTCCTTACATGCGCCTGATACTGGGGAACGCATATGTTTACAAAGATGCTTCATAAATAGAACACTCGATCTTGGGGCCCCTATTTGTATTTTGATGATCATTATCTGTTAGCCAACATTCTACCTTATGAGGCAACACAATTTTTTGTGACAGGTCTCCCAATATATGAGTTCACTTTTTACAGAGAATCCTTTTATCAGTGAAAATTCCTCAGTGTTCATTAACTATTTATGTGACAAGGTTTGGGGGAATTGTCTTCATTTTAATTGCTTTCCACCTAGAAGCCTTCAGCTGTCAGTGTCTTCAAAATATTTCAGGTGTGCTCTCTAAATGACAATCTGCCTTGCATGCAAAGGGTGGCTAATCATCTAACTGAATGAACTAAAAATAATGAATAAAGTTATTAAAATAAAAACACTGTGGTGGATCTAGACTGGCCAATGTAGACACAATATGTTTCCATCCTGCAACTCAGAAACCTCACGTCTTTCTGTTGACACCAAAACCCACTTTAGGTGTGGCTCTCGATTATTTTATGTTCTTTATCGAGTAGTTTTTGTACCAGTGATGAGTGTCCTTGTGTGCTAAAACTTGTCCATATGAATCATTGCAGCCTTAGGACTCTGGTTTCCAATTATATAATAATCATAATAATGTTAATATCTGCACTTAAATGGTAAAATATAAAAATCTGAACTTAAAATTTGATAATGACTCTATTTCAATTCCATTTTGTCAGCTTTTACTAGTACACTAGGGAAATAATTTTGAATATTGATTTTTATATGTCTTTTATGTTTTGAAACATATAGTCTTTATGACTTATATGGAATCTATACAAGGTTGTTCACAGTAGTATGCTAGGTCATTGAAAATATTCACAGTAGATATTGTGGATTAATTAGCCATAACTTCAGATTATATAGAGAATAATGAGGCTTATAAAATTGTACTATTCTCTGATGCATGCCTTATACAGATATATTTATCTGTAAGGTTATAGTTAGATGTTGTGTCAAAATTCAGCTGAAATCTACATTATATTTGGCATTCATCAGGTAAGTCACTCAAATAATAGGGAAAGAATACAATACTAAGAAAATCTTTTTAAAAAATCACCTATATTTTTGTTTTTCACTCTGTTGTGTTAGATTGTTTTCTGACTCTAATTCTCAAAAATCATATCAAGGGAAAAGAAAGAAAGACAGCATAGAATTTTCTAGTTATTCAGAGAAAGAATGGCTAAATAAGTGAGATTTGGGAACAGTAAGGAGTCCATGGCTTGAGAATCAGAAAAGCTTCCTCTATTGCTCCTGGTCATGTGATTTCTGTATAGGAAACGATTTTTTTTTGTTTGTTTTGACCTATTCTTTTCTGTTTTATCTTATTCTATTTAATTATTTATATAATTCTGCTTTAAAACAATTTTAGATTCTAATTTGTTTTCTGAAGAGTGATAGAAAAAATGTGGTGTAGAATTGGGTAAGATCTGGGAAAAGTTGGGGAGGGAAAACTGTAATCAGAGTATCTCCATTTCGGATTAAAAAGGAGTTTAGGTATTGACAACAAGTGTAATTTCTCTAAAACCTTCTTTTTAATCAATCATATGTCAGTGGTTATCCTAGAATGTATATGTACCTTTTAACTAACTTTAAAATCTTAGAAATATGTAAAGTTTATGTGTACCCTAAATTTCATTAGTTGTAACGAAACAATTTAAATAAAAAAGAATAAGGAAATATTATAGTTTAATACATGATGTTAATATATTTTAGAATGTTTGTGATATTCTACTTACTTTGTCCTATTGAGTTGCATAAAGACATCCCCAGAGAGTATGTGATGTACTCTGAATACTTCTCCCATTCTCTGAACCTTTTCTGTTCATAACTGTTTTTTTGTGTTCCCTCTGTTGCCATAGACAATTTTGTACACATTTTTATTTCCCCTGTACATATATGGACTCGAGGCCGTCCTGAAACTCAGAATCCTCCTGCCTCTACAACTGAAATACAGAGACGATTCGTGCACCCATCCCCACACCAAGCACATGTTTGATATCTTAGGAGAAGAGGAATGTGAACTCGTTTTGGGATCTTGTTTTTAATACAATATACATGCATTTCCCTACTGGTTAACACACCTCAGGGAAGAGGAGAGTGTGAAGCAGTTCTGAGCACAACTCTAAATGGAATTGTACAGCGTCTGTTTATTCTTTTCCTGCTGTGATGCGATAATTAGCGAGACACTTGGTATTTAGGTGAATTTTCATTAGGAAAGCAGTAGAAGTAAATGGAAATGGCAGAAGAGCCACTAACTTCTCCTCCTCTTTAATGTGTTGATTTCTTCACACCATTCTTCAAGCCGGAGCCCAGCGTGTGTTCTCACATATTTTAACCTTTATTCCTTATAATTAATTCTAAACATATATTGAAGTTGAAGCTACTTATCTCTTGTAAGTGTATTTTTAACAATTAGAAATGAGCACGATCGGGCTTTAGTACAACTCCAAAGGCTTCCTACCGTCATTTATTCACACCCTGCCAACTGCAGAGAGACCAGTCCCAGTTGAGCAAAGGACAAACTCTAGCCTCATTTCTAGGTCACAGTTTGACTGTGGTGCAAACACGCTCTTTGATGGGAAGTTTATTTTTGTCAATAAGATATCATTTAGCAATAAACCAATATGCAAACTTAATTCAGTATACAAAGTGGAGAGTGGAAAAAGTAGTTGAACATTTCTTTTCAATTCTAATGCAGAATGCATGTATAGTTGGGTTAGAAGAGAACTCGTGAGTAGGGAAATAACGAATGAGGGGCTAACCTCATGCATTGTTAAGGCATGTTCATGGAGTAAGGGGAGGAATTAGCAAAGGGCAGCATGATCACTGAAGCAGTACCTAATAAATGAATATAAATGGCTCAATGAATCACTGTGTTCTGTAAAGGAGTATTAGTGATGAAGGAAGACACCAAATGATTTCACAGTAGGAAGAGCTTAAAATGCATGCTCCTTTGAGAGGTCAACTATAGTAAAAGAGTTAGAGGATAATACAGAACAATGAGCAAGACAAGGGGCAGCATTTATAAGATAAAAAGAGTCCAAAGATTCGCCCTAGACCAAAAGGTTATGGTATTTGCTCTAGTACATACATAACCACACTTGTATCTTTTTTGAATGGTACTGAGTTTTGCAACTGTTACTTCAGATTAGTTTTTATGTTGGAATATAATGATTTCTAGGTCACCGGAGGCTAGAGCATAACACACATTTATTCTGTTTGTCACTAGTTTCTTTAAGTTATCCCTCTTTCATATAGGACTGAACTAGATATATAGACATTGGATTAAAATCAAGTCACGAACATGACAAATAACACATTTTGATATCTTCTACTTAATAAAAACTGAAACACGCAGTAACATTATAAGTCATACATATATTAGAAATCACCCTTCTATATTTTCTGACATTTTAAATAACAAAGACACTAAAATTATAAGCTAGTTATGATTCCAGATTTTAAAAATTAAAATATTAATATCACATAGAGTTATCTTTTCTATTTTTATAAATCCCCATATAATACAGTTCTTCGATAATAAATTTAACACAGAGTATAGTAATGTAAGTTTTAAAATGCAACTGATGCATTTATCTTTTTAACTGATTCTACCCAGAAACCAGTAAATTCTCTGCAAAAATAAACCACATAAAATCTTATTGTGCATTATTAATATAGTAATAGGAAACAAAAACTTGAGGAACTGATGACTACTCTTCTTTTTAAAACTAAGTTGTGATAGGTGTTGTTTATACAATGAACATAAGGCTGTGATCAAGGTGACTTTTGTTCAATCATCATATACATGTTGGCATGTATTCAGGTAGATTTTTATACAAAATCATAACACATCTTCTGAAATTGCCTCTGTAGGCAAAATCTACAGTTTACTGAAAAAAAAATGTATTTGTAATAACATGTGGCTGTGGCTCCCCAAAGAGAAAGAGAATTCAAACAATTTTTTAATAATTTACAAAAATTTAAAAATGATTTTTATTGTATAAAAAGTCATTGTATGAGAAATAAATGAGTTCTAGAAAGATGGTTCAATGTTTGAACTATATAATGCATAAACATAAAATACTGAGCTTAAGTATTTCTCAGCCATTTGATTTTCTTCTTTCAGAGAATACTCTCTTCTGATGTGTACCCCATTTTAAAAATTGGGTGATCTTTTTCTTGATAGCTAGTTTTATTAATTCTTTATGTATTTTTGGATGTTAGCTCTCTATTTGATGAGTAGGTAGTAAAAGTCTTTCATTCTTTATTCTGTTGTTTTGTCCACATGACAGTAACCTGTCCCATAAAGAACCTTTCAAGTTTCATGAGGTCCAATTTATTAATTGCTGATCTTAGTGCCTGTGCTAATGGTGTTCTGTTCAGAAAGTCTTGTTCTGTACCAATGTGTTTAAGGTTATTCTGGACTTTCTCTTCTGTCAGCTTCTGTGTATCTGGCTTTATGCTATGGTCTGTAATCCACTCACAGTTGAGTGTTGGGTATGATAAATAAGTATGGCCCTATTTGGATTCTACACGAACCCATCCACAGTTTAATCAGCTGGATAGTTAAAGATGATGTATTTTTCAGTGTGTATCTTAGGCTTCTTTATTAATCAGTTGTCCTTAGGTATGTAGATTTATGTCTTGGTCTTCAATTTGATTATATTATCAATACCATTCTGCTTTGTTTACAATACTTCTGTAATACAGCTTGAAATTGGGAATGCTTCTGTCATTTCTTGTTTTACTTATGAGAATATCACGTTTCTGTCTAGTATATTTAGATGATTTGTCATAGTATGAAAAATTGGTGGGAGCAAAGCAAATATTGATGGAGAATAAACAGATCATTATATTATCAATAAAATCATCAAATAAAATGAACAAAGATAATGCTGTAGAATTAGAAAGTTGTCTGTCTCACTTTTCTACAGCTGTGAAAGACACCATGACCAAAGCAACTTAAAGAAGGAATTTATTAAGGGCTTACAGTTTCAGAGTCCATGTTCGCCCTGGCACTGAACATTGCAGAGCTTACACTTTAATGCATAAACATGAGGCAGACAGAACAAACTTTTGAATCTTGGGAATGACTTTTGAAATCTCAAAACCTGTTCCCAGTGACACACTTCCTTAATGAAGCCATATGTCCCAATTCTTTCCAGACAGTTCCACCAACTGGCAATCAAAATTCAAACATAAGAGATTATGGTAGCCATTGTCGTTCAAACTACCACAGTTCATACACATAAAAGCTTTTAGGAGGTATATATATATATATATATATATATATATATATATATATACCTATGCTGGTTAGAATGAGTAAGGTTAATCCTCACCAAAGTAAAGCTGCATTAAGCTTGAGAGATTCAGGTTTTTCACACAAATGTAGTACACAAACTTGAGCATTTCAGAAATATTAGCATTTATTATTAGTGGCAGGATGGTATTTACCAGAAACAAATATTACAAGTAGGAGAAGACAATTGCAGAGTGGCTGGCTGGGAACTTGCAGAGTAGTCTTCTGAAGTTGCTTCCTGTTGCCCCAGGACTGCAAAGTTCACAGTGCATTTGAAGCGAAGTTAAATACTGTCGCTGTGCATTAGGAGAAGTGCGAAGTAGGGTGTGCATTTGCAAGGGAGATGCCGTCCTTGCACTTTGCTATCTTATTAAAGGAATATCATTAAAGGGGCCAGCTCACAATTAAAACTGTATTTTCATTAGTCTGAGCTGTGGACTGTGACTCTGTGTATTCTGCCATGTGCTCCAGGGGGGCACTACCTCCTAAAGGTCATGCCAATAGCAGCAGGAACAAAACAAATGAAAGGACTGAATATGTGTTAAAACGGCCAGAGTGCAAAAGTCTTATTTCCACACAAAACCAAAGCTAATGACCTACTGATCATCACAAACAGAGTTAGGAGCTGTTTTCCTCATTCTGATGTTTTCGTCACTTACACTGATGTACTTCCATGTGATATGAACATTAAAGATATATAAAATTTGTATCCATTTGAAAGTTATATGAAGACATGATTTGATGACAGTGCTGGCACTGAGTCAATAAGAAATATTTCCCTATGTTACACACTGACTCTGTGTACTATGAATTCACATACATATATAAGACAGGATTTCTGCTTGATTTGCCTCCAATCTGATAAAGAGACAGGCATCCAGAACATGTCATTTATAAATGATACAAAGCTGGGTTAATAAGTATTCTAAAGGAGATACTGTTATTGTAATAATTCAAGGATAAGTAAATCATGTCTGTTTGCAGATGTGGGAAGGGCTTGGGGACAGACCTACTCCATTGGCGTATACTTGTTTTTAGGAAAACCCTTACTCATGGTCATATAAGTGATGCCTTTAAGCTTATTAGCTCGCCAAGCTTCACGTGGATGGATATCATTTCTTTGGATTGTCATTGGTACCATCAGGGTTGAACAGACATCTGTTCAGATCTTCTCAGGGAAAGATCAAGCAGCAATCCTCCTTCTTGTCATCTGGGTGAAGCCTGCCTCAACTGGGTTGGCAACTGGACCCAAAGGCTGTTTGATCAGACCCCTGGACTTCCCACTGGCTTTGACTTGGCTTTTCCTCCTGTGATCAGAGCTCTGCAGGAGCAAATCTTTTTGTTGTTGCTTGGGCGTGTCTACAGCTGATCTTCTCTCCCACCTCACCTTTCCAGAACCAGCCTTCTCAGTTACAGTGCTCCATGACTGTCACTTGGGAAGGAGGGATGGAGCCTAAAATCCTCAAGTTTGTCTACTCTTTTCCTGTAAACCATCCAACCTCCCTGTGGAGAGTGACTGTGGGGAAGGCAAGAGAGTCAGCGAGGTGCCCACTCTGCTTTCCAGGGTTTTCAACTAACTTATGAGTTCAAAACACTGTGGTCTATCACTTGGAGGATTTGGTTCTCGCTCCCTGAATTCTCCAGCCATGTTTCTGTAGAGGTCATAAAGCACACTTTCTTTGCAGAATGTCAGCGGGTGTTCAATTCATGGCTTAATCCCTCTCTTTAAACAGTAGTTTCCACATGGCATATCTTTAAGTCTCAGCTTAAATATTGTATACGCAGATTGTATTGTACACAAAATACATAAAAAGCTGTGTATTTTTGTGTGTGTTAGAATTGACTATTGTTGCACACAACGATGGGTAGATTAGACTAAAGACACAGAGACATACACACAGGCACATGCACACACACACACACACACACACACACACACACACATTAACATGAGATTCTAGACTTATATTCTTCCAAACAACTAAACAGAAAGCATCATAAACATCAGCAATCATGTTTTCTATTTGTCATTTGTTTTCTGCCTAATCATATTATGTATTTGACCCAGCTAATGGAAAATTAAATGAATAAAAAATTTCTACAGTTAGGTATTTTTTTTTAACTTAGCTTACTCTTAGAGTACTGGTTATATAGAGGACAAAGGCATCTAAATTATAACCAAGTTCTCACCCACAATTCCTGTAATGTATTAAGCAGAGGCAGTGCGAATTGAGTACTGCGTGGATCCAAAGGAATACTTCCTTTTCTTTCATGAGTTGGGAAAGGAGCCTAATAATCAAATTAGCTATGGACAGTGCCTGTAGATCATTCAGTTCGTAGCATTCTCTATTGCCCCTCGGACTAAGTCCTGAAACAGCAAACACATCATTTCAGCAGGTGGGGAATAGATTATCTCATATCAGCATCTATGCTCAGGAGCTAATAGGACACCCTCCCCACCAGAGAACACAGCCTGCTTCAACTTTTGTTTTCACACATTAGAAACATCTCCTCAATAAGCACAAGTAACACCTCCCATCTGAAGAACATCTTCAATGGTTCATTATCTTTGATGCTACCATTTTAATTAAATTTTTTAATGTAAACTATGTACAAGTTTACTAGTTCATTTGTTTTTGTAAAACATGAAGTAGGAAAAAATTCAAGTCCTTTTTCTTAGCATAGGCTTTGCATCTGTTGACTATCGAGTTGCCTTTTAAGCTATATACTTTATGTTTAAGAGAAGAGTGCTATGAGTGCACTAATAAAAGTAATATCTTGGAGCATATCTGGTATGTTTTATTCATAGCAATCACCTGATTGTGTTGAATAAAACTGTTTAGTAATCTATATAAAATTAAAATTCTTTCAAAAATATTTAAAAATCAGGTGGGGGAACATTGTGTGCCATTTTATTCAATAATTCAATATTTCTGTTTATTCTCTTCCTCTTAAAAATAGAGGGAGGACTCAGGAAAGGTTAATCCTCGACACTCTGTCACCACAAGACTGCATTGTGAACATTCCGTGACCCCTAGAGTTATAGTCCGGTTTCACGGGCTCTTTCTGTGGATTTAAAGGATTTGTTTGCTTGTCTGTGCTGTTTTCTGCAGAGTCCCATTATGTAAAAGTGAAACATGGCATCGCTAGCTTGGAATTGTTACGTAGATTAGGATGGCCTGGAATTCACAGAGATCCCTCTCCCTCTGCCTCCCAAGTGCTGGGACTAAAGGCAACATCTCCGAGTCCTTCCCCTTGTCTTCCTGGTCTGATTCTTGTCCTCATTGTACAGTGAGTATCGGCAGAGCCCACTTCTGTTGAGGGAGTTTTAAAAGACGCATCCCCTCTCTCGCACAGCCTTGAGCACTACTGGCTCTTCAACCATTCTACCAGTTTTCTAACGTCTTTTCAAACCTTGTCAAATAAGCTTCATCTGCAGTTGTTACACATTATAGAAGATCAAAAACAGGTGGACCGACTTCATTTTGCAAGCAAACTAAGTCCAGGAATTGTCGGGACAGTGCTATTAGAACAAGGTCAGGAGGATATTCAGAAACCTCTTCCTTTTGCATTTATATGCCTGGGCCCCAAGCAATGCAAGCTGACCTTTCTACAGCATGGAAAGTATCTATTCATTATCCATCTCTTCTAGGATGTCTAACCAGAATTGATGGGTCACATATAGCTCAGGATAGCTCTGAATGTGGTCAAAGACCTAAAGTTATTTAAAACATAATGAGATTAATTTTGTTCTTGAAATGTCTTAATTGTGCGGATCTGAGGTGTGAACTTAGTAATGAACAGTGTTGCGTTGCAGTGTCCAGTGGTGGACAGATTTGATAGACTCCTCCGTGGATTCATTCCTCACTTCGGCAAAGACAAATTCGAGAAAATGACTCCCTAATTATGGTCTGTGGCAAACAAGACTATACGGCATTTTCTTGGTGATTGATAGGGAAGGGCCCAGCCCTTGTGGTGGTGTCATCCCTGGGATGTTGGTCCTAGGTTCTTTAAGAAAGCGCACGAGATAGGGGTTGGGGATTTGGCTCAGTGGTAGAGCGCTTGCCTAGGAAGCGCAAGGTCCTGGGTTCAATCCCCAGCCCCGAAAAAAAAAAAAAAAGAAAAGAAGAAAGCGCACCGAGCAAGCCATGAAAAGCAAGCCAGTACACATCACTGCTCCACAGTCTTGGTATTAGTTCTTGCCTCCAGGTTCCCACCTAGCTTGAGTTCCAGCCTCAGCTTCGCTCACTGCACTGTGATTTAGCATGCGGTAACTAACTAAATCCTATCCTCCTGAATTTGTTTCTGGTCAAGGTCTTCACCACAGCCATATCAACCTTAACTACTACAATCGGTGAGGACCTAGCCATATCTCTCTATATGGAACCTGGGAATGTTTGTTTTTATTTAAAGCAAATTGTTTCCTCAAATTAATTCAGAAGTTTTTATTACTATAAGGAAAGAACAAATATTTAGGCAGCTCCCCAATGACAAGCTCAATTGATCAGCTCAGATTTATGTTCTAAAGATGTCAGATAACTTTAATTTATCAAACTCTAAAGAATGGATTTCCTAGATTTTCTTCATTAATCTTCTGACCCATCTTTCATAAATCTTTAATTTAATATTAGGTTATGAATATGTATTATAAATTCTTGAGGTAAATTTGGATCTGTAATAACAAGAGAGTTTCTATTCATTGTATCAGTACTTACAGAGTTACTACTTATTAGTAAATCATTGTTATAAAAATTTTTTATTTAAAATGTCATTTTAGATACACTTTTTGTTTCAATTAGCTCCCTGTCATGTAGGTTTTTGCCTTTTCTTAAGATAAATTAATTAGAAAATTTTTATAAAATTTTGATGACTTTTTTCTTTTTTTGACATTTAACAATAGTGTTAAAGACGTACTTTCTCTTTCTCTTTTGAATAACTCACACTGAAGCTTGAAGTGCATTTTTTCATTTTCCAGGGATGCTTCACTGGTAAGGATATAGAACCTTCTGATGTACAGCAAACCTCTTCCTAGGTTGCCACATTTGCCTTACATGTCCATAGTTCCAGATCCTTAGAAATCATTACAGTTTATACAGATACCGTGATTTATATGTCACATATGCCAGATGTCACATACAGGCCAATTTAATACTTTCACCAAATAGGAAAGGGGATAGCTATAAAATTCACATATTTCTAGAGGTAACTATGGAACAATTTAGCCTGAGTCTATTTCTTATAGTGATTGTGCATCTTTTCCCATGACAGTTACATCTATCTATCTATCTACCTACCTATCTATCTATCTATCTATCTATCTATCTATCTATCTCCTTTCTTTATCATAGATAATAGCAACATTATGTATTTATAATATTAGCCACATTTCGAAGATAATATTGCTGACTTTACTTACTCTGTGCTCCTTTACCTTGTCAGATCATTAACATATTTTCTTTAAATACACACTAAAAAGTACATATAATTGGTGAGTGTTGACAGTGCCACCATCAAATCTGTGCTAGAAGGCATGAGTTAGATGTCACTAACATGCACTGATTGAACGTATTCGTGGGTTCCCAGAGGGTACAAATATGCTTTCCTTAATGTATCACTGTGTGGCCACTGTAAATCTTGGCCTAAGCAAATTGCTCAGAAGCGACTGCTGAGAAAAATGTGTTAGTGACATACATGTTTTCATCCCAACATTTCCTACAAATATTATTGATTCTAGTATGTGAATCTCAGATTCAGTCAGGTTTTATACCATGACTTTATGATGCATTATTCTCTCTCATTATTATTATTATTGTTGTTTCTGTTATTATTAACTTTTCTGCTTTTATGAATGTTGCATTTAAATGCATGTTGTGCATAAGGTGTATATAACTGCAGGAGTCAAAATAGATACAGAGGACTGTAAGTCGCCCTGTGGGATCTAGAAACGGAATCCTGGCATTCTGCGAGAGCCAACATGTGTTCTTTTTACTATTATACTGTCATTGAGAATTGAATGTTTTACTCTCATGATATATTTTGATTATGGTTTCCCTTCTCTCTCCTCCTCCTCCTCCTAGCTCCTTCCCACCTACTCTCCCATCCAGATTTACTTTATTTCTCTCTCTCATTAGAAAACAAAGAGGCTTTTCAAATATAATCTGAAAAAAAAGTAAAAATTAACAATTGGGGATTGGACAAAACAAACAAATGGAAAAGAACCACAGAGAAAGCACAAAACTCGAAGACCTACTTGCAGGTACATTCCGGAGTCTCTTAAAAACACTAAACTAGAGGTTGTAATTATTCACAAAGGACTTGATGCAAACCTGTGCAGGTCCTCTACATGTAGCCTCAGTCTCTGTGAGTTTGTATAAGCTTTGAACATATTGATTTAGAGGTCCTCTGTCTCTCTGTCTCTGTCTCTGTCTCTCTTTCTGTCTCTCTGTCTCTCTGTGTCTCTGTCTCTCTGTCTCTGTCTCTCTCTCTCTCTCTGTCTCTCTGTCTCTCTGTGTCTCTGTGTCTCTGTGTCTCTGTGTCTCTCTCTGTGTCTCTGTCTCTGTGTCTCTTTCTGTCTGTGTCTCTGTGTCTGTGTCTCTGTGTCTCTGTCTCTGTGTCTCTGTCTCTGTCTCTCTGTCTCTCTGTCTCTGTCTCTCTGTCTCTCTGTCTCCCTGTCTCTGTCTCTCTGTCTCTCTGTCTCTGTCTCTCTGTATTCCACCTTACAGTTATTAGGCTTCCTTTTCCTACAAAAAGTAGAGGAGACTAAACCATTTCTCTAGTTCCATCATTCTCTTTGTCTAATGTATAAGTCCTTTTGTGAAGTTTCGTGTGGTGTTCATTCTTTTCCCTTCCGTTAATTTATTTACTTTTAGTTTGGGCTAGTGTGCTGAGTAGGTCAATTATAATACTTTTCTAAGTTAGTTATCATTTACTGTTGAAATAAAAATATTAAAAACAAAAAAGTAAGGTTGTCTTTTATCCTGCTTAGGTCCAGCACCTCAGTGCCCCAAGATATCTGCTGGATATCTTAATTCTCATCTGCTCTCACCTGCTCTGCTCCATCCCATATCGCGCTGCCAAAAGCCTCTGTCTGAGCCTGGCAGCAATCAATCTACCTATGTATTCCCTAGGCAGGTTTCCAGGTCAGAAACACACATCCCAACTCTGTGGCAGCCCGGATCAGCCGCCACACTCTCTTACACTTAAATCGCTACATGAAAAAACACACAACTAAATAACCTTTGGCCCAATTGATAAGATATAATTGCCCACCTAAACATACAAAGCCCAGTAACATCCATCGCTTAAGAACATTAATAACAACCTGTAAATACACAGAGCAGAATCTTAACGTCACCCGCCATATTGTCCTGCCACGGCTTCTCTCCCTCTCCCTCCTGACTCTTCCTCCTTTCTGTTCCCGTCTCCTCCTCCTCCTTCACACTTTTTTCCCTCCCACCCTTCCTTCTCCTCCAATGACAGGCCTCCTTCTACCTTGTTCCTGCCTCACCTGTGACTTCATCCCACAATTTACATAAAAGAAAACAGTCTATTTTGATTCTTTTTGGTTTATATCTACCACATTATGAAGTTCAAAACAAAACAAACAGAAACAAATAAACCAAAAATAAAAAATAAAAAAAAAAAACATCAAACTTTCTTCTCAGTGCATTTCAATGACATTGTCTAGAAATCACAAGAAGGTAGTGATATCATGGAGATTCTAAGATTCAGATATTTTTTTCTTTTTAAAATTTTCTCAGATGTATTCATTTTATTTTATGTATGTGGGACATCATGTGCTTGCCTGCTGGGCACAGAGGTCAGAAGAGAGCCTTAGATTCCTGGAGTTGTAGCTATGGAATGTTCTATGTGGGTGCTAGAAGTCCAGCCTGGAAACTTGGCAAAAACAACTGCTCTTACCTGCAGAGTCATCTCACCAGCCCTTTGGCTATTTCTTTTATTACTGAATTTAGTAGAATTTTGGTTACAGTACAGATCATTCTGAATAGGTGTATCATTTCCATTTTTTAATCTGCACTCTGAAGATTACATTTCAGGTAAATTTGTAATACATCATTAAGTTTCTTGATTGACAAGCATCTAAAAATTAGTAATGGATACTGAATTTGATCAAATGATTTTTTTCATCATCTATTAAAATTCCAATTTTTAATGTGTCACAATAGTAATAGCACATGGCACTGCTCAATTAAACTATAGTTCTGCAGAGCTGTGGTTATTGAGTATCTGGCTGGGTACCAGAATTGAGAACTTTAAATATAATTAAAAAGACCAACTTTAGTGCATGCTTATTTTACAAATATTAGTGGAGATTCTTTTCTGCCCAGGATTTACACATAAAGGGATTAAATGAGATGATACTGAGGAAAATATTTACAGAACTGCCCCTGAGCCAGTCCAAATAAGTTTATCACTGTTTTGAACATTGCCTAGGGCTGAAATCTGTTGACCTAACTATTCTTCGACCTAATTTAGTCTGTTTAACAATATAATAAAGAGAACCCTCTGAATTTTAGCTATGAGAATTACTTTTTTGAGCATAAAGCTGGATAGTAAGCAGTGACGGCGCATGCACAAACCCACTGAAAATACAATAGCATCGCCAGCTTGTGTTTTCTTTAAACATCTAATTTTTGTTTTCATTCAGACACTTGACCTTGGGAGAGGTGCACATGTACAGTAAACATTGTGTGCCTGGGCTTTCCTAGGTATATTGCACACTTCAACTCTAGTGACTTGCCAGGAGAGTGTTCCTATTTTCAAGTTCATTTTTACAATTCAAATTGAAGTACTCATAGCGAGAGCAATGTCCCTATGTTGGCACAGCTGAAGTGGGCGAACCAATCAAACCTGAACCTTCAGCTCCAGATCCTCTAGTTGAGATTGTCTCTAGAGTTTTGGAAGGAAAATACTAACTTATAGATTGCTTATGAGAATTTGAAGTTTACTGGAATTAAAATGCTTATGCAGTATTTTTGGGGCATCTAAAATGTATAGGCCCAAGCTTAAATAGTCCACGAACTATTTATGAGGAACCTGGAAGGTTAACATTGTTTCATGTAGTCATCAAAATAATCATTCTCCACTGTGGTTCATTTCTTATGCCTTTTTCCTTTGTGGATGACAATGGAAGGCAGGATGCTTAGGCAGCCTCTCAGAATCCCAGTAACTAATTGAAGATAGAATATTTCAACACGTATGGAGACACAGCTGGAAATATTTCATTTTTAGTAGACAAATAATATAAAACAAATTGGGAGTTTCAGGTCTTCAACAGATAAGAGGAATGGGGAGACTCAAGTAGACACAACAAATATAATACACTAACAAATGCAAGCTGATGTTGGGGAATATCTGCAGAGGGAGTAGAATGCTATATGGTGATCATTTGCTAGGTAAAGTTATTGAGAAATATTTGGGAAGTTGACTGGCTTTATTTAAAATGAGATCTAAGTGAATAAATTCTCTCAAAATAAGGTCTGCTTAATGATGTGTTTATGATCCCATGACACAACACAGAAAGATTAATTTAAAAATATTTGGTGAACAGCAGACACTGTTCTTTGTTCCAGATTCTAATATAGATAGACCTGCATTCTTTAAGTACCTTTTAAATTTTTATATGGTCATCCATTAAATACAGTGTACACTTAAGACAGTTTGAATTTAGCTGTGATGTTGAGGTCAAGGATGTGATATCCAATCTCTTTGCATTTTATTGCTTCACATATATGTTTGCAGCCTTGTGTCATCAGTTCTATAAAGTAAAGGAGAGATAATGGAAACCTCACTAGAAGAAAAAGACTAAAAAAACAATGATGAATGCATAAGCAAAACCTTGCTTCCCCAGCTTAGAGGAACAATTGTTTTTGTTTTTTGTGGGTTTTGTTTGTTTGTTTGTTTTTGTTTTGTTTTGTTTCTTGTTTTTTTTTTTTTGTGAGATTTAGAACCTTCGATCATACTGAATCTACTAATATATCACCACAGCAAGCAGATTTGGTATGGCCAGCCCATTCCTTGACATGTTTCTTGATTTCACAAGTTCTTTTGAACTTAGTAGATTCCTGTGTCCATTTTAGTTTTGATTGGGACTTTAGTGTTACCATAGCATTGCAGCTGGAATGAGTCTGAGGACACTGAACCATAGTCATCTTTCATTCTGCCACACGATCTCACGAAGCCAACCCTATGACCCTCAACCTTGGCCTCTGAGACTGGGAGCTTTGCTTTGTATCATGCAACACTTTCTGTTAGTATAGGCCCATAGCCAACAGGAAACAATTCAAGATGATGCCACACTGTCAGTAGCTGATATCAGGTATGGATCTAGTAATATTGAACCATGAAATGTAGCAACAAAGATCCCCTCTTTAAAAATATTATGTGGAATATACTTTTAAGGCTATTATGTGAGTCATTTCATAGAAATCCTATAGGGAAGAGGACACATGGAAGAAGGAAGAGTATAGAGATGACGTAGCCAGGAACTTGCTTCACTTGTAAATAGGAGGATCTGAATCCCCAGATCTTAAATTCTCAGATTTTAGACTCTCAGAAACCACATAATAAAAACCTGTGCATGGTAATGTGTGTTTGTAATGCAACCACTGAGGAAATAGAGACATACTCACATATACCCATGTATCCCAGAAACATATTTACATGCACAGAGAGACACATTAACACACACAGGAACAAGAAAGGTAATCCAAAATGATTTACCACTAGATCTAAAACTCACAGTGAAATCTTATTCAAAAACATTAAAAAAATAAGGCATAGATAAAAGGGATTAAAAAGTCAACACAAGGACTTCATGTTAAAAATAAGATACTGCCAATATTATTTTCAGAAAAGAATGTTTTGAAAATTTGCAGTCACATCTCTCTCCCAAGTAGCACACATTTACCTTTGCTTTGAATAATTTCTCAGTAATAAAAGTCAATTTTTTTCTTCTTTAGTGCTTACTAAAACCCTCAAGATTTATATTCATTTCAATGACAATTACTCTGTACAGCAACATATGTTTTAAAAGCCATAGTAAAACATATTACACTAGGCTTCAGGTCTATATCTAATAAAAATATTCTTCAGTAATGGGGATATGAGTAGATCCTATATGCTTATAAGTATTATTTAAAAATTTTATAAGGAGTTTACTGCTCTATCTTTTTTCCTTTTATTTCTGAGACAGGAAGAACGATTTACAACTTGAAAATATACAGCTTATTCTGTACATTGGTTTTAACAAACTCTAGAGTAATATATGTCACACAGGATTTGAAAAATGCAATGAATACACCTCTCTGGCAGAAGAGAATCTTTTAGCTTAGTAACGCAGAGCAATGTATTGGGCATCATTTTTACGAGGCTTCACTTTCCCTTAGACCAGCAAATAAAATTGCAGCCACAGAAAATATCACTTTAGTTCATTTACCTTTCATGTGAGCTAGGCCATTTGGTTCTTTGAGTTTTCTAAAGCCATTTGTAGTGTGCATTTGTTCTCTTTGTGTGACTGTACATAACACCTCCTCCTGCTTGCTACTTTCAGAAAGCCTGTGAATCGATAGACATAATTTTCCTAATAAAAGACACCTGCTGGTATCATTATCTTTATACTAGAGTCTAGGACTATTTCCATATTATTTGCAGATCTATTCCTTATTACAGAGAATGATTTGAAAGATCTAATTGGCCAAATGTAGGGTTTTCTGTTTTGTTTAGTTTTGTTTTTTGGTTTTGGTGTTTTCTTTGTTTGTTTTTCTTTTTCCTTTTTAGGTGCATGGTTGTGGGTGAGCCCAAAACTTTCTTGTATTCTCAGTTGCTAACTGTCCGTTTTCCACTGCCCTTCACACTAATCATGAAAAAGTAAAATAAAAAAGCACACAACACAGTTACTTCTTCCCCTTCAATAGAAATGATAAGGTGTAGGCTAGCTTTACATCCCTGTTGAACTGTAGCAAACGAGAGAGCAGCCAAGAAAGCTATAGAGCAGTGGTGAAAGCATGAGTGCCTTTCCTGGAGAACAGCGTAAGGAGCAGACCACAGTCAAAGGGTCTTTGGGTAAGAAGGGAGCAATAAATGTCACTGTGTTTGGAATGATGGTTGTTATTTGGGGTTTTGCAAAGCTGATTGGCTTCACTTCAGAAACCTCTGATGTCTTTTGTTGAGAACATTTGATTTCTTTGTTGAAAGGTGGTCTGAAAACTTTCACTGGTTAAAACAGGCTTGTTTCTCTCTTTCTTTCTCTCTATTTTTCCCCCTATCTTTCTAAATGGAGGTTTTGAGTTGGATGTGCAGGATTCAAGTGTTTATGTAACCTGGTCCTTTGATTCACTGTTCTTTCCAGACTCAGAAGTATCTCTGGCCATCTTCATCCTCCCAGAAAGACAGACCAGAACCCCTGAGCCCTTCCGCATCTCCCTCTCTCTCATTTACCCACTTGTTCTTTCTTATGTTCTCATTCAGTCTCTTCTTGTGACTTTTCAAGTCCCTTCGAGTAGTTTTTAAATAGCAGACTCTAGGCAAACAAAAACACAATTGAGGACTCTTTCCATCCACTTCCACCTTTGGGGCTAATGAGGCTTCTCCTCTGAGGAGAGCACTCCATGATAACTCATGACAAGTGTGGGCATGAGAAGTCAAAGTCAGTGAGAGATAAAATAGCATATGAAACTTATAAGTTACTCTGACAGTCCTCAGCGAAACTTCCACAGCCCCTTACATAACTTCCTTCTGACATGTCGAGGCTGTGCCGGATGCTTCAGTGTAGTCAGAACCCTTGTTCGTTAGTAACTTCACAGGGTCCACTGGCATCCCGAGTTGGGTTCCTTTGCTATAAAACATCACCCAACTGTGTGTGTAAGCTGTGCTACGCTGCCCTCATAATGGTGTTTTCTCATTTTGTAGGAGATGAGAAATTGCTGCTTAAGCAACTAGGATCTCCTGGTGCTTGTTTTTTGCTTTTTGGTTTTTTTGTTTTTCTTTTTCATAATAAAAGGAGAATCTCATGAATTTTAAATGTTTATGATGAAAGACATAAAGCTAAAAGAGAATTATGGATTTATGATAGTTTGTCTAATTTGAGTATGTGCAAGCATTTGGTGATCATATCTCAAATGCTTATAGAGCTACATGGAATTAGACAGACAAACAGTCAGATAGCCAAACTGATTTATATTTGTTTTTACGTATTTCTGCTATACTTCCTGGTCCATTTCTAAAAACAAACCTGTTATACACAAACACAGGACCTAGGAAAAAATTACTTCCAAGCTACACATCCAACATCTATATTAATGAAACAAGAAAAATGCTGGAAATGTCAGCATGATGATGTATCAGGTAAAAGTTCCTTTCCCATGACTGAAGACCTGAGCTCCATCCCCAGGGCCCTGTGGAAAGAAAGAATGGATGTTTATGTTGTTCCCTGGGCTCATGCACACACACCTACACATTCAAACACACACACACACACACACACACACACACACACAAAACTATACTCACATATTATATATAAAAAATGAAATTTTAAAATAACAGGAATCTAATAAAAACTATGTTATGATTTTATACATAACAGGTAAAAACCTATATAACTACTGTAACACAGGCTGAGCTTCCACTTTAAAAATAATTAAAAATTTTCAGGCTATTTGTCAGCATGGTCCGTAATTTCTAAACTATGAGTTACATAAATAGGTGGGAAGAGAGGTATATGAATTCCGAGGTCAGCTTATGACATCAAGTACAGACAATTGCAGATCAAAGACCACACGTACCAAATATCACATGTAAGTACAGTTTTTCTATGTTTGATACAAAGGTTCCCTGAGACCCATGGCTATCATTGATGCTTTATGATATCAAAAATAATTGGAGGATTTTTGGAAAGGAAACTGGGAAGGAGGATACCATTTGAAATGTAAATAAACAAAATAACCAATAAGAAAATTAATTCTGTGGTCCCATGCTCAGTCTTAATTACTTTCTTTGTTACTATGGAGATTATTTTTGTCACGTCCTGCTCTTCACCCCCAGCTTAGCTCAGCTGCTGAAGGCTCGCAAATGTAAGGATGTTTGAAACCACTATACCAGCTTGTGGAAGCTCTAATAGGATTCGCTTCTGTGGGATTTGGCTAAGCCCCTCTGAGGTTTTCTCACGTAGATGCTGCATTACCTGTAGCACACTCCACTTGGCATTTGGAACCAGGATCTGAGATGTTAGATGCATTTCTCTTTTCAATGCATATAGAAAAGATCACCAGGGAGAAAATGTAAGGAAACATATTGTTGTAAGATAGCAATGCAGTAAACTGGAAGACAGTAGGACAGCACATACAGTGAAATGTAAAGAGAGTGGACACACGTTAGATAATTGGCATCCATTGTTAACTTCTCTTTATATTAACAGTACACACGATAAGGTTTTTTAGACATTTAGTTACAAATTGTATTGATGTTTTGATATTGTCGTATACTACGGTTAGAACAATTTTCTCTTCATTGCTTTCTTTTGTTATAAATTTAGAAGTGCCATTGTATGTCATAGGAATAAGTGGACTTTTCTATTGCTCTATCTTACTACCATTTCTGCAGTACATAACTGTAAACTGGTTCTCTGTTTATACAGACAATTATCCTATTCTGAGTCACTTGCTCTGGATCTAACTCATTTTTTTCTCCTCCCCATCTCTCTCCTCTTCTCCCGTCTCCTCTCCTCTTCTTTTGTATTTTTGTATATATGTGCATGTGTGGGCAGGTTCATGGATGTGGAAGCTAGCAGATGGTCTCTTTCCATAGATTCTCTCCACATTTAATTTTAAAGGAAAAGATCTCATGGACCTGAATCTTGGCAAGTATGCTACTGGCCTCGGCCTCCCCCTTGATATGGTTATAAGACAACACACACACACACACACACACACACACACACACACACACACACACCACACACACACACACACACATACACACACACACACACACACACACACACACACGACGCACGCATGCACACACACACACACATTTTTCAGGATTAAATCAGTGTCTCCTGCTTGCAATAAAATACATCACTAACTGACCCATCTCCTCCAATCTCAAAGCCATCCACCTCCTGCTATAAAGACAGTAATTTCATGCAATCCATGCTCTAGCCTTATCCCATATTATATAGCAGCATAACATTCCATACAGTTCAAATGGCTATTGATGTCTGAGGGTGTTTTATCCCTATACTTGTGCTAAGTGTCCCTCCAGGGCAAACACGGACATCACACTCCTTATTGTGCTGTTCATGGTGGCCATTGCAGCTGTCTTCTCCCGATATCAACTCAGAAATATCCCTACCTTTTAGGACAATGGCTTTTTTGTGGGTTCTGGAAATTAGCATTCTGGGCCCCAGGCTTACACAAGTACACTTTCCCACTGAGATCTATCTAGCATCATACCACTCTCAGATATTATGAACAAACTCATCCTGAAAGTGCACACTTTTTTTTGCTGGATAATATCTTTATTTGGTGGCTAATTATCTCTTGTATAAATACATAGGAAAAGAATTTCTTTACAAGATAAGAACATTCCAATTTTCAGATTTTGACCAGTTTACCCTTTAATTGACAATTTATAAGGGGTCCATTATCTGCAGTTCTGGATCTTAGCCATCCGAGGAGATAAATTTCATTGTTCCACCATTTTAACTTTATATACTTCCCGTATGAGCAATGACAGGTACCATATTATCATTTGACTTTATTGTAATGATTTACTGATTCATCTCTCTCTCTTCTCTCTCTTCTCTCTGGGGTTTGTTTCTCTCTCTTTTTTGGGGTTTGTTTTGTTATTGCTTGCCTGTGCCACAGTGTGTCTATGGAGGTCAGAGACCTTTTGGCTATTGGTCCTACTTTTCACTTAGACAGGGTCTCTGTTCACAGATGTATACAAATGGCTGTTTTATGGGTTTCTGGTGTTCCTGTCTCACATCTTCCCAAATGGTCCAACTTGTATGAAGAGACATGTCTACTGTTTCTTCTTCTTTTGTCTCTTAAGTGGGTCTGAAACCAGATCATTACACTTGTTTAATGAGTACTCTATCCACTGAGTCTTCTCCCAAACAACTGTCATTCAACATTTTTATTAGCTACTTATATGTCATATCTGAAAAGCACCTAATCCATTATTGTACTTTAAAAAAAGTGTAGAATTCTTACTTTATGCTACATTGCAACAGTTCTTTTCTTTTTATATAAATCAGTAAGAGATACAGAGAGTACAAATATTTTGTCCTATTAATTGAATTATATTCTTTTAATCTTAAAGATGTCTTTGGATAAGCAGAAGTTATAATTTTAATAATCCATTAATCATTTTTAATTCAGGGTGATTTTTCTTACCAAATAAGCAATTCTTAATTACCCCAGTGTTTTGAATATACTGCCTCACTTCTGTTCTGGAAAAACATAATTTTAGATTTTATAGCTATATCTATAACTTCTTCACACTTTCTGTGTATAAGGAGAGGATTTATAATTGATGTTTTACATATAGATTTCTAAGAATCCTGGGATCAAAAACATCTTCCACTATTAAATCCCAGCAGGGGAAAATGGTCAAAATCAACTTGGAAAATTCATAATTCATTTGATAATTTTTGAAAAATCTTATTTTTATTCTATTTTAATTTTGGTTCATATTCACAGGAAACATATTTATGATATGTCATTTTTTTTTCAAATTTACTAAGGCTAATTAATGGGTCGGCAAATAATGATAACCTGTGAGTTTCCTTTTCATGGGAAACGAATGGACCTTCTGTTGATCTACAATCCCAAGTTCTATAAATACTACTGAGGTTGGCTGCTGTGAGTGAATCCTCTGTCACTCTTGTCAGGGTCTTTTCTTGACAATTGTGTGAGTTGCTGAAGAGATAACATGACCTTTCATAGCTCTCTTGTGCATAAGGTTATTTTCACTTGTGTGCCACAGTTTTAACCTCATACAGTTAAAGATCTGATACAGGTTATGCATGTGTGTGTGTGTGTGTGTGTGTGTGTGTGTGTGTGTGTGTGTGTGTGTGTGTGTCCTGGTGTGGATATGCAGATCAGAAGACAAGTTAAGGGAGTTGTTTCTCTTCTTCTAGCATGGTGGCTAACCACTCAAGTAGTTAGACCTGGGGACATGCATGCTCCTCTGTTCTCTGAGTTCTCTCACTGGCCTGAAGCATACTATGTTATCTACAATGGTTTGAAAAATCATTGCAGTTACCTGTGGACATGTTGATGTGCATTGTCCATGATTCAACGTAAGGCCATGTTTGAGTCCAAGGTCCTGCTGCATCAAGGTGTAGTGGTGATGTCCTTGGTCAGTATTGCTACCAAAAAGTCATGCTGATGTCTGTGGTCTGTGCTGACATCTGTAGCCATGTTAACATTCATAGACCAGGCTACTGTGCAGAACCATATTGGTGTCTGTGGACCACATTTCCCCAGGGGCTATGTTAATGACCCCAGCCTGTGCTATTTTGAAGGCTATGATAATGCCCACAGCCTGTGCTATAGCAGAGGGCAGTTTAGATGCCATTCTTTGTACGGCTCACAGAAAGCAGACTGAGTTCCAGGTCTGAGCCACAGGCTCCTGCCAGAAACCATGCCAGAAATCATGAAATCATGTAGAAACCATGATCTGTGCTCCTGCACAATGTAAAGGGCAAGGAAGCTATTTTTGCGATGGTATTATTGACTGTAGATTCACAACTGAGAAAGAGAGACATAGAAGCTTTCTGTGACACTGTTTATCCCCAAGCCCTCAAACACAGCCTAGACAGAAAGTCATTAAAGAGAACTCAAATCGTGATAAAAATACAGAAGTGTAGATCTTCACAGTTGATGGATTATGGCGGAGAGAAGATAGGGAAATACTCAGTTTTCTTTAAGAGGCTGGACACTGGAATCTTGACCATGATCCAGTGAGAATAAATACTCCTCTCCCTTCCCCTCCCCCTCCCCCTCCCTCCTCCTTCTTCTTCTTCCCCTTCTTCCGCTTCTTCTTGTCCCCCTCCTCTTCTTCCTCCTCTTCTTCTTTTCCTCCTTCTCTTCTTCTTCCTCCTCTTCTTTTTCTTTTCCCCTTCTCTTTCCTCCTCCCCTACTCTCCCTCCTCCTCATTCCCCCCTCATCCCTACCCCTTCTCCTCCTCTCCCTTCTCCTCTTCCTTTTCTTATTCTTTCCTTTCCTCCTCTTCCCCTCCCTACCGTTCCACCTCTTCTTTCTCTTCTTGTCCTCTGCCTCACCTCTGCCCTCATTTTTTTCTCCCACCCACACAAATTTTCTCACCCACTTCCTCTCTCCTCTCCCTTCTCTTCCTCTTCTCCTCCCCCCCCCTCTTATTTCATTTCCCTCTTCTTTTCCTATTTGTGTGTGGCTATATCAGAAGTGTGGTGTGATGGAACTGGGAGGACTGGGCAGTGAGTGCAGTGGCATGCATGATGAGATTTACCCCATGAAATTTCCAAATAATCAAGAAAACTGTTATTCTGAAAAATAAAAGAGGAAAACCTATGAATCACTAAAGGCTCTGAACTAGATCCTATGCCCTAAAAATAATAGCTTTCTCCTAGAAATGCCAGCCATGGGACATAATTTATCTCAACTATTTATAACTTAAGCCTAGTTCTTGAGTATATGGTGTTAGTTTTATTTCTAGAATCTTACTTGCAGAGTGACTGTAATTCATTTTCTTCATCATAAACATATGTCCAATCCTTTGTAAGTCTTTTTTGTTGTGTGCGTGTACCACCATATACAGAAGTCACAAGAATTTACTGTCTTCTCATGGAAGAATAAATATATACATATATATGTTTATTTTGTTGTTCCCCACAGGAGCAGCACACATAAGTGAAGTGACAAATATTGTGACAGTATTCGTCTATATCAGCATTTTTATATCAAATGTCTTTTTATAAATATATCAGTTTTATTTTTATCTTCATTTCATGTGATTTTTTTCTTTTATGTCCACCCTGACTGAAGAACAGCTTCTTAAAATATGAGCTTGTCTATGAGCTTTCAGTGTATGTGTGTCTGGTTGTCTATGTCCATGTCTGTGTCTTTGTGTGTGTGTGTGTGTGTGTGTGTGTCTGTGTGTATGAGAGAGAAAAGACAAAGACAGAAACATACAGAGAGACAGAGACAGAAAGAGAGAGAAATATATATATATATATATATATATATATATATATATATATATGTTATACTAATGTTCTATCCTGTTGAGATTCATCTAAAAATGGCATCATGAAATGTCACAAAAGCAATTTAGCTTTTAAGGAAATAGTCACCTACACCTATCAGCTTTAGAGAAGTATAAAAAGATATAATTTGTATGAAAAGAGATTAGATCAGACACAGAAGGTAGGTTGCCCTATTTAGATTATTTCTTCTTGAATTCACCTTACTTATGGTTAATGAAAATTGTCAGTCCAGTGATAATTCATCTGTATGTTCATTTGAATATTAATTTAAATACACTTATTCCTCAGAAGGAAGAGTATGGAATTTTTATTAATCTCTAATTGTTTTTCAAAGTAGAATTTATCACAGTGACTATTACCCCATTTTCTGCTTGCTTTGCCTGAAAAAACCCTAATATCAAGTCACAAGTTCAAATACTCTATAACTTGAAGACAAATTTTTAATGAGCAGAACCAATGAGTCTCATATGTAAATCATATCATTGTAGACTCTGATACTTCTGGTCATTAATTTTGCTGTCAAGCATTCTCATTTTTCAATATGCAAAGCCATAATGCCCATGTAAGTCACTGCTTTATTGTGTCTGGATCTTATGTTTTTGACATAAAAAATATTATAGGTTTCATTTCTAAGTGACATGTCATTAACTTTTGCAAAGATGAGAAGGCCCTGTAAGAACTGTCAGACCATAGGTAGCTAGATTCAACGTTTCTAATTGATTGACTTTTTGAATTTTCATAGTATTTCTAACACTTATTCAATTATTTCACAGAAGAACGTTTCTTTTGTTTGGTCTCTAGATGTTGTGCCTGTACACCTATTTTATATATTGTGTATTCTTAACAGTTGCTTTTTGCTTGGGCTGGTAAAGCAATACTTCATTAATGAACTACATGAACCTCAGATTTTTATGAAGCATCAGAGTATAGCTGAAGCAAAAACAAATCTTATGGGTCAAAGGATAGACATGGAACATATTAGTATCTTTGGGATTTATATGCTGACAAGGAACAGAACCGCTGTCCGCAGCACTGTGCCTTTTTCATTGAAAGGCCTTCTAGAGTCAGATTTCAGGGTTTTTTTTTCCTGTTGGGTTGGAGTTTACTGTATTTAGTGCTGTTTGTATCCCCACAAGACTAAACCAAGGGAGGAAGCGGGTTACCTCAATGTTTTACCCATTGCTTGGAAAAGGCACAAGCTCCCAAAGAACTTGAAAGGAAAAGCAACATGAAGTGGGGTCATACTTCATCTCTAATTTGAACGCAGTGCAGTGTGTACAACATTGAAGGATTTTTAGGCTGACATTTACAGTTAACTATATTTTTTATTTTGTCGTGAGACGGATAATAAGCTCCTGCTAACAGGACTGCGTTGGAGGGAAGAACAGATGCTGACACCTCGCTCAAAGTTCACCTGCTAAGCCCCTCCCGTCCTTTCAGCCTCGTGCTTCTGAGGCTCTAACTTACGAAGATGAAACAAAGGACATCAGTCTTGACAGAGGAGCTCTTCTTAAGATTTGCTTTTCCTACAAATATATTTCCGTTTCACCCCTCCTTTATCTATATTATTTTATACAGGGAATATGAAATCACTCTTTATGGGATATTTAGGCTCAGTTTTGCTACAAAGAAAGAGTAGTCATGCAAACACACAGGGACAAAGGTGGCCAGCTTTCAGAAAATGTAAATTTCATTCTTAAATATTATATTTTAATATTAATATAAATACTAATAGTAATATTAATGTAAATATTGTAGTATTTGATTTATCTGCATTATACATCTAGGAAATGTCTTCAAATATTTCATGAATATTTTTAAAGTGTCAAAATTATAAAAAAATTCTGTCAAATTTGCATCTTTTCATGAAGGAGAGAAACAAAATTAGACAAACAATATTGATATATGTGAGCTAAAATAAAATTAATTTGACTAAGTCTAAGATATCATTCACAATGATTTTTTTAAAGTCCAGAGTTAGTCTCTTTTCCTTAACTGTGTCTTTGTAAAGCAGTGACTATGTCAGAATTTAGTTGACCGCATTTACAACACTACTCTGATTTTATTTTCTTAACAATATAAAGGTAGGAAAAATAAATAGTGAGCGTTCAGGAAATTAAAATGTGCACAAGTACTGATAAATTCCAAAGATGGCATAGGAAACAGATCCTGTGCCCTGAGTCCATTTCCCTCCCCTCCTCCCCGTGAACCCTCACATTTCAAACTATGTCTCTACCCGTTCAGAAGCACTGAACCAAAGTTCTAAACGACCACATAGTTTACACACATTCACTAATAAGTTGCTTGGGGACTGGAAGTAGACATTAGGTGAAGGAATGGGGAAATATTTTTTTTAATTTATTTATTCTTTGCTATTTTTTCTGAAACAAATTATCTGAAGATATCATCTGGGAATATTGAGCCAAGTTTGGAGGGCAATTAAAATATGACCTTTGAGGAAATGACATATTTCTATACCAGATATTCTCCCTGTTCACTAAGTAGACATTTGCAGAAAAAGATAGATGGAGAATGAAAGATTAGATTAGAATTATTCATAGGAATCAATGTAACACCTATTATGTTCTGGGTATTGATTGAAATACCTATCAATTTAATTAATTCCATTTGGCTTTGAAATCTCCTCTAGGGAGTCCAAAACAAGTTTAGATTCAGATAACGACTCCTTCTGACACAGTTAAGAGTACAGATTGTAAGAGTTAGAAAAGTTTCATGACTGCTCTTAGGAAAGTTTGAAAACCTGTGACTCAACTGCATAAGTAAAAACCATCAGTTTAGCCTTTCTCCCTCTTTGCGTGTGGTCTCTGAGCTGGCAGACTTAGCAGCCTAGAAAGCCTTGTCAGACTGCAAAGATCTCACCTCATGGCACATCTGGAATTTGAAGCTCTGGGATAAGGCTCAGCAATCAGAATTTTAACAAGCCCTCCCGGAGTTTTGGTTGAGGGCTGAGAATCATTCTGGCAAAGCAAGAGCTACTGAGCTGTAGCATTCCGTAAGTAAGGATGTCCAGTTGATGGACCTCTAGCTCTTGATAATTATACATGGAAACTGGTAGAAATCAGAAAAAAAGGAATCTGATTTAGTTAATTATTCTTACAAATTTCATTTCCACAGTGACTCACTAGCCAATTGATAAAAAAGATAAATCTGGTAAATCTGGGTGTATTTCTGCCTAAACTCCTTACTCAACTTGAAAATGACCATTTTTAATGTTTTCACAAAATATATTTGTGTGTGTATGTGTGTGTGTGTGTGTGTGTGTGTGTGCGCGCGCGCGCACACATGCGTGCATGTGTATGTGCACATACTGTGGCAACAAGTGTGCAGATCAGAGAACAAACAACTTGCTGAAGTCAGTGATCTCCTTCTACAGTGCTCAGTCGTTGAAATCAGATCATCAGAGCTGAAAGGCAGCATTCATTATCATTTGAGCTGCTATTTTAACAGAGCAAAATACATCATGTGGTCCCATGTGGATACAAACTCTTGTGTCTTTCTTGTGATATCTCACACAGAATTTAAATGTATTTTAAATATATGCTAACTTTGAAGGGTATGGATTATTAAAAAATTACATATGAAGAAAACAGTTTGGGTCCTTCTTTAAAGGATTTTATCACCTTGTGGAAAAATTAAATCAGAAAACGGTGCTTTTAATCATGCTGAGAAGCATGTCACGCCTTCTGTGCTTTTCATAAACATCTCCATTTGAAAGATAATTAGAATAGCACCTGAGTAACATAAACATGTTGTTTGTGATATAATACAGCCTCCTCACAATACCTAAATGCATATATCAATAAACTGGTCACTCGTGGCACAGTAACGCCTACTCGCCCTTAGAGGACTAAATATCCAAATTAGAATTATACTATGCATGCATATTACAATGGATTGACTCCTCTTTCTACTCAACCACTGGTGTTATGTTCATCAATCGGCTTCAGAGCTTTAAACGCAAACCTAGGTTTCCGGGAATAGTGGTTATTCACTCAGATGTTCAAAGACTGTAACACAGAGGCAGTTTAAAGTGCACTTGGACTTTTTTAAAAGGTAACCATGTTTGTTGTTCATTTCTAAAAAAACATTCATGGTAGAGAAAAAAAGGCATAGGATCTCTATAAGCAGTCTGCGGGACATTTTATCTGGGGAGATGAAAATGATGAGTGCACTTAAAGTTACCTTTTGGTATTTTCAAAAGACAGTACAGGGTTTTACTTTTGCATATAGCATATCTTTTTGCTTTTTAAGGGTTCAAGGGATGATTAAACATAAACTCTCTATTAAAAGGCAGTTATTTTCTGTGATTTTGATTTAAGTCTGGTACATTTTTGATGGAAATTTTTGTCAGGCTGACATCAGAATTTATACACATAAATAAGTATGCTTCCTTTTCCATACCTGCATAGCATGACCATGGGGAAGGTACCCCTTTACTTATGTTATAGAATAGAAAATTAAGTGCAGAGAATATTTAAGGAATAGTTATCTTTGTTTCCCCCTGTGCCAATTTCTCATTGGATAATAATATTCTAATGACTGCATCCAGAAGTGATTGCTACCTCTGCCAAGTAAACAGTTGAAATGTGAGTTGTGTTCTGTTTGGAAGGAAATAAATAAATAAATAAATAAATAAATAAATAAATAAATAAATAAATAAGGAAATAAATAAGAATGGAAACAAGTTTTGATGACCAAATTTTAGCATTTTAAAGTTCAGAGTAGGTGTGGACCCTTCCTCTGTGTTACATGGAGGGTAACTCTGAATGAGAGTGCTTTGTTGTAAGACCCCATAGTGGCCTTACCTCAGAGTGCAACCCACAGAGCACAGATTGACAAAATGACCGCTGCAATAGCATGAGGGTATAAGGTTTTTAATCCACGTACGTGGGGTTGCTAATCCACGCAGGGACAGGCAATCCCGAACCCAAAAAGCATACAACTTTTATTCGTTACAGAGGGCAGACTTCAGCAACAGGATTAGCTGGCCCATTCTCATTGGTGGTACACAGGACAAAGGATCTGGTCAGGTATTGGCTGGCCTGCTCAAGGGTCTGTTCTTGGCTCAGTTAAACACTTTCCTCATCCACCCCCATACCTGGCTTTGGAGAATCACTGGGAAAGGGCTAAGTTGGCATGACCCTTAGATAGGGGCGTGAAGTGGGTGGTCGGGCAGGGTCAGGATGACATCTTGCAGTTGTTCTCAGAATTTACCACAGGAAGGGGTAGGAGGGTCTTTTCAAGAACAGTTGTTTTTGTTTTGTCTTAATTAGCTTAGTCAGAATTGCCTCAATATCTTGATCACCAAAACTTTATCATATCACTGGGCATCCTGACGTCAGATGTATCTCTCAGAAAGGTCACAAGTTTGTCATAGGCATCCTGACCACCAGATTATTTCTCAAAACCTTGTTTTTACAGCTTTGTAAAACTGTTTTTCATATTTTGTAAACTGTTTTTTCATATCTATGAAACTTTATTTCTTCACTTTCAAGCTGCCCGAACTTCTGACAAACAACTCATTCAAAACAAGGAAGGAAATGCACTCACACTTCACATCTGTTTCCAAATATGCTAAAACATACCCAGTACCCTTAATTCCAACTTCATATTCCTCTTAAAGCCAGAGGCACTGCTGTAGCAGGTTATTTAATGAGAAATATAAGAAGGATTATTTTTAGAATGATCTAATCAATGAATACAAACCTTTTGATTCCCACCCTCCTATTTCCTATAACTTCAATTCAGAATAGAAGATGAGTTTTACTTCAGCAGTGATGAAGTGTTCTAGAAATTCTCAAGGGAAAGAGATGTGTGTTATTAAGTGTAAAATAGGAAACGAAAAGTTAGGGAAGACTGGATAATATGATAGACCAGTCCTTTCTCTTCCCAAACATACAACAAAAGGAATATAATGACCATATGCACGTGAGCACACTCACGCGTGCACACACACACATACACACACACATTTCATACAAAATTTGTAAACATATACATAAGAAATGTGTATGCATTCAATACAGTGAAAGATAATAGGAGGGTATAATAAAACATACATATGAAATCCACATAAACTTTAGTGTTTAGGGAATTTAATGTTAATATTGCTAATTGTATTAATCTGGGTTCTCTAGAGTCATACAGCTTATTTCCTTCTTCTAAGTCCTTGTATAGGCTTTCTGCAGAAGCTATGGTCCAGGTTAAATGTGGTCTGCCTACTTAGAACCCATATTAAAGATGTGTGTTTTCCTACCTCAAAGTCAGAAAATACCCTACAATTATATTTATATCAGCTTTAAGACATCAAATTATGAAGAACACTTGTGTGATAATAATCAGCCTATCATAATAAATCATGTAAATCTATCTCCAGTAATATCACAATACCAATTATAAGAAAAAATATGGTAAACAAGGGAGTGCCATTGAGCTTACTGGACTTGTGAGAAGAGACAATGTGAGAGATAATCTCTCCATCTCATGATCACTCCAAGAATTCATTGGCAGGCCAGGCAGACAGCCATTACTAACATTTCTATTCTCTTGATCTTGGTCTTCTGAGTATCTATGGCTAATGAGGACTATGTCCTGGTGTGTATGTGCATGTGTGTGTGCATGTGTGTGTAAGCTACCCACTCTATGGTGCTTTGTTACAGCAACTCTAGCTGACTAGACCCTGAATCATCTACTTTGGGTGGGAAAGAAGGCAACGCCTCAGAGAATTTCAGTGTCTACTTTCTACTGAAGTACTTGCATTAACAAAGAGAAATAGGTTCATTCTCATTTAAATTTCAAAGAACAATTTTATTATGTTAATACTAAATAAATTTATAAAGTAAAATTAGGAGGCTGGATGGACACTGAAGAGTTAACCAATTAGCATAATCCATTTCTGTTTAAAAATGTAAAATTCATGCAGATAGGTTTTGAAAGAAAATGGATATTCATAGTAATCATTCTCAATTTATAATGTAACCACTGAAATGGAACATCTGAGCACATTTGCATATGTTTATACGAAATTATAAAGTTCTATAAAACTTATTCTAAACTAAATTTAAAGCTACCATGTAACAAAATCTACATTTTTGGGTCCACCCGAAATATTTCAGGAAGTTAAATTAAGTCTAGTGTGTCTTCCACTTAATGCTTACTACAATTCATCTTTTTGTGTTTTCTATAAATCTTATATAACTTTCCCATGCAGGAAAGACTCTAGCAACTAAACACAATATGCAGCACTTATACCAAGTAGATGATATGCTTTAATTACATTTTGTAATGGCAGTGTTATTATTAACCAACCATCCTCATCCCCACCCCCCAAAAAAGGAAAACCGAAGCAGAGAGGTTAGGCCAACAGTGAAAGGTCACATGCTATTGAGCATTACTTCATAATGGCCATGTTGTCAACACAGAGCATATCCATAGGAAACGTGCATTCACACCACCATATATTGCTACACTGAAAAGAAATAGCTAATGAGGAAAACCATTAAACATTTTAAAGTCTGTATTCTGATACCAAATGCAGATGTTAAAAATAATCTACCTCCTTAAAGTGAATTCACAATCAACATTCAGTAATTAAAAGGGATCTGAAATACACCTGCCAGATTGGAACGGGTGAGACAGCCTGTAAGTTTTTTAAATTTTTATGGCAACTCTCTTAATTATGAAAGTCTCAATAGCGAAGCTAATATCTTATTCATCTTTTAAGTTAAAGATTTGACTGGCACTGAATGGCCACAAAGGCCATAACTGGCTTTTATATTCAATCATTATTCATTTATGTTATTTTATTTACATGCTTAGATATTTATCTTATTTATTAATATTTAATATTTTATTACTTATTCATCATTCATAATTATTTCACCTATTTATCCATTTATGTAGTAAGATGTATTCATTGAGGTCCTTTTAAAAACTAGAAATACAGCTATTAACATAGCAACTGTAAATACTTGTCCACATAAAGCTTACCTTCTACCAGGGACAGGCAATAAATAATGATCCTGTAACACAAATGATTCCCATTACTTGTACTTACATTCCATAAAATTGCTAATGCTGAATTAGAAACTAGGAAACAATTGGTCATAAATAAACATAGGCTCTGGCTTATACGACCCTGGTGTCACAACATTACTGTGGGTTGACCAACGTTTCACCTCTTTGAATGCACATTGCTATTTAGAGACACTATATTTAATGCCAACAACTGACTCATGCTTGAATAATACTTACCTAATACATATATATTTTCTTGAATCCAGGCTGTAGTATTTTTATGCTTAGGAACCCTCTATCACTTGAGTGATATCACTTTAGACAGCAGAAGTCATCAAAAGAAGGGCCTGATTTGAAGACATGGCAGCACGGAGACCACAAAAAATATCTTCAATAGATAAAACAGGGAGGAATGCATGACCTTGTTCAGTCTTAGCTGCAAATGTGAATACTGGGTGATTCAAAATGGTTGCTGTTCTGCACATAGCCCTAAAAGTCTCAAAATGCCACAAGTATTGATTTGGGGGCTACAAATCAATTTCAGCAGGTAAGGAAACTAATGACCTGAGATCTTTGAATGAGAGTTGATTGTGCATTTGTCAGATAAGTCAGAAAGAAGAAAGCAGGATAAGGAGGGTGACAAGAAAAGGGCACTGAATTGATGTCACTGAACAAATATGTGGATGAGCTGTGCATCTAGCAGAGAGAGCTGCATTCCAGGCAGAACTACTAATCTCACCAATTGCTGTAGCATCTTGGGATGACCAAGTCAGCTAAGAAAGTCATACGGGTCTCAACGGAGGGAGTGAGGATTGAAAAGAAAAGGACAATTAGACAACATTATAACATGACTCTAGCGAGTGCTGAGGCTGAAGCGGGTTCATTTTTTTCCCAGTCTGCTTTTATATCTTTTCACGTACATGCAAATAGTAAGGTCAGTTATAGGTCAAGGAACAAGCAAGGCAATAAAGAAAGTCCTGTGATCACTGTTTCTAAGGGTTTATCAGGACAACCAAGACAAAAGGAATGCCCCATATTTCTCAGTTGAGTTTAACTTGAGCTTTGTATTAGCCCAACTGTAAATCTTATCTGAGCCTACTTCCTTGACCTAGCCCAAAATCAAATTCCTGCCTGAGCTTAGTTCCTTATTCTAATCCAAAGTCTAATTCCTCCCTGAGCCTACTTCCTTGTCTTAACCCAACATTTAGATTTTATGTGTTGATGTGGGGGTGTATTCAGATATGTGCACATGACTACAATGCCTATGGTGGACTGAGGTACTGGATGTTTTGAAGCTAGAATTACATGTGATTGTAAGCCACCAAATATGGGTGCTGGGAATAGAACTCTGCTCTTCTATAAAAGCAGTACATTCTCTTAACCCACGATCCATGTCTCCAGCTCCGTATACATGGGCATTTTGAAATGTTAGAGGAACTCTTCCCATGTGGGTGAAGTGGGGTGAGGGCAGAGCCAGGCCGGCGAGAGGTGGTTTATAATCAAATCTTGTTACAAAGGTGGAGGCAGCCATTAAGACTGGAACTTCAGATTGGAATAGAATGGCACTAAAGAGCTCACATTACTACATATCAAAGGACTTGATTTGAATTATCAATACTCTGTCCAGCTCCTTAGTTGAGAATACAATAGATGACAGTAGAGTGTATTTCTGTAGAAGTTTAGCAAAAGGCTTCAAAAACTCTTATTTGTATATTTTGCTTCATTCTGATGAGCCAAATTGGAAGAGATAATAGCCTAGAATATGACTATAGTAGCAGAGTATCCATGGAGACTACAAAATATAGTCTGGTAGGAAAACTGTCAAAGTATCTGATTGATGGCATGTGAGTTGTGAGCAAGAGAGACAAGTAAGGCATGTGGATAACTGCTTGCTTTAGAAGACATAAAAAGTGAAATTCCTATTTGCAGAGATGGGAAAGTCCAGAACAGTAACCAAAAGAGGCAATCAATTAGGGAGAAGTTCTGGACAAGAAAAGTTGCAGGAGTCATCGTCCATGTGAGCCGAGATCTAGACTAGGAGAACCAATGTAATAGTAATGAATATATAATAAATGTATGAATGTGTTAATGAATAAAATCAATCATCGCTCTTTCATTTTACTTAGGTCAGTGCTAAGATATGACAAATAATTTAACATCAACTTATATAGAGAGGGAGTGAAATGTATTAATTCCTAATCAGATTAATTGAATGAGAATTCTGCTCTGCCACTTGGGTATGTAAAATTGTTGAGAGTCTTTTCCAGAAAAGACATAAAGAAATGTCTTCACTCTCTATAAAATAGCAACGAAAGACTAAACGATCCCATATAAGTTCTTCTTGTTAAAACTGGGTTCTTAGGGATTGATTTCAGGATCATTAGCGACTCAAAGCGAACTACAGTACACTTACAAAAAATCTGGCAAACAACTTACAGGTAGCTATTCAACCAAAGAGTCGTCAAACTGGCTAGCTCACCCAAAAAGGTACACGATTAAAGATTCTACTGTATCATAGAAAACATGTTAAAGCTGACCTGTGACTTTCTCCTGCCTTTAAAGGCATTTAAAAAGTCCAAATTATATGGGGATCTCCAAATCAGCTGCTCTGATTAAATATGGGAATTTTCTTGTTGAAACTGAAGAACACATATATACTACAAAATGCTGGTAAAATTAACATACTGGGACCTGTCTCTCCTATCTATAGCGCTGAGATGTCAAATCTTTTAAGTTCAGACATTGTTTTAGAGAACCTGACCTAAGTTTGAACTCAGGTAAACTAATCGGCTGGTACTTAGCATTAGTTTTCAAATTGTCCCCCAACAAAACCTGAGCCTAGCTCCAGTCTTCAGGTTACACCCCCAGCAGAACCAGCATTTCCAGGTTACACCACCTGGAAGACTCGTGTCTCCAGATTATTCCCCCAACCAACCTGCACCCCAGGTTACAAGCCCCCCTACTGACTAATGACCACCAATGCGGAGAACAGAAATTAAGTCTGTGATACAACTACCAGCACCAGCCAATTATGGTGAAGGCCACAGTAGCTTTCCAACTAGATGCTTGCACACATGCAGCAAGCAGGGATGCTTACAGCTTACTCTAAAGCCATGCCCTGATAGACAGTCGGGGCTCTCCCACCGAAACTGTCCTGTGTGATGGCAGTGTGTTGGGCAGTAGCGGGGGCGGGGGGTTTCAAGCTAACTTGAATAGAATAAAGACCCTGCTGTGAGTTGCATCAAGTTGGCTCCTGTCTGTGTTTTTGAAGATCACTAACATTTCCCCGGCACAGCACCACCATTTAGAATTAATAAATTTAATGCATCGCTGCACAGAGTCATCTTCAGAAGTTGAAAGTTAAGTTTAAGACTGTTTCATTGAGCCTTGGGTGGTGGTGCACACATTTTGTCTCACCACATCAAATACAAAGACAGATTCTATGATTTCAAGGATAGGTTAGCCAGCAATCAATATGACACTGTCTTAAGGAACAATTAAAACATAAATAAAAGTATATTTAGTCTAACAAATACTATATTGTTTAATAGTAAGACAGTGTCACTGTAAAGAAGTTCGTGTTTGTAGTTCCAACTTTAGGAGAAGAGACAACTATATCTTTGTGAGGTTAAGGCTACTTTGGGATACACAGCTGGTTTTTAAAAAGACTTGGCTTCACAGTGAGATGCTGTCCAAACAGCAACGAAGTGGTTAGCAAGTAATATATACTTTATTAAGAATAAGCTTCCTGGTTATTTTAGAAATCATTCCACATCGAATACCCTATTATCTTGGCTCACACTTACTCTGCAGACAAGAGGGCTGGGTTTTAAAGAAAAGCAAGTTCATTAAGCTAGCGTTCGATGGCATATGGAATACATTGTTACGTTTACTTTTTAAATCTTAAATCTGAAACTCCCCAATGTGAATTATATTGCTTAAAAGAACTAGATTATAAAGAAACAATTACAAGTTTGTTACTGTTATTTGTGTGTGTGTGTGTGTGTGTGTGTGTGTGTGCGCACTCGTGCACATGTGCATGCACATGTGAGTGTGTGATTTCTTTTACTGTGGTTTAATTATTTAAATTAACCTGATCATAATAATAGCCATTAACATAGTATGCATGTTTTCTGTATTAACTACAATTAGCACATTCTTATTTGGATAAAATGTGTAATGAAGAGAATGGAAAAAAAAGACGTAGTGGACAGGATACAATTTGAGAATTGAGTTATTTCTGCGAATTCCTAGGTGACAAAAATGAAGCTAACTATGTAATGCTCCACACTCATGTCAACCACAGACTGTTTCTTTGCATTCGCTTATCCTCTAGGGGTTACATTTCCTGTTCGAAACGTGCCATTTAAAAATGCATTTTGGTGTGAAGATAGAATCCCCTTAACAGAACTTCATATCAAGTGAGATTCTCTTATGTGAAATAAATGTACATTTTGTTGTTATTTGATAGTCAATGCTGACATTTAAAAATGTGTGCATCCCTACTTTTGGTAGAACATTTTAATCTGTGTTATTATGTTACAAACAGAATATTAAGTAGATTAATAAGATGTGTGTGAATGTGTGTGTGTGAATGTGTGTGAGTGTGTGTGAATATATGTGTGTGTGTGTGTGTGTGTGTTTGTGTGTGTGTGTGTATAGGGTATACTTAAAGATAATTGTGTGTCATATACTAGCCTCAAACTCAGAGATCTGCTGGCTTCTGCCTCCTGAATGCTGTGGTTAAAGGCATGTGCCAAAACATATAACTCAAGGACATAGTCTGAAAGGTTGGTTTCATTTGTTCTGAATGTGTGGGTCATCTGTGGTCATACTACATACAATACAAAGGTGTTGTCAGAATGACTGTGTATTTAGGCTTGGGGACTAATGATCAATGACTACACAACTGTGCTGTCAACTTTATTAAAAGTAAAGGAGATAATTATATAATTATGTCATAATTTCAAAAAGGAACAGAAATATTAAGTGGAGAAACAGGATGATCATATTTCCTTGGTGAACATTTAAATACATAACTCAATTATGAATTGAACCAAATTAAGGGTGATATCTCTTATCCTTATAAACAGATATAAAGCATATAGGAAAAAACGACAACATTGAGCTGGAAAATAGTACAGTAACAAGTCTTATTATAAGAAAAAAATTTGAAATAACTTGCTAAGAGGTTAATGACCTCAATTAAATTTTATGTAAAATAATAATTGGTGATTTTAATAATGGAACCCTATTGCAAATTGCATATTTGATAATATAATATTTTGTTACTTCTTATTTCCCTCTGGCTTGCATTTATATTAAACAAAAAATCTTTGAGATAATTAAGTAAGATTTATAATTTAAAATCATCTTTTAACCTATTTAAATGGTTTTTACATATTTTTTAAATCCAAGAAGAGAAAATAAAAATATTTAAAATTTTCTACTTGGTATTTATTCCAACATTGAGAAGGAATATTGTACGATAAAGATTTTCTGTAGATGACCTAATTATATACATGTAGGGAAAAGCATTTAAAATAGTAGCACTTAGAGATATTTCAGAGAGATCACATGTTTGGTGTAATTCTCCTGGAAAATTGAGAATGAAGTAAGACTTTGAAATGAAAATATACTTTTCTTGTGGGAGTGTAACATTTTCCCATGTTTTTGTGTTCTTTTTCTCTGTATAGTTGCTATTACTGTCCTTTGCCAGAATCACTCATGGTTTTGGGTTTATGGAACTTTGGAGTTTTTATAGGAAAGGGTTTTATTTCTAGCACATCAAACAAAATACGTTGTCTTAGATCAGCCAAAGCTACATTGTGACATGTATTTATTCTGCTCTGTAGCTTGTAGGGCGCGGCGCACATTGTATGCATGTTTCCTTGGAATCCCACAAGCCCACAGGCTAGAACTCAAATCCACATACATTTTATTTTATTTTTACTTACAGACTCACTATAGACTTTCTCAGTTGTGTTTGGTATTACTAACAGAAGGAATATTTGGGGGGGGGAGGGGCTTTGGTTTGAATGAACAACCATCAGTAAATTTCATGTTCATAGAGCTGCAAAGAGACCTCGCTACTGAGAGGCAACATTTTCACACCACGCATCTAGAGTGTATTTTCAGTGTTGCTGACATTCACATTATAGTTCAATTGTGCGCTATCCTGGCACAGTACTTGCCCTAAATTATATATTTTCCTTTGCTGATTTGGGATTTTAACAATCGTAATTTTATGAACTCTATAGAGAAATCCCTTGCCACAGTAAGTCCCCCATGTTGTTGAATGGGATTCTCTCAGGCATTTACTATGTCAGTATCAGCCAAAAAGTAAAATGATAAGGACAAGCAGGAAACTTTTTTCGTAAGACACTTGGGTTTCTGGTGGTTCATACAGGTGCACACTCATGTTTAGCTTTCTCTCTTAAAGTGTGGTGCCACAATTAGCATGCCTGACAATGCAAAGAAATAAACAGAAACACACACACACACACACACACACACACACACACACACACACACACACACACACACACTAAAGTTGCTAAGGCTGCTTAAAGCTCCGATAACTTAGTAGACGGTTTGAGTGCTATTGGTACTTGGGATTGCGGGTTTTTTTTTTTTTTTCTAGGTGTTTTAGTGCAATTCCCAGGGAATTTACTAATCAATCTTACTGCTCAATGCATGTGTCAGAGTTAGTGCGGCCGTGACCACAGGAAGCCTCCAGCAGAGCTGAAAGTGTTGGAAGGTCACTTAAGAGCAACCCTGATTCATCTCCTGAGAATGTTCGAGGATTCGCCCTGCTTAGCCCTAGCAATATTAATGGAAATAAAAGAAAACCACACCATTTCGCACCATAAAGTAAACCTCTAAACTCAGGGATTTTATCTTAATGATCATGGTAGTGTCTCACATGGAACACTTAAAAGTAAAATCTTCTAAAAATATTGATAGCAATCTCAAGTGTGTTTTATTTCTAGGAAATAATATGGAAGATGTCCTTTTAAACTGGACATTCCTAGTTTTTGTTTTTGTTTTTGTTTTTTTTTAATTTTCTTTGTTGTTTTGTTTGTTTTGTTTTCGGTCATTGTGAACTTAGTTAAGGTTTGCTGCCTTCCTTCCTTTCTTCCTTTCTTCCTTTCTTTCTTCCTCCTTTGCTCCTTCCCTCCCTCCCTGCCCACATCCAGTGGGCACTCCATCATGGCAAGGAATCAAGTCAGCACGACTTGAAGATGCTTGTTATATCGCATTCACAGTCAGATACACAGAGACACAGAGAGACACGGTCAGAAACTCAGACACGCAGAGAGACAGCAGGGAGTGAATGCCTCCTGGTACTCATCACTACTTCTCCAGTGTAAGCATCCCAGTCAGAGAATGGCATCAACAACAATGTGTGCTCTAGCACCTCAGGTACTGTAATTTCAACTTAATTATTCCATAGCCTTGCTTTAGAGACCTCTTTCCCAGATGGTTCTAGATGTTATAAAATTGACAGTTAATATTAATCTAGGCGTGATTTATAGTTTCCTTTCTAGCTCTCAACACACACACACACACACACACACACACACACAAACACATGCACACATGCATGCTTGCATGCACATGCATACACAGAGAAACACATACACACACACGTGCACATGCACTCATGCACACACACATACATGCTCACACACCACTACTGCCACCACACCAAAACATGTCACAATTTTAAAGTAAGTTGAGTCCACTATTTACTAGGTTCTGAAGAATCTTTTACCACTTTCAAGATGAATTATACCGACAGTTCCAAATAGGTGACTGATATGTTCCTAGTTTGATCATCAGAGAATGTAGAACTGGAGAATGGGCTTAGTGGCTAAGGGGATGTGTTACTCTTGCAGAGTGCCACCAATCATTTGGAAGCTAACAGCCATCTGTAAGTACAGTCCTAGAGGACAGGACACCTCTTTATGCTCTCCAGGGATATCTGACACACATGTGGTACACAGAAGTAACTGTAGGCAAAATTAAACATAATCGATGTGAGCAATGCTACTGACACCAGATAAGGAGGAGTCTAGGCTTCTGTTACAGGACAAGGCATAGGAAAATCTATCACAAGAAAGTAACTCACCTTGACCAAAATGTCAATGTTTATAAGCATAAAGAAGACCCCTATATTCCAGGCCCTCATGTTAGGCTCTCCCACTCAGCTAGCTTCCAAGTGAACCAGCTGGTTGAGATAATCTTACCAGAGTTCTCGTTGTGAGGCCTGCTGTGGACTTTCTGTTCCTGTAGAGGTTCCACATGAATGCTTCATTGACAAGATGTTCTCGTATAAATTCATCTTTCCTTTCGAATTCTTCACTGTTATTTAACTGGTAGCCACAGTTTGGGGTGTTGATTTTTGTTAGTTTGTCTTCCTCCTGAATAGAATTCCATACTTCAGCATCAAACCTTTCATCTCATTAAGCAACTAAGACCTTCCTCACCTTGCCCTCTACTTTCTCTAGCATGCTGCCAATACTACAGTACAGATCCATAGCTTCGCTTTGTCCAAAAACTCTGACCAAGCTACAAGTCTCATCATGTATTCAACCTTGGTCTCATTGTTACCATGAGAAAAAGCAAGCTGTGCCCTTTGACCTGAAGAAGCAAACCTTGGGTGACTTAGCCCTGACTTCACTCCCTCCACACTAATCCCTTGATCCTCCCGTCAGATATTTTCTACTGGATCAACCCAGAATTTCTTAGAGTTCTTTATACAGCCATGACATCCCTCATCATCATGAACATATTTCCACTTGCTTATACATTTACAGATTTCCCTTTCACCTTTGTCAGATCTCTAAGTTGCACTTTATTTCTCCCTCACTTCCCTTGAGCCCTTCTTGTAATCTTCTGAAAATCCTGAGAATCTGAAGACCCTGTGTGTGCTTCTGCTAGTAACATTTCCCAGGTTGTTTGTGCAAAATCATCCCTTTCTGTTTGCGTCTAGATTCAACAGTTTCATGAAATAAGTTCTAGTTCTTTTGTTTCTAAACAGCCTAGAGAAGGGTGGGGAAAATGATTACCTTGAGATAAGAAGTGATTGGAAGAGTAGGTAAGTCATGAGTGTTTGGGCATATCATTTTACCACAGCTAGTATTTCAAATTGATTAATGTGCCTTGGTTCTTTTGTAAGTAATTTTAGGCACTATAACTATACCATCTGTATGAGAGTCATTTACAAAGTTAAACTGTTCAGTTTTATTCTTTTTATTAAACAAACGAATTCAAATTATCAGTGGGTCAATGATGCAAATGTCACCTCTACCTTTCTGGTATAAGCCATGACTTACTAGAGAGAAAACAATATATGGTAACAGCAGATAATGTTAGCTGTAATTGAAAAGCAGACAGTGCATGAACAGTTTAATTGTTTCTCGTGTAAAAATTTAGGAACCAAGAATCAGATCAGGGCGTTTCTCCTAAGCAGGTAGTTTAATGCTTCCTAATAAATCTATAAAGAAGAAAAATAACACCTACCCTCTTTTAATTTAACTCAAAAATTAGTTTAGTATATATTTCCTTGTGATGATTAAATAAGAATGTGTGGATAAAGCATTAGTAAGTGCACAATGAAGATTATCTAATACAATTACCAAGAAAGTATATAAAATAATTATTCAGGTCGATTTTCCATCATTAATGGTGGTGAGATTCACTCTATATCTCTAAAAACATCAGTAAGCTTAAATAAACAGTAAACATTTTGAAGTGTCACACAGTCATGTATATGTAATAGTGTTTTCATAGCGCTTTCACTTATTTAAAATGTAAGATGTGACACATTGTTTTTCAGCATCAAAAGAAACATAATTATGAGAGTCAGGAATGAAGCTTGCAGATTTTGTTATTCTTTAGACGGAATGCTGTGTAGTTCACGCTGGCCTTGAGCTTATCTGTACTAAGGGTTGGTATGGGACTCCTTATCCTCCTGTCTCTACCTCTCTAGACATAATTTTAAGACCTGCAAAATTATGCACACAGGCTAAGGTAGGAGGTTTATTATGTTATTCAATTATTGATGCAGAAACCGCCGTGAGGAGGGAGAGCCTGTAAGAAAAAGCAACCCAAATGGATGGAACTACTTTCCAAAACATGTAGCAAAGACATGAACTGTGAGGGTGAGGGTGCGGGTGGAGCCTGACTGAAAACGCCGGTTTGAAAAGCAAAAACTCAAAAAGCTTTGCTCATCTCGTGAGCCGCTCTGTGCATTTAGCTGCAAGATGGAGAAAAACATCTTTACGTTTGGCTCAAAATTTCATTTCTTTTCCTGAATTAACTCCACTGACCTTCCATTAAAGCAGTGGTTCTCAACCTTTCTCATGCTGGGAGCCTTTAATGCACTTCATGGTATGTGGACTCCTCACTATAAAATTATTTTTGTTGCTACTTCATAACTGTAATTTTGCTACTGTTATGAATCATATGGGTAAATATCAGATATGTAAATATCTTAAAGGTGGGATGACCTAAGGTGATCTCTGTGAAAGGGTCATTTGACTCCCCACAAGGTGTCTTGACCCCGAAGGTCTTAAACACCTGATACCTTTCATAAAGTTTTGAACAGGAGGGAAAAAATACTTTAATTAGGTCGGCTGTATTACCATAGAATAAAAAAAAAAAAACGCACCAAGAATTTCACATTCGACTCAACGAATACTTTTCCCCAGTCCCCAGAGAGGGTGGAGAGAGATGTCCAGGTGATTTAAGAAAAAGGTAAAATGACCAAAAGCGATGCGAAATTAAAGAGGACCTGTATTAACCAAGGCATCCATGGAGCCTCGCCCTCAAAGGGCCATTGATCCTACCCATAAGTCTCAGCAGACCCAAGGAAGTGTCTATGGAAGCTTCCTGGAAAGCAGTTGGAATCTGAACTGAACAGCAAAGCTCTCTCTGTACTTGTAATTGTTGTTGACGTTAGTGACTCTCTGATTCACACAAAGCCTGCCTCTTCCTACCTCAAAAGAGATGCTTTTGGAATTGTTTGAGTGGGATCTTCAAGCTGTATTAGGTAGTGTTTTCCCGAATTTGCCACAGTTGGCAAAGGCTGGCTCCCTGAGACAAGAGCTCCCTGCTACTTGGGGTCAGTAGCAGGAGGGACTGAACTTTTTTTATTGTTTTTCAGTTTGACTTGGGAGATTCTGATTTAAATCTCATTTATCTCATCATTTATATCCCATCATTTAAATATCATATTCCAAGTTGATTTATTTTTTGCCCGACTTTAGTTATTTATTTTATTTTACTTTATTTTGCCAGATGCTTAGCCACTTTGGTAAGACCCATTGGTACAAGTAGTGTCTATCATTAAATGAATGTTTTTGGCAATATTTTCAAATTAGAAACCAACACCTTACCACCTAGGCAAAGCCTTGTTTCTGGACTCTGTATCCCATTCTATTGTTTTATATGACTGCGTGCGTGCACACACACACACACACACACACACACACACACACACACACACGATACCTCATTAAGTTTTGATGCTTCCTTTTTGTCTTCTTGTTCAACATTGTTTTAGCTATTTGGCATTCCTTGATCTTCCACATGGATTTCACAAGGAGGTTTTCTATGTCTGAAAAGGTCACCAGATATTTTGGCAGATACTGTGTGGATTGCTTTGTGGATTTGATGTGTCAACATGATGTTTTCAAATCTCTTGTTATGGGATTTTCTTCAATTCACTTACATTCTTCAATTTCCTTAAGGAATGCTTTGTGTTTTGGTTGTAAAATCTTTCACCTCCTAGGTTAGTTTGTTAGTGTTTCATTCTCTTTGATGCCATTATAAGTAGAGTAAATTTTATGGTTTTCACTACTCAAGGATAATATATAGAGAAATAAATGTGACTTTTCTATCTTGTCTTTCTACCATTATTCTGTTAGTTTTTTTAAAAGTTTTTTTATTGGTTATTTTATTTGTTTACATTTCCTATGTTATCCCCTTTCCTGGTTTCCCTTTCACAAACCCCCTATCCCACCCCTCCGCCCTGTTGCTATTCTTCAATGGAGTCTATTTGGGTAAGAGGTGGCCTAAAAAACACTTTTACACAAAATGGAGTAATATGGGGCAAGACACAGCTTAATCTCAAGAGTGTCACCCATCCTAGTCTATGTCAAATCAGTTACGAAGTTAAGCAGTGTCACCTGGAGCCTTTTGTTTTGAGGAATACAACTTTCCCAGGGGGTTGAAGGTTGACTAGCATGTCGAGAACTAGCTGAGCAAAATCCCATAGAGCATTGGTCTGTGGATAATACAAGACTCTCTTGACAATATTTATTGTAAATAGACTTTAGTTTTTAATTTATTTCAAAGCATCCATACACTTTCCAGATTACTTCAGAAGTTAGGCACTAAGAAAATGTACAAGAACTGTCAATCAAATAAAAAATTATCTGACTGTCAACAATGTAGCTTAAATAAAATAGAAATAAACATTAAGAGTTTCTTACAATAAAGAACTATCATTACCATCCCCATTCTTAACATTAAAGTTGTTTAACTTCTAGTCAAACACACTTTTATCCTCTTTCATCTGCCTCAGCGTCTTTCCTTACTTCCTGTAACAGGCACAGTTAATGTTTCCATTATAAGGACAGGCTAATGAAAGAAAAGCACAATAAATTTGTTTCATGTAATTTTACACACATAGTACAGCTTAGTAGTAAAAACCCAAGCACAAGGAATCTTTGTTGTTATGCTTGGAGTAGACCCTCACACTGAAACGCAACTGATCTAAGGCTACAGTCTAACAGATTGAAGGGAGAAGCCCATGCCTGTCTGTTCAGATCATGGGAATCTGGTCCTCTTAAGGAATCCTGCTTTTGATAATCCATCTAGAAAGCGGTATTTTCATTGCTGTGGTTTATTGTGGAGAATGGAAACAGAGGTTAAGATATGGTCAGAAAGACAGCTTCTGAGCCACTTCCGACTTTGAGGGTCTTAGTTTCTAAGACTACAAAGGACAGCTTTAGAAAAGCAGACTTTCTCAGAGTTTTCTGTTTTGTTTTTTTTTTCTTCTGTTTGTTTGCATGTATAATTTAAGTGGTTTTTGCTGTTTCTCATTAACTGTCAGAAGAGCACTTCTGTGCTAAAGTACAGATAATTTTTTTCCTCAGATGTTTTCTGATCCTTTTCAGGCCTTGTGTGATTACTTTCTGTTTTCCTGAATAGATACCGTTGTTTTTGATCGACAGGCCTTTCGAATATGTTATCCCCCGCCCCACCACCCAATGAAAAAGAAATTCGAAAGGAGGGCTGGATGTGCATGCAGGCCCTTTCCTCTCTCTGGAAGACAAGTAGGCTCGCATTGTGGGAGCTTGCCAATTCAAAGGGGTTGTATGATAAGAACTGCTTCCTGTATTCCTCTTTGTATCTCTCTAATGATCAGTGGCAATCAGAACAGATTCTGGACTTCAGTCTGCTTCAGAAGAACGCTGGCATTGCTGAGGCCGAGGTGTTGAAATTGCTATAAACTAATTTCATTCCCCTATTCAAGCAATTCTCTGGAGGCAGTAGGCCTTTAGTAGACACAGGACATCCCCCAGAGTTACAGTATTTAGCCATGAAATTTTTTTCTTAGTGAGGGGTCAGTACCCTGGTTCTCCTTACCTGGCTGTGTTCCTAGTGTCCTATAATACTTTCTTTTAAAAAAATCAATATGTTTGCAAGTTAAAATTTCAAGAATGTCGGATACATAAAATTTAAAGCTCAAGGTATTTCTATCAAATTGAAATATAATTCAAATGATTCAAATAAGCTAAATCATTATTTAATAATATTTTCTTTAATTATTTTTTACATAAATAGTACAAATCAAATAATCAACTAACTTAGAAGAATTATAACAAATATTGGATTCATTGACATTTTATGATTTTGAGTATCAATCTGGTATATGAGAAATAGGAAAACTGGATGACATTATTTCTTCAAGAAATTAGCACTTCTTGATTTTCTTGTTTCTCTTGTCTGACCATTTTATTAACCAATGGGAAGAAAAACTGCTTAGTAACATTGATTTTTTTAGGCAAGACTGGGTTTTGTAAAGTTACAACCAGAGGCACACCATGCAATCTCTATGCATAGATTCTATTCCTTTTGATTTCTGGACTTAAAAGAAATATCTATTGTGCCTAAGGTTAGACCAATGGAAGTCTTGAGAGAAGAAGTTCAGATGCTTGGTTACTAGTGTAAACAGATCTATGAGAGCATAAGTCTGGGCTCCAGCAGCCCCCCAAATCCTAGTCTGTACAGCCAAACCATGCATGTCAATTAGAGAGACAAGTGGTTGTGAAAAGCAGAAGATGATATTTGCACAGTGTGGCCACATTATGATAAGGAACAATTAAATGGGCCTAGTAATTCCAAATCCATTCCAGAGTATTAGGAAAAAAAACTTTAGTTTTAAGTAGAGAAATAATTTGGAGCAAGAGAGTGAGAGGTATACATAATTAAGCAGACTTGGTCCTTTGCTCGGTTTCATCATTGGCAACATTCTGGTTCTGACAGATGGTTAACATTCTTACTCACTGGTGTCATCACTTGAGGTCAACCTACCAGATGACCATTTCAGTTCTGGGAAATTATCTTGCCATCCTAGTTAATTGTCCTCATTTGGACAGAAGTTTGTCCTGTGAGGATTTGCTCTTCCTAGGATTGAAAATGACTATAGAATTAGGACATTGAATTATCTGTCAGCTTCAGTCAGAGCAAAAGTCATACACACAAAGGGAAAGGAGCCATGTTGATTTTTTTTTGTTTCCTATTTAGTTGCCCTGTGGGCTCAAGTGAGAAATACATTCTTATTATAGAATGTCAGCTTGTTTTGAATGTGATTCAATCCAGTCTGAGTGTCTGATAACACTAAGAATTATGACTTCAGGAAGTAAAATGTTTTTTAAAAAAACATATCAAAAAACCAATTATAGTTGTTTGAGACAATATAATTCTAGAATATGAATTTTCAGCATGGTTCTTAATGATTTGATGTTAATCATTGCAATGCCTTTCTATTTAAGACAGTAGATAAATATCTAGCCCAAACTACACATAAATTATAAATAGCAATGTCAAAATTAGCAATACAGAAGTAAATAGTAAGACAGAATTCAGAGTGTGGCATTTTAATAATTGTAGTATAACTGAAGGTGGATAACTTTATTTATTTTTAAGAAAATTGTTGTAGTTACTTGTGTGTGTGTGTGTGTGTGTGTGTGTGTGTGTGTGCAGACAAGTTACAAAAGTCAGTTTGCTTCTCTCTCCTTTGTGTGTGTGTCTGTGGGTTTAACGCAGGTCACCAATTACAGCTGACGATGGTTCCATCGGCTCAGCATTCTTGCCGGCTTGAAAAGTATCCCAGGAAAAAAAGAAAAAATTGGTATGTTTTTATTTATTTAGAAGAAAAGAATACTTATCTCTTTCAAAGTGGGCACTATTGGTTGAATTCCAAGGAATCCTATTTTCAGTAAACTAGCTAAAGTCAACACTTTTAAATGCTTACCTGCATACACAAGAAATGGAAAACAGACAAACAATATGCCGTCTAATGTTGAGTATTGATAAGTATTATGAAGAAAGAATTACCCAGTATTCTATTAAAGCCCTATGGAAAACTTTATAGACTAAGCCAGGAAGATAGTGGGTCATTCAGGAATACTGAGAAAGACCCTATATCAAAGGATGAAAACCACAGAAACGCAACTTACAACAGCAAGCTTTTCAAAAGACAACCATAGGAAAAAATGATATTTTAGACATACTTACATACTTGAGATGCTTCCTGAGAAGGCAATACTAAGTCAGCGGAAGGATGGGAATAGAAATTTGAACATTTCCTGTAGGCAGAAGCACAAGCATAGCACCTTGAGACAAGAATATGCTTGGCATTTTCTGAAAAGTGTGAATGAATTAGTAAATGGGCCAGACAGGTGAATCAGTGATTAAGAGCACTTACAGCTCTCGCAGATGATCAGTTTGATCCCCAGCACCTATGTGCCTGACACATCCATTTCCCGGGAATCTGATGACACATTCTGCATCCTTGAACCTGTGTGTGTACATAGTACACATCGATCAACGAAGGCTCACACACATACATTTGAATGAAGAAAAAGAAAAGCAGCTAGAAAAAAAAAAGCAAACAAAAAACAAAACAAAACAAAACAAAAAAAAAAAGTAAACTGCATAGCAGTAAGTTCTTAGCCAAAGAAAAGTAATATCTTGTCCTTACTAATTGCAAAATTCATGGCTGAGGCCATATAATAGAAGGCAGATTAAGAAGAAGGGAGCGTAGCAAATTAATTCAATACCAATTGTCTGTGCTGTGTGAATCTTCAGAAATGAAGCTGCAGAGAAACAGGGATATCTGTTCATTGTCATGGATAGTCATGCAAAAAATGTAATTGGATGACAAAGGGCTATGATGTAAATAACTGGGAGAATTTAGGGTGTTCTGTTGCTTCCAGATCTTCTTGGTGTAGGTTGGGACAGCTGTCAGAGGAGGTCTTAAAACTAGATGTCTTTCAACCTGCACTAGGCCTGCTTCAAGAAAGAAGGGAGAACTGATTGTAGTCTTTGGGATATGCAAAATTAAAGGGGCAGAAAAGGAAGAAAAAAATGTCAGAAACATCTTTCTGCTTTTGCTGTTCTTAATTATTAATTAATTAGTTTATGTACAACAAACACTACCCTTTCCAGGTCCTTCATAATGTTCCCCACCCACCATCAGAGTTGCTGATGAACTACAACTGGATACAAAATTCGGGGCTGGTATTAAAGGGTACTTCAAAGAGAAGTGCTAAAGTCTAGAAAGTTGCTGCCACATTGCTTTTCCAAGGAAGTTGTGAAGAAAGAACTATTTACTCTATGTGTAGTACCAGAAGAATTAAGCTATTATTCTTTCCAAGTGCTATTTTGTAAACCAAGTGTTTGCTGATATCACTTAAGGGAGCATGGGTGACCCAAGAGAAGCTGAATTACCTAAATCTCCCATTGGAGCATGAAGAGTCTTGGAGCAGCTGCACATGGCAATCCTGTCTTCAGCAGTCAGTCTTCTACCTCTTATATGCCCAAGTATCCTAAAGACCATGTTCAGCTGAATGGCAGAGGGAAAACTGTGTTGCTTCTCAGGGGAGGGTCTGAGGAGTTGCCCCTCCTCCCTTTTCCAGGAGGAAGTGTTAACAATTTTTTTAAATTATTACATTACACCTTGCAAGCACTGTATGTTTTAATTGTTTTCTTGCCTTCCCTGTGGGCTTAAAATAATTTTCTAGGTTGCTAAAGCAGTATCTTCTCCAAGATATTGATAGTTATGATATTTCCTCAGGAAATGTTACTGCCAGAGCAGGTATACAAACATGCACAAGATGATACTTTCTAAGTTTCTAGCAATTCATTAGACTTTGTTACATTTTACAAATGGGGAAAGACTGGAAAGACTATGCTAAATATAATGAAACTATGTTGAAATTCTATATTTTTTCTATCACCGTGGCTATCATGAAGTGACCAAATGGTAATAGATTACAGTAATGACTGATTTTGTCACTGTGGAAATCAGTGTATAGGAGTCTCAAACATAAAAGTCAAAGAATATATGACAGTGTTCGGATCTACAATAGCAACACTGCCATGGATGAGTAAGTCTGGTAAGAAGTTAATACAAAAAGGTGAAAGAACACAGTTATGAGTTCCTGCTAAAAGGAGGCGGGGCACAAAAATCCACTGACTCAAAATTCAAGCATGGATGTGAGCAATGACTGAAGCCCACCCACTTGGCGTAAGAGCTTTTACAGTTGATTGCTACTGAGGGAAGAAGTCGATCTCCTTTGAGACATGACCGCTGGCATGTTGCCCATGACCTCTTGGATGGCTCCATACCCATATCAATATGAGCTGTCCTCTGTGTCCTGGCTAACATGCGAATGAATCATCCAACTTATTGTGTCTTTGTTGTGTTCCTCTTTCCTCATTGGCATAGACATCTACACTTTGATTTTGAACTCAGAAAAGAATATTTTAGTAGTTTTATACTTTCAACTTCTACATAAAATTTAATAAGCATAAACAGAAGTCAATATTGATTTTCTTATTTTTTTTAACATTAAGATTTTGTTTACCCGATAGTTAAAACAATAACAAACCTAAAGGATACAACACACACATATACACATACAGATATTAAATATAGTATTTTCTTGTAAATGCAGCTGGGTAGGTGCTACCGATAGATCAATCAATATCTTAAGAACATTCCATTGATTTACAAAAGGTTTAATATGAGCGCATTGAACTTTGATCTTGGAAATTTTAATAACTTTAAATAATTATGACATAAAACTTGAGTGTCATTTAAAAGTATTCCCAATATTTCTTTAATTTTCTTATTATCATGAGACATAGCAACATTAAAAAAAACAAAACTTTGCAACTTATTAAAAGGTAATTCAATCTAAATTATTATTATGACTTAAAGTAACAGGTTAAGCTTATCTCTCTAATATTGTTAAGGCCCTGCTATAATTGCAGTTTTGATTACAAAGGGTGTGTGTTCTCTTTTTCTAGCCAGAGATGCATAGGTGGAAAAGGTTAGGATTTTTATTATCAGCATTCCATTCATAACAGTGTTTTTTTCCCTCAGTCCCTATCTTGCGTGTCAGAGGTTCTAGTTTGGCACAGTGGTAATAATGCTAACAAGCATTCCTTAAAATTGTTGGTGCAGATTTTATAGATTCTCGCAACATGATCAATTATCTTTTGTCTGGAGAACCATGCATAATAGCTGTAATTCTGATTTGAATGAATGACTTTATTAAGCACGGGACAAGCAAGAGTAAGGGAACGAAGAATGAGTGTTGTGTATGAGAGCATCATCAACCCAGGGTCTTACAACATCCAGCAGAGATGATGGGGAATCATATTGAGTAAGTGCAGGTGAGAAAATTAAAACAAAGCTTACATCATCCAGCAGCCATTTTGAAAAGTCCCACCCAGGCAGCCAGCTGAGGTTTCTCATTGAGAGAATGGACAAGACTGGACACTCCGTTTGGAAGAAGCTTCCAAGTAAAAGATGAAACAGAAAGTGACAGATAGAGAGCGAAGCATCATCAAAGCTATGTCTTTATAAACACCCAAGAGAAAGAACAAATTTATTGCAGCTGTCAGGAAGGAGTATTCAAGTGAGAGGTTTGGGGATAGAGTGTCCTCTTAAAGAATGAGCTTCCTTCTCCTTCCCATTAAGCACCTCTATACCACAGTATGAACAATACTAACCTGGGGAGGGAATCATGTGCCTTATAGCTGTATTAGATGGTGCAATATTGTTTATTGGATATTTTTTTGTTTTACATTTCAAATGTTATCCCCTTTCCCGGTTTCCCATCCAAAACCCCCCTATTCCATCCTCCCTCTCCCTTCTTCTATAAGGGTGTTCCCCTCCCCAACTACACATCCCTCCCGTCCTCCCTGCCCTGACATTTCCCTACACTGGGAGGGGAGGGGTTGTCTAGCCTTGGCAGGACCTCCCATTGGTGCCCAACAAGACCATCCTCTGCTACATATGCAACTGGAGCCATAGGTCGGTCCATGTGTATTCTTTGGATGGTGGTTTAGTCTCTGAGTATTCTGGTTAGTTGGTATTATTGTTCTTATGGGGATACAAACCCCTTCAGCTCCTTCAATCCTTTATATTTTAATTCCTTACTTCTTCACAGTAAATAGAACAAGAACCAGGGTTCCCCAGGACAAGGAATTTCTTGGGACATGACATAGACATGCTTAGTCTGAGAAGAGGGGCCCATTAGCATTCAGTATCTGCTCTCAAAGAGCAGAAACATCATATCACAATTTACTAATAAATTTATGTTACAATGGTCTGTACCAATCCTGGGTACAGGGATATTTGCATATTCATGTTTAGTGCTGTATGTTTCACAATAGAACAGGAATAGAACTGCTGTTGATGGGGATGTATTGATGAATGAATGCAAGACAAACAGCATCATCAAACTAGAATTGGTCTCCTGAGCCAAGGGAAAGAAATGTTAAGGAAGGGAGGCAGAAAGTAATAGTATAATGGACATAATAGAAAAATAGAAAACTTCATTGGAGTGGAAGAGAAGAGGCAGGAAGGAGACTAGGAAGACTGGGGAAGGAGCAGAAGAAGAGTATCAGCCCAAATAAATTCAGTATGAAAATGATACAAGGAAAGTTTGTATTTGTATGATAATTTTCAAATAAATATAGCAAATGTAGTGTCTCTATATAGGTCTTAGTCTGACTAGAGTGCTTTTAAACAGCTTGGGAGGAAAGCAAAGAGTGTAAAGATATTATATATTCTGGTTCACTAAGTTCATCCTGCGCAGTCTTGAGACCATATAGTTTGAGAAACCAGGCTTAGATCTATAGTAGAAAGATGGCACTGTACTGTTAAGTTCTATCGTTCTCTCAGTAAGGAAACCATGCCATGTGAACCTGAAGGACAAAAACTAAATACACCAATGTCAGGGGCTCCCAGATTAAAAACTACTGGAGTAAATTGGTTGGTTTAATGTGAAATGTGGTATATCAAAAAGAATACTAATAAAACACAAAGTGGCAAAAGCAAAATATGTTTGTGTTGAATTATACACCCTGATAGATGAAGAAAATAATCTGTAACCCTGAATAACAGAACATCACACATATGTTCTGCCAAGACTGGTTCAAACTGATAGAAAATGACAACGATAATGAAAATAATTTTGACACTTCAGAGTTCAAGAAGACAGGAAGTCAAGATCTGGTTGCTTGGTACCACCATGAAAATGCTATGGAGACAAGAAATGCTGACCAGTGCCATTCTTCAAATAATTCTGCATAACTCGATGAGACTATACACAGCCTTCGTTTCCCTCCAGGAGGAGGAAATGCCATTTGGAAACATTTCATGGAAGAGTAACACAAACAATTAAGGTGTAATATGGCTAAATGACAGTTTAAAAACACTTAGAAATCTTAATTGAAATGAGAGAACCACTAGCATTGACTGGAGGTGGTGGAAAAGCCACTTAGATTAATGTTAGTAATGCAAGAGATAATGACCTGAAATTAAGTAAATCACGCTGACCCCCTATCCCCAAGTTTGTTGATCATCAAACATATACCCATGGCAGTTTTAAAAATCACTGCTATTCCAGAGGGTTTAAATATGTGCAGCTGAATGTTCTAAGGGAACATTCTTTGTTACAAAATACAGCATAGAAGCATTCTTATTCTTAAAAGTTATTTTCTTTAATAGTTCATCCTTAAATGAAGCCAAATCATTGGGATGAGAGTTTTAAGTGCTCCAGAAATTAGTTGTGCTTACAACCTGGAGGCGAAAGTGTGCCTCAAATCATCCATTTCCAAAAGAAAGAAATCAAAGCAAAACAAGATACTGAACAGATGGGAAAAAAAAATCACACAATGAGTGATTTAAATTTGTAGTTTCTGGTGCTTCTCATTAACTTTATCTGGTTTCTTAATTTTATTTAGAGATTTGTAGGTGACTGATGAGATTGAGAGACAGGAGACAGACAAGCAAATCTGAACTACCCCACAGAGGTACCAAATCTCAGCTCTCTGACTTCATGTATGAGTTCTTTACCATTGACAAAGAACATCTTGTACATCAACAAAAATATCTATGTTACTATACGTATACATGTTCCTAAGTAAAGCTATTTTGTATGTAATTGACTTGCTTTGGCTGTGCTCTCTCAAGTGAAGTGTTAACTCATATCGACATGTGCTAGCTACCTCCATGTTGCCATTTCAGAATGTTCAGCAGCCAAATTTCCACTTGGTGGGATAGGAGGTTGGTGATATAAAACACATCTTTCTGAGATCTTTTATAGCAATTAGCCCAGAAGCAATGTTGGTATTATACCATGATATAGCTCTTTCTATAGGAAAATTTGAGTTCTGCCCTTCTCTTGTCTCCAACTCACAGGATCGACAGGGGCACCTTCAAGATTTCCAGTTGCCCTGCACCCAGCTCCTGGCATTCGTTTAACTTTTAGGGACCTTTAATAGTCAAACAGGCTCATGGCTTGACACAGAAAATAATATTAGGAAAACCCAGCGTGAAACAGGGTGGGAGTGTATCAAAAGACATTTCCAATACTGGACTTAAGCATGAGGATTGAAAGGAAAAACCAAAAGAAAAAAAAGGATCTTAGAGACAAAAATAGATCTGGAAGCTTGGGTTTGAGCTTCTCTGAAAGCTGCGACTTCATTGGCTTTAGAATGGTCACTTCTAGGATTGTGTGGCTTCTGAAACAAAGAATGAGGCAAAACCTATGTCAGATGACAGTGTAGCTCCTAAGGGCACCTGCCAGGATCACAACTAAAATTCTAGATCACAGGGATTATAGAAGGTAATTTATCTTTATTTTAAACAAAGTGAATTGCCTTGTTTCCCTGAAGGTTCCATAAAATACCAGAAGAAAGCATGAGTCTCTACTGAGGTTCATAGATACTGAGGTCTTCAATATGGGACATTAATTATCTGTGTATGAAAAGTGTTACCTACATTGAAAAGTTTCACAGCAAATAGACTGCACAGGAATTCTTGCATCTGAGCTAGCAAGAGACTCAGACCCTGAGAAGGGCTTTCTTTCCCTCCTATGGCTTTCTCATTTCTCCCTTTCTATCCCATCTCACAGCCTAACTTCTTTTTTCTGCTCCTCAGAAGTTCTGCAGTCAGCAGGCTCTCTCAAACTCACACAGAGAAAAATTTTTATATTTCCTATTTCACCATTCATAAATATGAACAACTCAATAAAAAATCAGTCATTCAAAGAAGCTTAGGAGAATGGGAGAGTTATAAATGCAAGTATTAAATACACACACACACACACACACACACACACACACACACACTCACACACACACTCAAAAATTGACTGCAGTACAGTAGCAACAATAGAGGAACCAAGAGAAAGCTTCAGAAGAGGATGTGTAGTTATAAACCTGACGGGATTGAAATTTTACCCTACATGTATTGACTCATCTCATCTGTCAGAGAGAGGAGCCTTCTGGATCAGGGATCTAGAACTGCTACCTTTCCACAACAGTAGTTTGAGAAGACTCAGCACTTTATTTTTCTTATCCAGTTCTTAGTATCTCACCTCCAGAGACTGATGCAGACAAAACCAAGAAAGCCTCTGCATACAGTAAGTCCAGTTAGAGGGTACGAACTCTAGTCTCACAAAATGTCCCTGATGGACTTAAGTCTTCAGAAGAAATCTGTGTTATTTGTAAACAGTCCCTCAGAGACACATGTCATCTCCTTTATAGGTTTGGCTTTATAAGGAACCTCTTGAAAGGTAATCTAGACTAAATAAGGCCCACACCCTTACTTGCAAAGTGGAAGATATGTTAGAAATTTTGAAAATTTTCTTCCCTAAGTGCTGTGTATCATAATGGGGATTTGAAAGACTGATGCATGCATAAAAAGAGATTATTATTCTTTCTAAATCTTGGCCCATCAACATTCTGTAATGGAGAGGGGAGCTGATGAGGATTGATAGCTTATGGGGAAGGTGAAGTCACAATCCTCAGAGGGGTAGCCATGGGTACCTCCCTGAAGCAAGCATCTCTGAGGGTTATACAGACAGCCCTAATGAAGCATGGAAAATAACAACATGAAGAAGAAGAAGAAGAAGAAGAAGAAGAAGAAGAAGAAGAAGAAGAAGAAGAAGAAGAAGAAGAAGAAGAAGAAGAAGAAGAAGAGGAGGAGGAGGAGGAGGAGGAGGAGGAGGAGGAGGAGGAGGAGGAGGAGGAGGAGGAGGAGGGAGGAGGAGGAGGAGGAGGAGGAGGAGGAGGAGGGGAGGAGAAAGAAAGTGACTAGAAGAGGGACTGTGTAACAGGTATATGGAGAATAATAAGATAGATTCTAATGGAATTAAATACACACACACACACACACACACACACACACACACAGAGAGAGAGAGAGAGAGAGAGAGAGAGAGAGAGAGAGAGAGATACACATAATATTATTTCTGAGGATTAACCTCAGGGTTTAAGGAGTGTATTCACTGAATATCAAACATGATCAGGCAGAATCTGAAAGACAATACAACTAATAGTAACAAGGTACACTTTCACCTGAAGAAAATTATATATAATATATATATATGACATAATCTAATGTAAATTAATAATATCAGGTTAGTAATTCATTCTTCAAACAGGAAGGGGCATTCATTTGAAGGATCTTCACTGAGTAAAAGTGAATATCCAATCCTTGTCTATTAATTTCAGCAGAGACCTGGTAGAATAGCACAACAAAGAATGATGACAAGAAAGGCCTCTGTACCATCAACAAGGTGGTAGCTAGAGAATGTCGCATCCTCATTCACAAGCACTTCTGTGGAATGGGATTCAGAAATCATGACCCCAGAATGCAAATAAAACACACAAATTTATCATGAAAATGGTATCTTCTATTGTGCCCATTGATACCATGTCCAATAAAGCAGTCCTGGCCAGAGGGTTAGGAACATTCTGTACTGTATCTGTGTGTTTGTCCAGGAAGCATGATGAAGGAAAGACCTTGCTTTCTGGTAACCCATGTCGGTCTCACCATATTCTAAAATCAACAGTCAGTGTGAAGAATAAATGCCAAGGGTCAAAGTAAAAGCTAGAAAACTAAAACAAAACAACAGGGACAAAACCAATCCTGTCTCCAAAGCAGAAAACAAATAAAAGGAATGGATGGAGAAGAACAGAAGTAAATCATCTCCTGCTCATGTCAGGAATATCCTGATATCTCCCAAAGAGAAAGGGCATGTAGCTTATATCTTGAATTGTCTTTGTAGTAAAAATAGTCACAAGCATATGTTAATTATGTTCAGTGTTTTATACCAATCTCAAAACAACATGGATACACTTACACAAACCTTCCTCGGTGATATCAACTAATGCTATCCAAAATTGAGTGACCGACATAGATCAGAAAGAAGCAAAGGGATATCAAGGGTGTCCATTTTCTTCATATGAAGAGTGTGGCCTTAATTGTATTTTAAGGGTATTATTAGAAGCCAAATAATAAACATTAAAAATGTAAACCAAGGAGGTGATCAGGAAGCAAAAATATCAGTGACTTCTTTATCATAGGAAAAACACAACATATAATGATTAGTGAAAATGAATGCAAAAGCCAGCTGAGAGACAGGAAGGGAAAGACCAGACACCGGAAGGGAAGGAGAGAGGGTGCCTCTGGGAAGCAGAACTGGGAGGAGCAAGGACTCGGCAGGGACCATCAGTTTTTCATGATGCTTCTGTAGTACCATTTTTAAAATACCCCACGTGTAGCCATATGTTAGAAGTATAAAATTATTCATTCTGTATAAAATTTTTAAAAGATAGGGCATCTTAATTATAGCAATCCCCCGTGGCCTTCAAATCAGGTCCTGCCTTAAAAACTAGCTTGATAAGAAATTCCAAAAATTTAACCTTACTCATATCTGAATGTAAGTACCACTTGAGGAATCTTGAGAAGTGTTAATAAGTTTGTGAAATATGTCTGGTGAGTTATGTGAAATCTATACGTTAATAACATTTGTTGACAAGGCAACAATAATTTAAAACTGATTTTCTGGAAAGAACTGTTGTTATCCTATTCCCTAGTAGTAGGATGCTATTTCTTAACCCTCAAACAAAGCGTTTCATAATTATTCACTGAGAAAAGAGCATAGGCTTATGCCTCTATATCACCTTCCAAGAAACCATGTCTTATCTCTCCTCTTTATGCCTTGTTATTTGAAACTTTTATTCCTGCCCACTAGTTCCAAGCTTCATAATGATGTTCAGACTAATCCAAAGGGCAATTTACACTTAACCTTTCTTCATAGAATTCCCTGAGTGGGTTGTCTGAGAAGTGCATTTACAATTCGTACCACAGACAACAGACTACAGCTTGTCTCTGAAATTGGCCTTATGAATTGTAACCACAGGAGGAGACAGGAAAGGTTTTGCATTCATTGCATCTTGGCAAAAGGATTATAGCTCCAGCAGCTTTCCCCGGAGTCCAGTCAAATAGAATCAGGGGTGAGGAAATTGCTGGCCTTTTCTATTGAGCTGCCACAGGCCTCATGCAAAGAGGCCCTTTGCTGAGGAAGGGCTAGAAATGACTTTAAACTTCTGATCTATAAAGAAGTCTCACTCTGCATTTGCCAATATTCCTTGCTCGCTCTGTCTCTCTTTCTCTTCATTGTATCAATGTATATATGGCATGGGACACTGGCAGAATATATTGGCAGACCTTGTAAACGGAGTAGCTCTTCAAACTGCTGGGTTGGTTGACAGCATCCTTGGGAGGTCGTTCTCTAGGTGCCCCCTAATGGACATCTTAGAGGAACACTGACATCCTAACGTAAGATGGCCTTGTCCGTTCCTCAGAGGAATTGTTGCTTGATTCAGAATGGAACAGAGAAAGCAAATGAACCTGTCAATTCCTGAGGCAATTACAGGCACATAATAAACATTTCATGGAGTCAAGCATAAATACAGCTGGGATAGTCCTTGGAAGCCACACAAAACAAATGTTAAATAAAACATGACACTGAGCGGTATTAGGCCATTAGCTTCTTTGGATGACTAATGGAGAAAACTTTCTCTATCAATAGCAAAGCATGATCCTAATTCTTAGGAAAGTTATAAATACAAAACCAAAATTCATCCAATAAACATTTCACCTGAGAAATATTTCATGTCACTTCACAAATATCTTCAGTAATTAATATCCCAAAAGTCTATGATGAGATTACTCATTTCAGACTATAATCTCAGCACATAGATATTATACATGATAAATCTAAATTTTCCTGGTAATCCTAATATGTCACATACACACAAACACAGGCACATGCACATGAATATGTGTGTATATGTACAAGTCAGTAATTAAAATTTTATACATGGAGATCCCAATGGAGAAGGTAGAGAAAAGACTGAAGGAGCTGAAAGGGTTTGCAACCCCATAGGATGAACAATATCAACCAACCAGATCCCCCAGACCTCCCGGAGACTAAACCACCAACCAGAGTACACATGGAGGGACCCATGGCTCCAGCTGCATATGTAGCAAGGATGGCCTTAGTGGGCATTAATGGGAGGAGAGGCCCTTGGTCCTCTGAAGGCTTGTTTCTCCAGTGTAGGGGAAGGTCAGGGAAGGTGGGAGGGAGTGAGAGGGAGTGAGTGGGTGAGTGGGTGGAGGAGAACCTCATAGAATCAGAGGGAGGTGGATGGTATAGGGGATTTGCAGAGGGGAAACAGGAAAAGGGGATATATTTGAAATGTAAATAAATAAAATATCCAATTTAAAAATCTTATACCTAATTTAAATAGATATTTTTTAAGTATTTTGATTTTTAAAGTCTAGGAAGTTTGAAAGCAGAAAATAATATTCACTCTACAAGAGAACGCATGTGAGCCTGCATCAGAGTCTCCGATTTACAGACTTGTACTAGGTGCTCATTAAACTGGTTATTTTCAAACTTATCTTAAACTCCAAGGAAATGTTATGTTCACGTTCTGTAGTAAACCAAGGAAATGTTATGTTCATGTTCTGTAGTAACTAGGGATATGGTTTCCTCAGGGTTACATGCTTTTAGAAAGAAAGCCTAAAGAATAATGGAAATAAAAGTATTTTTTGGGAAGCACATTAATTATGTTCCCTCCCATGCCAGTAGAATTACGTTGTGGTGAAATAAAGATGCTAACCTGGGAATTTCTTCAATGCTTCATTTATTGCCTTTACTCAATCCAAAGTCTGTCCCTCCACTGTTTGGTCTTCTCTAATCGTGTGTGTGTGTGTGTGTGTGTGTGTGTGTGTGTGTGTGTGTGTGTGTGTGTGTTTATGTGTGTTTAACTTCATGTCATACATATTATTGTTGAGATCATGTATATCTGAAGCAATGCCTTATTAATTTTTGGCTTAAGTGTCTTTCTTGAAATTCAAATTTACCTGTATATCTACCCAACATTTCTATATTTTGCATGTAAGTACTTTACATATATCTCTCACTTAGTTCCAAACCTTCACTCTCAGACATAGATGATCAAGGGAATGGTGATGTTGCCAGCCACAGAATGATGGGAAAAAAATCTCATTTGTAACAGAAAAGGATTTCAGGGGCCAAGAAAGGTGGGAGAGTAAAAGAAGAGGGCTGTTTATAAATCTCCCATCCTGGATGAACGTGGAGAGAGAATGTGTTTGAATCAAGTATTCTTGTTTCCCTTTGTCAGTGAAGACAAATGATCCTCCTCACCTGTCCTCATATTCAGGATAGGTTTAATTTACAAATGCAATCATTAGTGACCACGTAATAATTATCTTCACATGAATATTATAATAATAGGTTTTACGCATTATACACTGGATGTCAGATTTTTAAAGGATTATTAACTGTATATTACTTACGGAGGTGGGGAACATTTGATATAGCATTAAAGTAGCATTAGCATTAAACATGTACAAGGGTAAATATACAAAACATCAGAAAATCCTTTCTAGTCTCTAAAATAATGCTTTGGGTAAGCTCACCTACCACTCAGTACAGCTACATAAGAAGATACTCAAAAGCAAGATGTTAACATTATCTTGGTTGTCATATTTGGTGATCTGATCTGATAACACCTTCCAAACAAAACCCTTCTCCTCAAACTACCATAAGTACTAAGTCCATGTCTCTTAATTAGGACTGGTTGAATTCCAACAGTGAGCATATTACCTTTTTCCTTCTCGTGAAACTGAGCCAGACACCATACTCTCCAGTGGACAAAAGGTATAAGAAATAATGTGATGAGTTTCCTAAAACAATGAAAACATCCAATCTCCCAGAGAGAAATGACATTGCTTTTTCTCTATTTGAATGAAGGGCATGGTTGGGTTCCTTATTACCCGGCAATTGTTTAGGTATGGATGTTGCTAAACTCTGTTTTAAAAACTCCCAACTGCAGTTTCTGATGGAACATACTCCTCCACATATGCAGAGACAATTATCTCTCAACATTTGCCTGCAGGATTGTGACCCCCAATGTCTTTAGCAGGCTCATAACTTCTAGGCAACAAAATAGGCCTGCATTCCTGAAATCTCTTAACAGAGGCACTGCTGGAGGGGAGGGCACAATGATACAGTTTGAGAACTGTCAGCAGTCAACGCTGTTAGCTTGTAAATTATTCCGAGTGCATTAAGATAAAGGAACGGCACCTTCGTTAGCTAATGTGTTTCACCTGCAAAAATAACAGTTGCTGCAGCCTCAATAAATTTGAGCCGGCAGGGAAAAACAAGTTTGATTTCCCCCAGTTTCTTGTATACTATTTACACAATTCGGTTAGCATTCTCCCTAGGAAACGCAGCTAGTTGGGGTAAATTAGCATAGCTCAGTCATTTGTTCTGCGCATCCCCTCATTGAGCTGAAGGGATTTCATACTGTGGCTTCTTCCATGTTTCTTCTTAAATAAGACTATTTATACCTGAGACAAATACACATACCTTTATAAAACGAAGGGAAGTGGAGAGGAACAGTTGCTATCGCAATCAACTTTTCCAAGCATTTAACTACTTTTTCTTGATGATAAAATGCTTCGCTGTTTCTCTCCCCTGCCCCACTTTGAGGCAGTTTAGCATATTTTACTATGGATATTTTCAGACTCTAGGTGTTCTGAGACGACTCTTCCAAGCTGCACGTACAATTCAGCTGTGAAGAATTGCAGCTTTTGGATACCTTGTCTGATTTCAGGATGAGTTCATAAGTTACATCGCTTCTATATGAAGCTGTATCATACTGGGCACGGTGGGTACCTGCAATGGTTGGGGTAGGAAGCAGACGCAGAAGACACAGAAGTATTGCAGGTAATCACTGGTCACCTCATCTAGCAAAAATGGTGAATTACACAGAGAGAGACAGAGAGAGAGAGAGAGAGAGAGAGAGAGACAAAGAGAGATAGAGACAGAAAAGGACTGAGAGAGATAGAAAGACAGAGAGAGACAGACAGAGACAAAGATAGAGACAGAGAGAGATAGAGATAAAGATAGAAAGAGACAGAGATAGAGAGAGACAGAGAGACAGAGAGAGGCAGAGAGAAAGTTTCAAATGGTGAAGGGCGACATATGTCCTTGACACAGAAGTTTGTGCCTGTAGAGGTTCATGTATTCAAACTTGTACACACATACATTTGCAAACACACACGTGCGTACACACACACACACTCACAATAAATTGTGTGAAGAGAAAAAAATTAACTGGTTTCAATCTAGGAAAAATAAATCTAGTCATTACATTAGTCTTGGTTGTTTTGGTGATATGAGGTTAACTTTTAAGGTTGTCCATTCCAACTGATCTGCAGGGAATTTCATTGATAGTAAGTAACTTTAAACATGTAGCAAGGTTAGGACAATTGAGAATATCCTGAAAGTCTCATAGTGGGCTACCATTGAATTGGGGAAGTAATTAGTCAAGCTTGTTAAATCAGCCCTTCTTAACAGCAGCAGTGATCAGATACACTGCTCTATTCTGAGGGCCTACTCCAACATATTGTAACATTCACTTCTTGTTTCTGGAAATCTGTCCCCCGCAGCTTTACAACCTCCTGTCTTGTGGATGTTAGAACTCCATCTGTTTCACCAGCCCACTCGAAGATTTTCTTAATTTAAATGACTGACTTCTGGGTTGTGAATTATTTGCAAAAGAACCGATGAATACCTTGGGACCTGTCCCTTTCACCCTTTTACCCTCAGCCATAATTACCCCAGGTCCACAGACCACTGAGTCTCGTTTCAGACCTACAATTATGTGCCAGGCGGGAAAAGGAAAACGTTGCCCGGATCTGCAATCTATATGTTGCTATGATACAAACAAACTCGGTCAATTTTTTTTTCTCCTTTCTGTACAGAAGATGAAAACTAGAGGGACTGATTATTTTCTACCTTAGATTTCGGCTTAGGAATTGAAGCATCTCTCATTTCTAGCAATAGGCATGGATTTTGAAACTGTCATCTCCCCCTGTCAGGCAAGCACGCCCAGGATGCCCAGACAGCGAGGAGAGATAACAGGATTCTGGGAATCCAAGCGATCTGCCTGGTCTGGCCTTGAGAAGCAGAAGCACTGTAGTGTCTCATTAAATGGTCTTCTCCTTTCCTTTGGGTCTCATCCAGGACTGCAGAGGCATCCTGGCTTGTGGAGCATCGCTCTTCTGCTTGTGGCTGGTGTAAACAGATCGGAACTTGATATACGTGTGCACTCTTTGCCTGAACGTTTTCATTTCTGGAGTGGTTACAGCTGTTCCCAATGCTGCTACAAAATACCTTTTAACCAAGAAGACTGCGGCTTCCTGCTGTAAGCCACTGTGGATGGATGCGTGCTTCATCGGTTGTGCACTGACACTGTAGAAATAGAGACTCAACAGCAAATGCTTCTTCCCTTTGATTCCATTATAGGCTGCTGTACCAACTCACAGCTGGAAACAAATTAAAGTCGTTTTATTTTCTGATAATGCAAGGAAAGTGGTTTCCAAGGAAAGGTCCTATTATAATCATTTAGGATGTTTTCCCTTGCAGGAATATGTGTCTGCCTTGGCTAAATTAGATTGGTTTGCATTTAAATGTTGATAACTAAGAGAGTTCGTACATGACTGAAGTTTTGCAAGGTGTTGCATTTGGGCAGTTATATGTCATTGCCACCTGGTAGGTCCCGCTTCATGTAATCGTTGGTTCTGTGTTTCCTTTTCTTCCAAATTGTGGGAATATTTCAAAATCAAATTGCTGGCCCATTTATTTTAGTATTATTGTTGTCTATATTAAGATATTGGCCTTTAGTTTCTTTTGTGCCTCTGCATGCATTTTTCTTTTTGGAAAAAAAATGAACATTCTTAGTCTCTCTGGATGTCAAGTTTCTTTCTCTAACTTTTAAAATTATCTGTGAATCTCTCTCCACGTATGCCTGAAATACAATCAGATAAGGCAAACACTTCACACACCCAAGGGAACTGAAGGCCTTTCCATCAGATGAGTATGTCTGGGAGGTGTTTTCCTTTCTTTAAATTAGAACAAAACCCGAAAAATGGGCCTCAAGACAAGACCCACAATGCCTTTGGCTACCTTTATTAGTTTAAGCACCTTGCTGACATTTGATAGCAAAACACACAAACAGCCTTCTGTGTCCTTTCTTCCTGTCTTGCATTTGCCCTTTTGCTAATGGCTTTAATTTTTATTCTTCTAAGAAAGATTGCTTGAATTACAAAGTACAGACCAAGTCATTTCTCTCTTCTTCTTTTTCTTAGTGAAATCACAGTAAGAGAGAATCAGTTAAAAAGACAACTCAGAATTTTTTTTAAAGAATTTCAATTGTTTAAAAAAGGCAACACACATTATCCTCTACAACCATATTAACCATGGGCTTGGGCTAGACTTCTCAAAAATAGTCTTTCTCCACCTATTGCTGTTTTCAACAAATGATCATAGGTAATAGCTGAGGGAACTAAGAACGTTCAAGCACAAAGTATCCCAGTATCCCACCCTGCCATAGTTCCAGAGTTTTAACATATATATATAAAATCAAGGATGTCACACTGAGACCCAAAAATATCTGTGCAAATGTGTGTCACCTATCCTTTGTCTCTCTGGCCACATTTACTGTCAGCTTCGCAAACCCAGAATATCTCCATTCAACTTGTTACAGTTTTCCCCATTACTATTACTCTCTGCCAATTTCAAGATGTGCATGCTTGTCTTAGGGTTTCTATTGCTGGGAGGAGACACTATGAACACAGACATCCTCAAAAAGCAAAATATTTATCTGGAGGATGGCCTACCTTTCATAGCTTTTGTCCATTTTCAATATGGTGGGAAGCATGGTGGTGTGCAGGCAGACACGGTGTTGGAGAGACAGTTGAGGGATTTACATCCAGATCCAAAGGCAGCAGGAAGAGAGGAAGACCCTAGGTCTGGCTTGACCTTTCTGAAACCTCAAAGCCCACCCCTTCCCCATGATACACTTCCTCCAACAAGGCCATACTTACTTCACAAAGGCCATGCTTCCAATAATGCCACTCCCTATGTGTCTGTGGGGGGGGGCGGGCATTTTCATTCAAAGCACCACAAAGCCCAAACACCAGTTATATATCCTTGGGTATTCATTTCCTTACAAAAGGTCCAAGGTCATATAGAACATAACAGAAATGCATTTGTTTGTTTTCTGCTGTTGAAAATTTAGTTCTCAGAACTAAATTTAAAAATAGAACAACTCTCAGAGGGCATAGGTAAGATTTGCCTCTCTTATATGTTGCATATACAAGTGCATACTAAATGTTTTAGTTGATCAATTAATTCAAAACTTGAAATCATATATTTCAGAAGTCTTGGCAGGATTAAGGGTTTATTACGTGTCTGTAGGTGTCCTATGCATCTGTTGGATCATTTCTGAACTTTTAATTTGAACATCTTTGTTCCTCTCATGCCACGAGAATGTTCTTTTTAAGATGGGACTGTTATCTGAAAGTTTGATATTTATACCTTAAAGAATCATGAATTGGGATATCAGCTAATTCATAAGAAAGTAAAAAAAAAGGGGGGGCTCACTGACATTTTGTTAACTTTTCATTAGTTCATTTACAAGCGAAATTAGTCCTAGAGTAACAAATAATATGTAGAAACCAATTCTCTTCATATGTTGATTTTAGTTTTGAATTACATAGATTCCATTCAGCTAGCAGTAGCCATATGTTATGCCACTTAGCAGCTTAGGAGAATGATTGCTGGCCATGACTAGAGTTCATATCTCATTATTCTTTGGCTCTAGTTTCAAACAGGGCCATGTTAAAAATTCCTAGTTGATGGTTGATCAGTGACCCAATGAAGTGAGTTGTTGAAATATCATTGCAGTTCATAGGAGCCACCTGTGTGATTCGTGATGTGATTGCATGCAACATTCTTGCTGACAACGTCAGACAGGGTCCAATGGTTAATGGTCCACGGAGAGTTAACTACTCATATCCAAACGTAGGGAAGGTATGATGCCCAGTGACAAAGCTTGCAATTCCATCGCCTCTCCAGTGTGGCTTGCAATATTATTTCTAGTATTATATCTAGCTTCCTATATTCCAGGCTGTTTTGATTGACTTCTCAGTTTTGTCCAAGTATGTACTTATGACATAATGATTCAGATACTCTTGTTTTTATATTATATAAATACAGTCTTATACTTCCTTCACCCAATATCTATAAGTGGGGCAGTGTCTGAAACATAGCATTCTTTATTATCAAATTTATTAATCATATATCCAGAGATGTAATATACAGTGATATGAACATAACCACAATTTAGAAAGTATACCTAAGACAAATTAAAATCTGTCTTCTTCTAGAAAAACCTTTCAGCAATCACAATGCCTATTATTAATATTATTATTTGTTACACTTACTTGTCATAATTTAGATGGTAAGGACCTTTCAATTACAATGTTCAGTATGAGATAAAGGTTTTCACTCTCAATCTTTTTGTGCAGCTGCTTTAAAACATTTTTATACAGGGGAAACTTATGACAATTGGAATTATTAAAATTCCTTCAGGTGGAAACAAATGGATGCAAACTAAAATGGCAAATTTTGGGAGTGTAAAACTGATGTGGGGCGCATAGACAAAATGCTAAAGTTTATTTTACGCAGACGATTTTGAGGCTCTAACATACTGGAAGGAAACACATTAAACCTGCATGCAAGTATCTTACATAGCTGAACATGGTGACGTGTGAGGAATAGAGGAGATCTGGGTAATACATTAGATTGTCTGAGATATCGGTTGTTAGCTGACTCACGGAGAATTCTCTGAGAGGAATCTGGTGAGCTATGCCTAAGTGATGAGACTTGGGAAAATATTGTGAGAAAAATATCGTGCCTCAGGTTTCCACTGCTCTAATAAATGCCTGAGATAAGCAGTCTATAACTGCACACGGTTTTACCTTGCTGGACAGTCTTATCTCAGGGTCATTTGTTCTAACTGCTTTCTGTGTGTGTTAAGTCAGCAGTGTGATGAAAGCTTTTGTCAGAACCAGGCTTTCCTGTCATAGCAGGAAGCAAAACACAGCACAGCAAACACGGGGCTCTGACAATCCCCTTTGAGGCCACAGCTCTGCTCGTGTAAAATACCCAACAAGGTCACATATCTTAAAATAGTTCATTGCATCCTAAGAATGAGAGTCTGTTTAAAAGGATTTACTGTATCTGACTTTGGGAAAGTTTCAACTTTGAACAATGGTGGCTTCTACGGGAAGTAAGAAAGAAACAAGTTTGGCAGCCGTGGGTAGGAAGGGGTAAGACTGGAGAGGATATCAAGGGGTTATAAGAAAAAAAAAAGTACTGGAAAGAAGGAAATTAGACACTAGAAAGAATCCAACTCAAATATGCATCAAATTGTGTGTGAGGACTCTGTCCACCCCAAAGCTAGTGAATGCCAAAGAAGTAGCTCACATCTGGGCTGAGTCACAAGTCATACATAGCCCTGCTGAGAGCTAGCATTGCACTGCTAAGAGGATCATGTCGTACTTCAGACTTATGCCTATAAGATAAGACATTACACAAGTGGTCTCTACAATTTATTAAACTAAAAAATATTCTCTATTTTCAAGATTATCAAAATATTCTCCTTTTTGTTTCAGAGATATGGTCTTACCAAAATACCAGCCTGGTCCTAAACTCAACAGTCATCCTGCCTCAATTTCTTGAGTGCTAATGTTATAGACATTCAACCCGATGTTTGATTCTTTGTGTATTTTGAGGAAGAGACAGTTGGAATATAAATCTTCTGGTATTATTGCACAAGCTTTCATTTCATAAACTTTCAAAAGGGATTGATAAATATGAGTTTTGTTTATATTTATGTATTTAACAGGGGAACCAAGTGGCACATGAATATCAAGCATCCAATGGCATGTTCAGAGTTAAATAAAGGTGTCAATCATCCAATGACGTGTTCAGAGTTAAATAAAGATGTGCCATTTGCATGTTTCCTGACTCCCAATGGTTGGAATCAACCTCCAAAGGATTAATCACTTAGCTAAGGTTTAAAGTCTCTATAAATGTGCCTAATATATAAAAATAAAATTAATTTTGATTCATGTAACAGCTTATAAGCAAATATAATTTACTTTAGAATTTTATTGTGGCAAGTCATAAAATGAAAACATAAAGAGGGCAACTGTAGATTTTCCAATAAATTGAGACTGTTATTGCCATGAAAATACCAAGCTGTATATTCCTTGGCTGAGAAAAATATAGTTAACGGAACACCAGGATTTCATTTCTGCTCATATTGATGATTTTAATTGATTTCCTCGTGTATTGAAATAATTAGGAAAATTTTCTCAGACGCAAGTGATTGGTTTTGGAAGACATAAAGCATTGCTTAGAATGTTCTAGGGTGTATTGCTACTGAAGTCGAGTCTCTACCGTGGATCTCTTGACATTATTCTAACAATATGAAATGTGACCGAAACTGAGAGAAGTTACCCGAAGGCATTTTTGTTTTATACTTGAATTTTATTTTGTCATTTGTTCTTATTAGCAACCATTAAGCAATTTCATAATTATAAGCTCTATTAACATTTTAATGAGTCTAGTGGCCATTGCTAAATGTAATTAAATTAGTTTTATTTTATGACATTTTCAAACTGTGATTAAATTAATAGTTGTTGTGCTTAGAAGAATAAAACCAGGGAGAGACTGCTATTCACCAAACTGAAGCAAAAAGAAAGTTGACCATTGAGTTAATTCACAAAATAAACCTTTAATTGCTAAGTTTGAAAACAATGTAGGGATAATGGTAACATTTTACTCGTAAATTAGTTTTCATGTAAACAATGAGAAAAGTAAAACTAACTAGGTTCTTCAGGTCCTGTCCCTTCCCTTGTACCTGCAGGCTGTTGCATACTGAGATGGAAGAAACTGAAACTGATGAGCGACTGACTTTGGCGTAGATGCTTAAGTTGATATGGAATTATTTGATACTGATAAGCATCTTGAAGTCTTCACTGATCTAAAATATTTTATTTTACTGTAGAAATGACGTATTTGTTTTAATTTAAAAATTATATAAACACAGGTTAAAAGTTTAAAGAAAGCAGGGAAATGGTAATTTCATATTTTTGTGGTATTTCCTGCTCAGGTTCAGGTGTGCAAAAGGCTCTTTGTTTGCTGTCATTTCAACCTTCCCCTGAAGCTTTTACACTAGACAACATGTGAGTTGGAGGGTGGCGATTCCAGTCCATATTTAATGTGCTAGTTCCTGGTCTTGAACAAAACTGAGATTTCGCTCCTTATTGCTACTGCTGTAGGATGAATTCTGAAATGCTCTCAAGAGCAAAATAAGATAGTTTATTTTCTGATGAATTGCCTTCCATGAGAATGCAATTAAGCATTTTACGGGGGAGTCATTTGTGTAGCATGTACTGCACGTGTGTGCTGATGGGAATTGTGTGATTTTGTTGTAATTATTAGATTCTATTGATTGCATTACATTATGCTAATGTTTCCAAATAAGCTTATCAAGCATTTTCATACCATGTGATGGTTCACCATCACTGATGCTTTCCTTACATCTTCAAGAACCATGGAAATACTTTATTGTTAAACTTCCATTTTCCATTCAAAGGAAGTTTTGCAAGCAGGAAGAAGTATGGATGAGGTATGAAACCTGGCATTTTAAGGATTAAAAACACTTAATCATTTTAAAATCTTAAATCCAAACTCTATTCATATTATAATTATACTACTCTGTGTATCAGAAATTTGTAATGACGTCTCTGATAAATATACGAACAATCGGGATGTAACTCAGTAGGATCTTTTTAAATTTTGTTTTGTTTTGATTTTTTTGTTTGTTGTTGTTTTTCACATTTGTAGTAAAATGTGAACTATTTGTGTAATATATGTTTTAAATGTACATTTTAAATCCCTTCTCATTTCTGCTGACACATCTGTGTCCATGAGCTCCTGCCATCTCTTACATGCTCAACATTAGTAGCCTCCTTATGAATTGACAAGGCATGTCTTATTACCCTCATTATCTAATTAACAACATGGGGAATAGGTGCCGTCCACATTTTTAAAACATGTCCCTTGGTATACTTGCTTTCTGATTAAATATTTCTCAATATCTTCTTTTTGTATGTATGATTAAATACTTCTTTAAAATGTACTGTCTCTTTTCTTCTCTGTTAATATGGTGAGCTCCAGAAAGGTAGAAACTTTATCTGTAAAATCACTGCCAAGTCCCCTGAGAATACAAGTCATCCCTACCCACTGAACTTTAGGAACTTGTGGTCATAGAACAGTATAGTATTGTATTTCAACAAATGGAAGTCATGTTGAAATTCTTATCTATCTGCTTGCCCCACTAAAACAGATATTTCCTGCAGTCCAAAAATATAATCATTTTGATCAGTCTGGTACCTGGAGTATTTCCCTCTGTCTAAAAAATATAAAAACATAAACAAAAATAAAAATAAAAATGGCACAGGTGAAAAGCAATATTAGATGAATTACTCTCTGGCTTTTCAAATTTTATTGACTGAACAGGTTTTCAGCTGATGAGACAGGGAATTGAGATTCTGATGTGAAATGTATTTTTCTCCCTCTAAAAATTAGTTCTGTTGACCTTTTTGTGTTATCAAAGACATGCTAGTAAATATCACCTCTTGATATATGTTCTTAAACCCACATATTTTAAGTCCTGAGAGTCCACACTTTTAGAAAAACAATATTAAAAGATTAATACACTATATTGATTAGCCCTGTCATGTGGGAGACATTGTTATTTGTGATTTCTTTAAAGTTTTAATCTTTAAAAATGCTCTATGGCCTAGGTTTCTATCACCTCCATTTAATAATTGAGAGGTAGAAAAGGCAAAGTTTGTTATATTTCTTTTGTTTTGTTCTGCCAGAGATAATCATTCACCTCTTAATTTAATCTAAGTCAGAACTCCAGAACCTACATTGTTATTTACTAATAAAGATACCCAAGAGAATAGTTCTTATATATATATATATATATATATATATATATATATATATATATATAAACATTGTTCTTTTCAATTGGAAATGGCATTTTATTCTAATACACACAAACATTTAAAAATGAAGTAACCAGAATGCATTTTAAATAGTAAATGTGAGTATGTTGTTATGACCTAGCATAATGTCTTTCCCTCATAGGATATTTTATTTTCGCATGTAAATTTGGCAAGTTCAAGTATAGCAGTAAAAGTTTTATGTAGCTACTTATTGACTTGGATTTATATTGACTTACAGTAATTATTTAGTGGCCAAAAGAGACAAAAATGAAAGCTCATTCAATTAATTTCTGTAGCCTGAGCCAGTTTCTCTGTAGGGCTCTCTGCTCGTTGCTCATAGATTCGTTCAATGGTATTTGTATGTAGTCAGACCATCACGCTGAAGGTTATTCCCAGCAGACAGGTCCAAATGTACATCAGATACCATCATTATAAGCAAGCTTGCTTCCATGACACAGAACAGATGAAAGTTCCACCTTGCCATAACCCAAGAGTCTTAAGGAAGATGGAAAAGAGTGAATCAGCCCCTTGTTTGCAAAAAACTATGACATTAATCATCCGATGTTGTGAATCACCAGACAGGTGTCATTTGTTTTTTTAAAGTCATGCGATGTTTGTAGAGCAGCATAAATCTTCAGCTTTTCTGAACAGAGTTTCCACAGGTGCTGCAAGTGGAATGTGAATATGTCATTCTTGAAAATGTCAAAGATTAGCCAGTGCTGATTCCAGGGGTTCTCACTCTCCCCCTTCATTACTGCCTGCCAGAGCTATAAGTGGAGAAAGACGGAGGACAGAAAGACTTCAGAGTGAACTTGACATCTTCTCTGCAAAGGTTCACACTCCTAAGCCACAACATCTGTTTCGGGACTTATCCATGTGTTGCATTTGGGATGACCAAATGGTGTGGTCTTCTTGAATTTCTGTGTACAGAGTATGTTGAGGCGTCACTCTGTGTAATTGCACAGCAGTGCTATTAGTGGAGGAAAAGAAAATCTCCTTATTAGGTGAAAAGAGAAAAAGTACTGTAAAGAAAGGCTGACTTGTTGCATCATTTGTTTTACTCAATGCTGTTGAGTAAATGACCGATACTGTTCTTTATCAGCTGGGGTTCAAGTCGAGATCATCCAGTTGTGCTTTGGGCGGCGAAGGTTTCAAATGTCAGTGTGGAAGGATAGCAATGATTTGTCAATCATAATATTGAATTCAATTTGCTCTTAGTGGAGGAACGCTGAGAAGGGTGGGTTTTCAGAAGAAACAGTGATGATATGAAACATGTCTAAATCAGTTAATAGTGAAAAGAATGCAGAGGGGCTTTGATTTGTATTAATCCCAGTCTTCTAGATAGATCTAATTCCTTTTCATATTTCTAGTACACAGTAATGAGAACTTAGTTATATCATTATAAAATAGGAACAACCACATCTGCATTTCTATAGAAATAAAGGGCCGGAATTCACATTTTTTATAACATAGTTCAGGGGCTACTAAGGTCACATTGTTGGAGGAAAATAATCTAATTTTTTGTCATGTACATTTTAAGCTCTGTTAAGCACACTGACATGCCCCTTTTAGAATGACAGATATAAAAATTCATTATAACTTATCTTACATTTGATTAACAGTTGCTATAGTTTATGTCCTTCTAGATTCATGTTGAAATTTCATTGCTAATTTAAGAGTCTTGGAAGACAAGGCTGTTAAGAAGTGATTAGGTCATGAAGCCCAGGTCTTCATGAATTGGTTAAAACTAAAATATGTTAATTTTCTCAGACAACCTTCTAATACAATTTCTGTCTGGCTCTTATACTTCTATCTGTTTTAAAAGGGATTACATAAAATTCTGTCCTGTTATGTCTTAGCACAAAGTCCTTCGTAGGTTTTGTAAGCAGCCTCTCTGTTTTGTAAACTACAGATTTCAAAGACATGACCTAACAATACTTGTTTATAATCTTCTTATTATTGGGGATTCTGTTACAGTAGGAAATTGACTAAGAAAAGCATCCATGCAAGTATGAGATCTTGCCTATTCTGTAAAATGATTTGACTACAAGTTTTGGGCACATACACAAAATACAACATGATATAATTATTAGTTGTTTGGAAGTAAATGAAGCACTGTGTTAATGTTCCTATCATTAAGTTTTACTACAATAAAACATATAAACATCTTACTTAAAGGAAGTAGGTATATAGGTATGGAGGTGGATGTCTACATCCTTAGGACTCACAAGACTGCAGAGGCAAAAACCCATGAGTTCTATCTAGTCTAAGCTACAGAAGGAGAGGCTATGTGTCAACATATTGAGGTGTGAGGATGTAACTAAGGGATAAAGATATTGCTCACCATATGCAAAGCTTCAGGTCATATTGTAGAGCTGTAAAAACAAACAAAACAAGCACAGTATGAATCAGAAAAGAAAAGATTAGGATTAAATATCTTGTCTAAGAATTAGCCACAAAGTGAAACTTGTCTAAATGAGAGTGGAAAGTAGAGAGGCCAGCAAAGGTTTCAGTCACCCCTCCTCCTAACTGAAGAAGCTGTTGCCATTGGTCTTGGTTACCATGTAGAACTTGATGTTAACCAGATACTTGAACCATAGACTGGAGAAATCAAGCTGATTCAGAATCAGAAGCTACACAGGTTCTGGTTAGTTTAGAAAGTGACAGGAGGTGTTATGTAAGCTATTGGAGGAGAAACGTAAGCACCTGTCACACCCGTGTCTGATCCCTGTGAGGAGACCAGTTTTGTAAGACATGCTGTAGAGATGCAGTAGAGAGGTCTGAACCTCATGGAAAAAACCAATCACATTCTGGTCACAAGACGAAACCCATGCCTGGCACCATTAGCAGTCAGAGAACCTTTAGATAGACAGGTCATCTGCCCTAAAGGAGAACAAATTACTAATCTTTGGCTAAATGGCTATACTTCCAATGATTTATCAATATTCTCATAGACCAATGCATCTCACAACCCCTATCTGAAAACTTCTATTTGCAGTAAATGTAATTAACACAGATGCCCATAATTGTTCAAACTGCAGGGATTAAGAGATTGTAGAAGTCTCAGAGTATATATGATATACTCACTCCTCCCAGGGTTTGGGGTTCATGTGGAAGAGGGGCAAAAAGAGTATAAGAGCCAGAGGCAATGGGTGATAGCAAGGAAACCATATGATCTAAACACAGCAGGGAAGCTGCACATAAGAATTCACAGTAGTTGGAAAAGCACACACTAATCCTGAGCCAGGTTAAGTCAGACCAAATCCTAGCATGTAGAAGTGAATTTAGGCATGATCCTACCCCTAGCTATGATGCTATTGGCCATCATTAGCTATTGGGAGATGGAAAGACAATTTTCTCTAAGAATCTACTATGACCCAGTATAAGTCTGTGCATTCAAAGTTAGTTGAACTGTATAGGTATGTCTTGATATAGTTTTTTAAAAGACACTTGATTGGAGAGGGAAGTAGAGACAGGTCTGGGATGAGTTGGACAGGGGGTATAAATATGATCCAGATTCTGTATAAAAGTCTCAAAGAGCTAATAAAAATCTACAGAGCTGGAAACTCAAAGAGACTTATCACCAAAGTACCACTCTTGATTTTGGTATAGTTAACATGACAACATAGAAGAGTAGCCCTCAAAATACAATCTATTTAAAACTTTTATGCCAGTGTATTTCTCATAGTTCTGCAGAGTCACTCTAGTTCATACCTTTGAGGTAGAAAGGCACAGCTTTGAACCACATCTTAAGACAGGAAGACAGATGCATGCCTTTAATCCAGCTCTTGAGGCAGAAGACACAGTTAACTTAAACAAAGATCCTTCTTCACACACTACAACCCAACCACCGGTGTAGGGGTGGTTGGAAACTTAGTACTGTCTCAAAGGAGAAAATTCCATCCTAGTTCTGTTCCCTGTAGGTATGCTACCTACATTGAAGGAACATTGATTTCTAGCCAGAAGTTGACATTGGTCAAAACTCTGTGTGTGATCTCTAGAGTGCATTTTATCATCTTGGTCAAGCAAGGGGTCAAAGGCAGCACCTCTGTGGTCAGTGTTAGGAACTTCATAATGGTAGAGCAGTGGTTCTTAACCTGAAGGTCATGACACCCTTGGAGGTGGAACAACCCCTTCAAATGGTTGCCCAACACCATCAAAAGCCAGAGATATTTACATTTTCACTTTTTTAAGTTCTCAATTGTCATATACTGATTGTTTTTATTGGATATATTTTTTATTTACACTTTAAATGTTACTCCTTTTCCTGGTTTCCCGGACATAGGCCCCCTATCCCATTCCCTCCCCTTCTTCTATAAGTGTGTTCCCCTCCCCATTCACTGCCCATTCTCACCCTCCAGACATTCCCTTACAATAGGGGTACAACCTTGGCAGGACCAAGGACTTCTTCCATTGGTGCCCAACAAAGCTGTCCTCTGCTACATATGCAGTTAGAGCCATGGGTCGGTCCATATATAGTCTTTGGGCAGTGGTTTAGTCCCTGGGAGCTCTGGTTGGTTGGCTTTGTTTTTCTTATGGGGTGGCAAGCCCCTTCAGCTCATTCAATCCTTTAATTCCTCCAACAGGGATCCCATTCTCAGTTCAGTGGTTTGCTGCTAGCATTTGCCTCTGTATTTGACATGCTCTGCATGCTCTGGCTGAGTCTCTCAGGAGACATCTATATCTGGTTCCTGTCAGCCTATACTTCTTAGCTTCATCAATCTTATCTAGTTTTGTATATATATATATATATATATATATATATATATATATATATATATATATATATATATATATGCCACAAGTAGATTCCTTCAGTCTCTGCTCCAAACTTTGCCTCCCTATACCCTCCTATGAATATTTTTGTTCTCCCTTTTAAGAAGGATTGAAGCATCTGCATTTTGGTGCAGCTTCATGTGGTCTGTGGATACATTATCACTTATAACAGTAGCAAATTACAATTATGAAGTGTTTAAGTGTTGGAGTCACCACAACATGAGGAACTCTATTGAAATCATTGGTATAATATTTGGAAGTTATAACCACTGTTGTAGAGGGTGTCTCTTTCAGATGTACAACTGAATTTGGCTCTTTGGAAAACAGTGTTTCATCTCAGAACACCTTCTGTCTTCTCAATATCATTTTCTCTGGGTCTAGCTGGGTGACCCTACACAGGTGAGAGTAGCGTGAAACGAGTTCATATATTAAGAACTTGTAGAGTATGTGGTAGGATTGTAGAGATAGTGGACTCACACTACTAAAGTCGAAAGGAGTGGGAGTCACAATAATGCTTCTGCTGTTCAGAGATGAAAGAGTGCTCAAAATTGAATCTGTTGACAAATATTAAATGAACATCAATGTGAAGAGCCTAGTGAATTAATGTCTCTATTCCATACCTTCTTAGAAAGGATAGGGCTCCAGAGGACTAGATGCTCATCTGCACTCACTCTACTATATGTAGAGAGAGGCTAGAAGGCTACCTTTAGTCATCTTTTGGATTTAATCCATTCTTCTAAATCTATTCTCTTGAATAATTTTCCTTCCTTCCTTCCCCTTCCTTCCTTCCTTCCTTCCTTCCTTCCTTCCTTCCTTCCTCTCTCCCTCTTTTTTCCCCTTCCCCCTTCCTTCCTTCCTTCCTTCCTTCCCCTTCCTTCCCCTTCCTTCCTTCCTTCCTTCCTTCCTTCCTTCCTTCCTTCCTTCCTTCCTTCAGTCTTGGTTCATACCCAATGCCAAGCCAATGTTATTAGTCATTATTAGCTGCTAGGAGATGCATAGACAATTTTCTTAATGAATGTAGCCCCTTAAAAATCTACTGTGATCCAGCAGAAGTCCATTCATTCAAAAATAGTTGGGCAGTACATGTCTCTCTTGATAGATTTCTGTTTCAAAGACACTGGGTTGGATAAGGAAGTAGAAGTGAGTATGGGAACAGTTGGGGAAGTAGTAAAAATACAATCAAAACAAAGAACTAATAAATGTCTACAGAGATCAAAGTGTAGAGCTTTCTTTTACTCTCTTATTTAGCTTTCATGTTCAAGCATTTCTTTGATTTGACTATTAATTCTTGTTTAACTAATTATTCTCTTTTTCTATGTGGATGCAAGAGAAATAGTCACTGTATTTACAAAACTGATAGACAACCTTCATCTTATAGAAATATAGGTTATATAGTCTAAGAAACCTGTTTAAACTATGCCATAGAAATACAGGATAGCTTGTAATGGAATTGTTTTAATGATATAGCTGAGTTGCAAGAAAGAAAAGAAATTTCCCAAAGGGCCAAATGACAAGGAAGTTGAAAAGCAAAAAAAAGCAGGTGCTGAACTGTGTCTGCCCTGAGGGGCATTTCATTCTCCTTAACAACTAGACATGTATTTTAGGACCCAATAGGAAAAACAAAGGCTTTGGACCCTTGCAAGGTAGAGGGGAGGGACAGAGAACTTCAAATGCACGTCTACGGACCTTGAAATGCACAGTCTCAAAGACAGAACCCAGGGAAAAATAACCTGCTGACCTACACAAAGAAATGTCAAAGAAATGTGTCTTCCTGGACTCTAATTAGGGGTAAAAATATCTTGTGTTTTACACAGGAAATTTCTGAACCTTCACTGCTTTCAAATGGGCTTAGGGCTTGAATTTACCATGTTAGTGACTAGTCTAAGCTGAGAATGGAATTAGAGGCTCATGGGAACCATGACAGAAGGAGCAGATACAAGTGTTTTCTGGAATCCCAGATGGTCCACCTAGCTTATGCAGTATACTGAGAAAATGTTGTGATCAATCCAGATCCCAGGTCTAAAATTGAAAAAAACAACCAAACAGAAATCCCAAACTTCAGTCCAGTGATCTTCAACACTGGATCTATTTTTTTAATTCAAAATGTATTGGTAGCAAGAAACAAAAATGTGAAATTTAACACAAAATAGATTAAGTGCTGTTTCTTTAAAAATCATCACAAGGTATAAGAATTTTAAAAGTAAGTCTCATAATGAACAGAGGTAGGTTTCACATATACAATTATTATTTTCCAACAAATTTAAACATCTAGACATCTTATTTGCAGGTATGGCCCCTGGCAGGCTGCCCATATTCCAGTCAATGGTGTGACACATGGCCATAAAGGCAGCCATTATTGGACTTAGTGGGTTATTCAGAAGAAAAAGATGACATAAACCTGGAATGAGGATGTATTTGAAGGATCTGAGGGAATTTGAGAAGGAATATGATCATAATACATTGGGTACATTGATGAAATTCTCAATTCATTACTTCTTAAAAGGAGTTATCCAAAACTCACGTGGCCAATATCTTAGAAAAATGTATTCAACATCATTATTACTATTAACATACCTACTATTACAACTCTGATGACAATATGTAGGACTATGTATGTTACATATAAGTCTACCATAACTAAGCTACTTCCTACTCTCAAACCATGCTGTTACTCTTATTGTAATAAAGTTAAAAAGCAGTATATTTGACTACAACTTTAAGAAGTCACTCAAATGAATCTTCTTAATGTTGAAAAACATTCAGGAAATTATTCTGAAATGCCCTGGTCAGTTTCAGTTAATATCTCTGGGAGGTCTGGACTTATCTGAAGGGAAATGGAGGATAAGTGGATCTGGGGGATGGGGAGGGGAGAGTCCATTGGCAGGGGGGAAGAGTGAAGGGAGGGGAAACTGTGGTTGTATAATGCATGAGAGAAGAACTTAAAAAATGGGATACAACCTTTCTCCTACCTTTCTAGATACTGAGTAGATACCAGTAAACAAATACATCTCGAAATTTCAAGGAGCTCTAGTTTGTGGTAAGAAAAAGAGAAATAATACCATTGTTTATGAATAGAAGTTATTGTTACAGTACATTTATATAGTAATGTATACTATACCCATGAAGATGAGAAAAACAGCATAGATGTGAAAACATAGCTCTCACCTTAACATGAACATGCAGGAGTTTATTCTGAGAACATATTGGGTGACCATGATGCAAGAACACAGATTAAAGTTACCCTAAATTCCAAGTCCCATCATGGAAGCAATTTCCTGAAGTTTTACATTTTAACTGAACAAAGAAACTCATAGAAAGCAAACTTAAAACTCATTGTTGGACATATTGCAGAGGTGGTCACAGGCAACTTGGGAGAAGCTTTATTCATAGGCCTTATGGAAAAGCTAGATGACAGAGGCTGTTGTCTGAGGCGTTCATAGCCTTTCGTTTGTTGAAATCTACTATCCTAAGGTACTAGACATTATAAGGGTATTACCTATTAGTCACAAAATGTTAATTCTGAATTAGATGTGGCCAATTCCAGCGCTAAAGCTGGTCCAAGATAATGTAATTAGTCTCTAGATGTGGAACATTCCACCCTCTATATCATTGCAATTTTAATCAAATAAGTCTTTACAGGCACAGCTTTATTTCCGATGAATTTTTGTTCATACTATTTTGGCAGGAAACATGTCATAGCAAAATATTTTGCTAAAGCAATAGGATCGAAGAAGAAAGCCTGCTCTACTCTTTCTTAGATATAACATAAACTAAGGCATTTTATCTGTTACAGATAAACCTGTAAAATAAAGAAAATTAAGGGAATGAGGCATTCAGAATTGATAATTAACAGAAGAGCTGTCCTCAGAGAAAAGAATGTTAATTGTGAAGCACACACAGAGACCTTCAAAATATTAGTCATTTTCTCTTTGCTAAGATATATCAGAGTGAACACAAAATTGTCTTTCATATGTATATATATATATAATGCAGTTATATGTAAAATTTAAAACATAATATAATATGAAAGTTAAAAGAGAATGCTGTTGCTGGTAGATGAGAAATATCTATTTAAAGTGAAATATCAATTACCTTGAGGATCTAAAGATGAAATATAAATTAACTGCAATTAAAACAGCTATGACACTTTCTGCATATGTGTTAAGTTATCTGAAATAACTGTATTAACTTGAAAAAATAAAACTTAAAACATAAATGCCTTTTCCTACTATAAAGTAAGGCTATTTTGTCTCCATTGTCTATTGTGATGTACTAAGCAATTTCACCACTATGTTTTTTTCTTATCTTTCTAAATAGTATTTTTTGTTATTGGATGACTTTAGAGGTCAGGTAAGACAATGTTTTGGAGGGAACGTTTACCATTTTTATTAACATATTTAATGAGCAGAAGACCTTGTTTTCCTAGTATACTTAAAATTTTGAAAGGGTTAAATATATCTTCCAGCCGTTGTGACTCTAGCCACCTCCTCTTACTAATTATCTGTGCCATGAACCTTGGGAAATCTACTGACATTTTCCCTGCTCAGATGGCTTCCGTGCCGATGGGAACCTGACACGAAGGTCTAAATAAGACTTATGGTTACAGATATTTTTTTACTCAGACCCAGTCTATCTCACAAGCCACATATGCAAACAGAAACATTCATTCAAAAGAAACATTTTACAGAATATGATCTCCAATATCAATAAAAATTGTAACAGAATAAAGTCTAACACCCAGCATATTATAATTTATGGGACCATGAGTTGCTTCTCAGCCTGTGAATAGAATAGAAGAAGAGAAATAGATTTTGGTTACCTTTTTCTAGAAGTTTCTCTCCAAGGATACAGACATGCAGATTTGATGATAACAATTTTAATTTTACAGTCCGTAGAAAAATGCTAGGAAAAGCATTATATTCATGTGAAATGTTGATATGGGCATAAACTTTTAAAGATCAAAAATAGTATGCATAAAATTTATTTAAATGATTGTGTTGGTAGCCTTGCATACAAGTTTCCAATCCTTGTATGTGTGCAGTATCCAAGAGAAGGTAATTATATTTCTAAACACACAATAAGAGGAAAGAATACAATTACTCTAGATTCATCTTTTGAAAATCAACAATTCTCTCATGACTTAAGGTTAATACTTGTTATATGTATATATTTAGATATATCTACATGTATAATATCTTGGAAATTCTGATTGGATAGAAATTCATGTTGATACATTCTTTGGTAAGGAAAATTTAAAATGCATTAATAATTATTGAATTAACACTTTCAGATGTAATATGAAGGATTTTTATTTTTTAAAAAAACTCACATCCAGAAATAGATACCTAGTGAATACATCTCAAGGTTTAATCAGGTAGAAATGATATTTGTTAACTGTGTGGATTTATTGGTGATAATTCTTCTTTAAAGACAGTTTCAACACATATTAGGGGGAATATTTTCTCAATTTGATTGTAATTTTAATTTACTCTCAGTTTCTCTCTAGTCTCTATATAATGCTTCCCAGGGAATATGTGTTCCAGCAAATATTCATTCATGCAAATATTCATGGATGTGGTAGAAAGCACAGATTCAGTGAGGTGACCGTAATGCAGAAGTGTCAGACTTTCCAGAAGGAGGAAATGTCCCTCTGGTCCAGACAGTTATAACACTCAGTATGTGGGCTTGTGCACCAAGTCTTTCCACAGTTATCTCTGAGCATCACAGAGTATTCCATTGTCCTACACATCCACTCACTTCTGTTTCTGGAAGTTGGTACTCGGATTTGGTAGCTTGAGGACTCAGTTTCAGAAGGAAGGCCCTCTCTTTCAGGGCTAGCCTCCAGTTTCAAATCTGAAATTCCTATGTCACCCACACATTTTGTTTTAATATTTGGCAACAATGGTTTAACAAATTTAAGGACACACTTTATTTGCATTGCCCAGCTTCTAATAAAGGACGCTAATGGAGAGCTTAGTGACGATGCACACAAGACCAATGAGAAATTGTGCAAAGCTCCCAGGCCTTTTCTGTCACATCATTCTAGCTCATCAATGCCTACACCAATTGAAATGATCTATGAACACTTTCATTTAGAGTTTTTTTATGTATCCCTTATATTACGCAGACAGATTATATGTCATGATTGATTGTAATAATTGATTATTTCTTCTTAACTTATTCTCCAGAAATCTTGTCTTTTTAGAATTTGGGGAGTAGAGGGAGAAGTTGTGACCTTCTAACACACCAGTCATAATCATTCCTGAGATTAACTCTTTCCAATCTCAGGCACTGGGATTAAGACCAAGGATGATCACACCAAGTTTCTCTCATGCTTATCACTGAAATTCTAAATGTTTTAGGAACATGGCATCAGGAACTCGAATGACAGAATAAATATGATGCCTCCTGCCTACTGTTCATGTCATTATCAAACTAATTCTTAACTCTGAAAAATGGTCAATTATTATTATCTAACTTGGACACTGAAGTTGCCACATAAACTATTAAAACATGTTATTTGATATTACACATCAGTAAAACATTAATGGCACACAAATATGTGGGAGAATGGCACACTTGTTGGGAGAATTGATCAAACTAACAAGAAATAAACAGGAGAAACCAAGTCGTTTGCGATCCACCTTATAGATCTTTCGCTCACTTTGTAAATAAGCATATTTACTGTAAGTGCCACACATGTATTTGCTGAAGTTTTTCCTATTAAGAATGACTGACATAGTTTCTCCAGTCCTCCAGCTTTTGAAAGGAAAGGGTACTACAGGAGTACAGAGGGAGCAGACTGAGCAGATTCGCACCACCTTTCTGCCAGGCTGGCATCATGTTCTTGGGCTGGTGAGAGCACAATTGAGCAGTACAGCACAAGCTGCTACTTTACCCATCTCTGGACATCTCTGACAAACGGGTATTTTCTTTAATCAGAGGATGCAGCTAATTGAAAGACATGGGTTGATGACCAGGGTTTAAGTTTTACATGATAATAAAGACAATAAAGTGGGCATTTCAGATAAAATAGAAACAAAAGTATTCTCCTCTGCTTTAAATATGCTGTGATCCATTAGGGACATTGCTTCCCAAGGCCGTGAGACTCAAAATTCCCACCCTCGAAATTCCTCTTGTGGGTTCTAGTTGCATAGAAACAGAAGGGTGCTAAAATGCTTACCACATCTTTTGCCTCAACAGTCTTCCTAGGTAAATATATATTGACTGAAGAAAGGCAAGAGTCTACTGCTGTAAAACTGTTCTCGGACTAAGAACTCCATTACTGTCTTCCCGACTCAAGTCTCCTCATTTGTATCCCCAGAAGCTACTCTTACGCCACTTGACAAATCATCATCTCTAGGACGTGTCTATCACAAGACCTTATCAGTAGTATCTGCATACGCTTTATGAAGTTCCTTGTGTTGTGGGGACCCCCAACCATAAAATCATTTCATTGCTACTTCATAGCTGCAGCTTTCCTACTGTTATGGACTTTAAATATCTGATTTACAAGAAATCTGAGATGCATACTCTAAAGAGAATGTGACCCTTACGTGGGGATTCAATGTTTTAGAGCCAAATCAGAGGCCAATGCAAACTAAACATATGTCATGTGTGCCAATGGCTTACCCTCTATGTTCAGCGCTTGAGAAGAAAATTTGAACAGTTGATTACACAGGGGAATAAAGAAAAAGGAGGTTAAAGAAAATGTCTCTGCAGTATCTGTGGTGGACAAGCAATACTCCTACTTAAGAGCTTTCTTTGTTCATAAAGTTGAGAAATCACAGATGCTAAGAGATTACTGAACACAGGACATTTATTTAAAAAGATGCTGTATAAAAATTTATTGAAGAACTGAAATTGAGTTAGATACTATCAGCAATTCCTATTATTTAGTTCAATGAAAATATAATACCTTCACGTGAGCAAATACAGTACAGCTAAACAGAAAAGCATATAGGGACAATGCTTCTATATTCTGTTCTCTTACTAGACTTCCCAGAAGCAAAAGATATTGAGTTTTCTTTCCTTTTTCTTATGTCCAGTTTTGCTGTATAAATTTTTCTGGGATCTCTGTTTCTCTTCTTCAGTTTTGGATAATTGTGTAATTTGTTATCTTTATGATATTCTTAGTATGATGATTCGATTAATCTACATTATCTGTTCATTCTAATATTTGATCTTTATATTATTACTCTGATTAGTTTCCATTATACAGGTTAAGATACTTTAAAATTTTAAAGCTATATTATATTCCTACAAAGCACTTCATAAACAACGGTATTCTGACTTAACTGATGTTATTGCTGTTGCAGGCAGGGCACAAAAATAATGAAGAATGAAGACTGGGTTTTTGATTCTTCATTTTTCCTCTATGTCAGTCTCAAAAGCATGTTCTAATGAGTTTTTCATTCTTACAAGATTTGCCATAACTGAATGAATTTTAATATCCCAACTACAGAGTTTCTAATTTTGAGAAAAAAACTAAGATTATGCTAAAACATAAAACGCTACACACTTTACATTAGTAATTCATTAAAGGGATAGTCCTTGTGTCTGAGATTTTTGATGTGGGTCCAATATGACAGGTAGAAAATTTAAAATAAAATGGAGACATTGTTTGGCCTGAGGAAATAGGCCAGGACATTTACAGGCAGAAGAAAGACTAGAAAGCTACTTTGCATTAGTAAGAGACTTGGAGAGTGAAATAAAGTTAGGTGTCAAGTACAGATATAATATAGGCACTTAGGAGATTGTTTTGGAAAAGTAGAAGGTAAAGACAGTTAAGAGTTATCAACATGCAGAGTTTACAGGTCCCATGGCTGAACTAGAAGCACAAAAGAAAAGAATGCATTAGGACCCCAGCTGAAGAACTCCACCATGCAGAAGTGTAACGGGGCAAAAACCACCATGAGATAAAGAAATGCAGACAGCTATATATTTGGCACAGTAGCAGCATTACTTATAATATGTCACCTCCTAATAATCCATTTGGATTGGAATGAGTTACTGTCCTCATGATTCATTTACTTTTCAACAGTGCCACCAGATGCTGAGCTGGCTTTCAACACACAAAGGTGTTCGTTCATTCGTTCGTTCTTTCTTTCTTTCTTTCTTCCTTCCTTCCTTTCTTTCTTTCTTTCTTTCTTTCTTTCTTTCTTCCCTTCCTCCCTCCTCCCTCCCTCCCTCCTCCTCCTCCCTCCCTCTCTTCTTTCTTTCTTTCTTTCTTTCTTTCTTTCTTTCTTTCTTTCTTTTTTCTTTCTTCTTTTTTCCTTTTTATTTTTCTTCTATTCATTTTATTTTATAAGGGTTCTTCATTTCTAAACCAACAGAGATCGTGTTCAAATTGAAATCTTACTTTGCAATTTATCTATTATATTTTCCTTGACCTGATGTTAGCTGTATACAAACCTGGCAAGCTCTGGTCATATTTTCTTATTTAAGTCATTCGGGTAGCTGATACAGGTTCCTCAGAATCCAAGCAGACGAAATAATCCCACACACTCAAGACCATCCATAGACATATAGAAAGTCTAAGGCTATCCTGGACTCATGAGATCATATCCAAAATAAACACATTCATAGGATTTTGATGTTTTCTTTTTGCATTTAAGGGCTATGAACAAATACTAGATCCAAGAACTGGTTGGTGATCACTCTTCCCTCATTTTAGTTGTGTTATTTTTCTTATTAAAACCCGGGTATTTGGGTGGTTAGTATGCATCGTCACAATTCAAATGACATTAGATTTTTTTAAGCAGCTTGATCTAACACTTCTATCACCAGGAAAATAAGAACTTAACTTTAGTATTGTTTGTAAACATTATGGAAGGAATAATAAATTTACCACAAAAAGCAAAAGTGGAGGACAGTGGTAAATAAAACATCAAAGTTACAGATTTCATTTGCTGATATCCTATCTATATGATGGTAAAGATACAAACTGCATTTTTTCATTTGAGGCAAATACAAAACTGTGAATGTGGGATGTAATAAAGAAAGAGACTGGGCATGCTGTTGTTGACTTGCTCTATTTGCTTAACAGGAAATTGTTGTTGAAAATGTTTTTAAGTCAGTGGCAGAATTTACAATAGGCATTTATAACCTTCATTCCGGCCACCCCTTGTTAGTGCTGTTCTTGATAGAAGCATGTCTTACATGAATAAGTACATATAAGTAAATGAATAAGAAAGTGGGGAATGGCTGTGCTGTGGAAGGCCGAGAACCTCAGTGTTCTGCCCAAAACACATGTAAATATGGAAGGAAAGAAGTGACTCAACAAAGCTGTTCTTGGTCCTCCTCATTTGGTTCTTGGCACATCGCACACCTCTAAAGGTCACACACACACATGCACGCACACACACACACACTCAGGCATGCATGCACACTAGCATACACAAACATACATACACATACATGTATGCACACATGTGAACATACACAAACTCACATCACACATGCATGCATATGCATATGTGTGCAAGAACACACACACACAAACACACTAGTCAAATTTTGCCCCATTTCACACATGACACTGTGTATTATTAAGCTTTTCATACTGGAAGATTTGTATTTTTAATACATTTGTGTGAGGACTCAGAATTTAAGTCGTCTAGTAAGCTCTGTTTCCACACCATTACTTCTGAGTAATCAGTTAATTGTGGCCATTTTGTCATGCCACATTCTGTTCCATTAGTATCAGAAACAAAACAAAACAAAACAAAAGCAAATAAAACAACAAATAATCCACCACCTCCAACTTCTTAAAACCAGCCAATAGCCAGAGGGAAGTTAAAATTTCACTATAAAAATATTTTAAAAGGCAATATAATTGCTTTTACAAATCTGATCTAGCACTGTATACAAACTTGGTTTTCTGGCTTCTGTATGTAATACAGAAATCACTGTTTATAGATGGCAAAACCAGTCATTAGAAACGAGGGAAAGATGCTCAACTGTTACTCTCCAGCTCACTGCCATCTCCGTGTTCTTTGTTGCTGTTGCTAATGAGAATGTCCTATACTTTGCAAATATTTTCAGAAAATAAAAATTGAGGCTTTAGAGCAATAACTTATAGTAATAATAGCTTTATATACAATATTTATTATATTATTATTCTAATTGAACTTATAGGATAATTATTAACATTGCTTCCTTCCCTTTCCTCCTTCCACACCTGCCCATTTACTCATGATCATTCTTTTTCAAATTCATGGCTTCATTTAACACATGCATGTGTGTGTGTGTGTGTGTGTGTGTGTGTGATGTATAAATGTGTGTGTTTACATGTATATACATATATATGTGTGTGCGTTTAATAAACATGTATTTCTAAATATAACCTGTTCAGTCTGTAATATTATTTTCATGTAAGTTTTCGGAGCTGACCCTTTGGCACTAGACAGACAGTCCGTGTGTTCTTGTCTGGGATAGACTATCTCTGGTGCTCCCAGCTTTCCGCATGCCTGTAGTTGTTTTGGTAGGGTTGAGGCTTCATGGGCTTTTCTCTCTCACTTTGTCATGTTCATGGGTTCCTTCCTCATTCGGCTCACATTTGTAGAATCATGTCAATGAGACTTTGTGGGTGTTCAGGTATTAGTGAGGCGATAAGTGTCACAGAAACGACTCTGAACCTCTAGCTCTTCTCATCATCCTGCTTTCTCTTTGTCCTCTAAGCTCGATTGTTTCTGGATATATCCATTGCATCTGGGCTCCACAACTCTGTCTTGTGAATTTTTGTGTTATTGTGCAGTAGTTTCCATGGATGGGAAAGTAAAGTTTTCTTGTCGAGGTTGACGTATGGAGATCTGGATTTAGGAGTGTTCAGTGAGAGAGACTATGTGGCATCTGTCTTGCCTCGTACCTCGGAGACAACTAACAGTCATTCAAAATACTAAGATACAGAAAATGAATCTGTATTGATGACAAATAGTGTGATTTTCTTCTAATAATTAATAACTCTTTTACAGCTTTATATTTATTTGTCATTTAAGTAACTAGCGATGCTTTTCACTGTTTAAGAGGATGAACCTAGTTTTATACTCAAACTCAATAATAAATAATGAACTTAAGGTTCTCCTAGGGTCCTGGTACCAATCTCTACAGATACTGACTATCTCAACCTCTCTGTTGACCTTAATACTTCTATCAGCTCAGCCCCTAGGTATTTAAATTGCAGACACCTTTGAAGAGTAAGAAAAGGTCTTCGTCTCTTCCGGTTGGGCATAATGGCAGGCAAGGGTAGAATAAAATATAAGTGAAGACATGATCCCCATCCAAAAGTAAGGAAAACTAAACCAACGGTGTTGGAGACAAAGAACTGACCTTCACCCACTGCAATGCTGAATCCCTGATATCACAGTGGGTTCCTTCTGACATCTGTGAGCAGAGGTCTTGAGTATACCCTGATACAACATGTTCTGGAACATATCATGGATAGAACATGTTCTGTATAACTCCTGGGACTTTGTCTTTTTTGTTAATCTTTGTAGGAAAATCTTTTGGACACTAAGTCCCACTTTCAGGCTTCTAGTATCCATTATCTCCTTCTTCATTTCAGAGATCTTAAAAATAAGTTTAAATTCAAAGTGTCACTGGCTATTTGTGGCATAGGCTTTTGGTTCGTTCATTGTGAGTCCTTTAGAAAGCAAATATCTTTCCATCATTAACATTAATGATTTTATTTGTTTTATGTTATATAATTATCTTTTAAAAGTGTCTCACATTGTAGCCCATTCTATAGTTGTATAGTTCTAGGTAGCCTTACATGTTTAGCAATCCTTTTTTCTTAGTTTTCCAAGAACTGGGGTTGTAGGATTGATCTACTCTGCATGGTTCATCACAGGCAATTACTATGTATTAGTAACCAAGTCCTTAGTAATAAGTGGTCTCTCTAAAAATTCTCAAGTATTCTTACCCTTTGTCTCCCATACACCTCCTTTTCACTATGTTACCTTAATTAGCAATGAAGCTAAGGTCATTGTAAATAGTAAACTTGGTGGGAGTGAACACTCCTACTCTTATTCATATTCCTCCATGATCTTAATAAAATTAGATCTTCTTTTTTTTTTATTTTATTTTTTTCCGGAGCTGGGGACCAAACTCAGGGCCTTGCGCATGCTAGGCAAGCGCTCTACCACTGAGCTAAATCCCCAACCCATAAAATTAGATTTTCAAACCTCATTGTTTAGCTCTAAAATATTAACTTTCCTTTTAAAGCAACATTCTATTTTTTATTAAGCTTTTTACTTTATATCCAGATCAAAGTTTTCCCTTTCTCCTCTTTTCCCAGTCTCTCCCTCTAAGCACACCCCTACTCCTCCTTTGAAAACTGACACAGAGACCTATAGATAAACATTAAGTAAAGCTTGAGAAATCCTATAAAAAGGGGGAAAGGGAGGGTTGATGGAGCCAGGAGGGTCAAGAACACCACAAGACAACCTACAGAACTAACTAACCTGGCTCCATAGAAGCTCACAGATACTAAACTTCCAGAGAGTATGAATGGGATAGACAAGGCCCTATGTACATATGTAACAATTGTACAGTCCGTTTCATGTGGGACTTCTAAAGCAGCAATAGGGGCTAACTCTGACGACTAAAAATAATGTTCTTATTAATTCTATGTGAATTTCTACAATATATTTAGATCACAATTACCCATTCCCCTAGCTCCTTTGAGATCCATCCCTATCTACCCAACTTGAGTTTGTCTTGGTAGTGCCCTTGTTCCTGTTTTTGTTGTTCTCATTTTTGTTCTTGATCCTCTTCTTGTTGTTTTTGTTATTAGTTGTTGTAGTTCTTCTTCCTCTTCTTCTTCCTCTTCCCCCTCTTCCTCCTCCTCCTCTTCCTCTTCCTCCTCTTCCTCTTCCTCCTCTTCCTCCTCTTCCTCCTCCTCCTCTTCTTCTTCTTGTTCTTCTTGTTCTTCTTGTTCTTGTTCTTCTTCTTCTTCTTCTTCTTCTTCTTCTTCTTCTTCTTCTTCTTCTTGTTCTTGTTCTTCTTCTTCTTCTTCTTCTTCTTCTTCTTCTTCTTCTTCTTCTTCTTCTTCTTCTTCTTCTTCTTCTTCTTTCTTCCTTCTCCTTCTTATTCTCTTCTTCATCTAGTCAAGATTGTACTGGCCAGCTACTTTTGAGTGTAAGGCCTACTCTGATATGACTGACCTACCAGAAGTTACAGCATAAAAGGACCCTGATTTTCCCCCTTTTCCAGTAATTATGAAATGCCAATATGTCTGTAGCTTTTCATAAGACTGAATGAATCCCCTGCTCCAGGTCTGTTTTTGTTTGGTTTTAACTTGTACAGGTCTTGTGCATGATGTCACAATCACTGTAAGTTCATATGTGAAACTTGCATGTTGAATCTAGAAAGAAGTTGGTTAAACCCGTTTGAATCATGTTATACCAACGACCACCACCTCTGGCTCCTACAATCATGTTATGATTTCTTCTCTCAAGATCCCTGAACATTTGGTGAAAGGGCATGATACAAATGTCCCATTTAGGACTAAATTCTCTCCAGTTATTTTTTTCTACACATGTGCCCCCATTCATAAGACTCAATGTTGATTACTATCTGTAACAAGAAGTTTCTCTGAGTGGGAGTTGAGACATGTATGGTGTTCCATGTATAGTAAAATCTTATTATGCTAGTCACTTTAATTTCATTTCCATGTAGCCAATAATAGTAGTAAGTTTTCTCCTAGGATCTGTGACTTTTCTAGCTACAGGGTCTATTAACCTGTATGGATTCTTATAGAATGGACTTTAGATCTCCAGTGAAGTGTTTGATTAAGCCCACAACATTAATGCTACCAGAGGGCGTATCTTGACAAGCAGGTTGTTATTGTACCTCAAAGGTTTCATAGAGGGATGAGATTCATAATGGCTTTTCTTCTCTAGTAGCATGCATAACACCTTCCAACACTATGAAATTTCCTCAGTAGAGATGAAGCTTCCCGATCATTACCTAGTTGACTTTTCCATGTTTTATGACTCAATTATGCCGTATCTTCTGCAACCATGTCTCACCATCAGCATTTGAAGGGTAACAACATCAATAAAGTAATAGCAATAACCCGAAGTATACCAGGTCTTTGTTGAGGTCCTTGGTTCCTTTGCATTTGCGTATTCTACATGTGAGATACAATGATCTAGTTTTATTCTACTGCATGCAGCTATCCAGTTTGATCAGCACCATTTGAAGAACAGGATATATTTTGTCTAGTGTGTACATTTTACCTCCTTGTCAAAAATTGGAGTGGGGGACATAAGAACCTATATTGGATTTTCAATGGTATTAAATCGATAAATATGTCTGCTTTTATGCTAGTTCTATAGAATTGATACCACTAGGAATTTTATTGTTGAGGGTTCTTTGAGTTATGCTGATGGGTGGTCATATCTCAACTGAATAAATCCAATACATATAAACCCTTAGCCAAGAGCATGTTAAACAAAAAACTCAAAGCACTGTGGTGGTTTGAATAGGTATGAGTCCCGAAGACTCGTGTGTTTCAATACTTGGCCCATAAGGGATGTCACTATTATTGGAGAAATGTGCCACTGTGGGGGCAGATTTTAATGTCTCCTATTCTAAAGCTATGTCCAGTATTACACAATATCCATCTGCTGCCTTCAAATCAAGATGTAGAACTCTGTACCATGCCTGCCTGCATGCTGCCATGCTTCCTGCCATGATGATAATGGACTAAACCTGTGAAACTGTAAACCAGCTCCAAATAATTGCTTTGTTTATAAGAATTACCAAGGTCATGGCATCTATTCACAGCAATGAAACCTTAACTAAGGTAAGCATTTCCACTAAAATCAGGAGAAAGACAAGGATATTAACTCTCCCCATTCCTCTTCAATATAGTTTGTGAAGTCTTCTCTAGAGCAATGTAACAACTGATGGTAATTCTAGAGAATCAAAGAGGAAATGACAATGTCAACTATATCTTTTCAGAAGATGATTCTCAATAAAAGATCCCATAAATCCACTAGAAAGAATACTCGTAACCCTGATTGATTCATTCAGCAAAGTATCAGGATACAAATTTAGCACATAAAAATTAGTAGCCTTCTTATACAAATGACAAACACTCTGAAAAAGCCATTGGGGAAACAATCCTATTCAGAATAGTCTCGAAAGAGTCTTGGAATAAATTTAACAAAGGAAGTGAAAGTTATAGAATAAGAATTGTAAGGGATTGGAAAAAGAAATCGAAGAAGATACAAGAAAATGGATTTCTCATGCTTATGGTTTGATTGGATTAATGTTGTGAAAGCAGCCATCCTACCTGAAGTCAATTTATAGTCTCAAAACAATTTCCATCAGAATTCTGATGCAATTCTTCACATACATTGAAAAAAATCTTAAAATCCTTATGGGAAAAATTGGATTTTTGAAATCATAAGCCTTTTTTAAAAAAAAATCTCTGAAATCTTTTACGTTTCCTTTAGATACTGGTTCTTAAACATCCTCTCTTTTGAATGTTGTGCTAGGAGATGAAACAAGTCCATATACACAATCATTGACTTTCCCTATGATATTAGGTGGTGATGTGTTTATTCTTCTTATCAGTTGTTCATGGGCCACATGGGCTTATACATATCTGCCATTCTCAAGCATGGGTCTCTATCTTTCAAATCTCTTTATTTCATTTCTTGCTAAGATAACATCAAATATTTATTCCCAGTGGCACTGATATCAACATTGCTTGCATTATCAATAACTCAAACAAAAGATAAACTTTCAAATTCCTCACAACATAGAAATATCCCCTGCCCCACATACACTCCCCCTCACCCTTCCTGACTAGAAATGTAGTTTTCCTCACACTACTGGGACACAAGATCTTTCCATATTGTTGATCAATCATACTCAACATTTGAATTTCGCTATTACCCCTATTTTAGCATTATTTAGGAAGGCAGAGAAGAGCTGTAATTTTTTTTACTTACATAGGTCACCATTGTAAGTGTTATTCATTACTTCTATTTATTATCTGTTATGAAATCTTACTGCAAAAGATCAAGGGAAATTCAGCTTAAGAAGCAACAAGTTTGATGACCAATAAGCAATATCTGAAACAGACCCTCTGTCCTTCTCTGTTTTGTTCAGTTATGACAGTATTTTACCCAGGATAATTTATAACTAATAGATATATAAATCTCACTGTTCTAGAAATCCCCCCCAACATCTAGTGAATGCTTCCTCCCTGCATCACAAATGGAACCCATAGCTTCATCTTTTCAAAGAGAGAAAAGTGTGTTTTTATATGAGAGAAAACAAAAAGGACAAATGGCACAAGAATGGCCTTTCAACATCTGTCAACTGGTCAATGGGTTGTCAGAGGGTGGAGGTGTGATGGCTTAATCTCTTCCAAAACACTCTTTCCATTCATTTAAATAGAGCCTTTGTTCTTAAACTCATTTGCTACAGAGGTCTTCAAGTGTCCTAAAAAGGGCAGCAGTAGTAGAAAGTGTAGTTATTTTAGTATCATCATGTGAAGGACTGTGTCCTTAATTTAGAGGGTATAACTCCAAATGTATAGCTGTAAAAGCAAGTACATCAACTTTTAAGATGGATTCAAAGGGTACGTTAAATTATACAAATTGTTAAGTGTAATGCTGACTAATTACAAAGGTTCTGTGTTTTGAGATTATAAAATTATTCTCTATCTGCTTTGGTTTTTCTTGTCTTTCCTTTAGAATTTCTTTAGCTTGATTTCTTTATGAATTTTTTACATTCTTTTCATGTTGTCAGATTTACTATTTGATAAGAAACATGATAGCAAAACATATTTGATATAATATGATTGTATATTTTAATTGTTTTCTAAGTACTTAATCTCTATTCCTTAATATATAAGGAAAAGATGTCAATGCTACGGATATGTACTTTCATGTAAATAAATAAGCGGGTATGAGAGAAAATAAAAGAGATATGAAGAAAGGGCTCAAGGAAAGAAAGAATAAAGAATTAAAGAATGAAATACTGACATTGTCTAAATATAAGCTTGTTTTGGCAGAGGGCAGCCTTTTGGATATCGACTATACACTTTAGTACTTTTCTTTTGAGTTACTCATGGATAATTATTGGGACACTGACAGGGAAGACACATAGAGTCTGAAGAGGTCACTCAGCTTAACTCATAGATTTCATATCATCCTTCAAATGTTAATCTTCTTCAAGGTCAAACATATTCTTACCTGGCACCAAAGTGGCTATTTAATCTAAAAATTGAGAAGCATTCTTTAAAAATAGGTCCGGCTGACTTAATAATAATTTGAGAACTATAATTTTGTTTTGGATATATCTGCATATTATTATTATACAGTTTTTAATCACTGAAAAATATAAACTTAAGGAATTGTGAAGTTCTATACACACATGGGCTTGATTCAGTAAAGTAACTGCCTTAGAAGGTGTTGCTATATAGTTAGGGAGCAAGCAATAACCACTGCTATAGCTTGTTATTGGAGTTAGAACGAAAGCACATGCTGTAGGAATCTGTAGTAGACTAGGCTCAGATACCCATCAAGGAGAGCTGGGCTGAGAAAACTGAAAAACAGAAAAAATAAACTTTACTAATAGATTAATCAGATGGGCAGAAAAGAGCTTTAATAATCTAAAACCTGTCTCCAAAGTACTAAGGGCAGAATCATTGTTTTATCGGGAAAAGAATTAAAAGGAAGAATTGATGCATCTATATTTTGGTCTTCATCCTTCTTGAGCTTCAGATGGTCTATGAATTGTATCTTGGCTATTCTGAGCTTTTGGGCTAATATCCACTTATCAGTGAGTACATTCCATGTGTCCTCTTTTGTGATCGAGTTACCTCACTCAGGATGATATTTTCTAGTTCCATCCATTTGTCTAAAAATTTCATATAATCATTGTTTTTGATAGCTAAGTTGTACTCCATTGTGTAGATGTGTATCCATTCCTCTGTTGAGGGACATTTGGGCTCTTTCCAGCTTCTGGCTATTATAAATAAGACTACTATGAACATAGTGGAGCATGTGTCCTTGTTATAGGTTGGAGTATCTTTTAGGTATGAGCCCAGGAGTGCTACAGCTGAGTCCAATTTTCTGAGGATCCTCCAGACTGATTTCCAGAGTGGTTGTACCAGCTTGCAATCCCACCAACAATGGAGGAGTGTTCCTCTTTCTCCACATCCTCACCAGCATTTGCAGTCCTGAGTTTTTTGGATATAGCCATTCTGGTATGAAGTAGAATCTCAGGGTTGTTTTGATTTGCATTTTCCTGATGACTAAGGATATTGAACATTTCTTTAGGTGCTTCTCAGCCATTCTATATTCCTCAGTTGAGAATTCTTGTTTAGCTCTGCACAACATTTATTAATAGGGTTATTTGTTTCTCTGTAGTCTAACTTCTTGAGTTCATTATATATATATATATATATATATATATATATATATTAGATATTTGCCTTCTATTGGATGTAGGATTGGTAAAGATCTTTTCCCAATCTGTTGGTTGCCTAATGACCGTGTGCTTTGCTTTATAGGAGATTTGCAATTTTATGAGGTCCCATTTGTCAGTCCTTCTTAAAAGGGGTAACAAAATACTCACAGGAGGAAATACAGGGAAACAGAGTAGAGAAGAGACTGAAGGAAAGGCCATCCAGAGACTGCCCCACCCAGGGATGCATCCCATATGCAGCCACCAAACCTAGTCACTATTGCTGATGCCAAGAAGTGCTTGCTGACAGGGAGCCTGATATGGATGTCTCCTGAGAGGCTCTGCCAGAGCCTTACTGATGCAGATTAAGATGCTTGAGCTAACCATCAGACTGAGTGCTGGGATCCAATGAAGGAGTTAAAGAAAGGAGCTGAAGGGGATTGCAACCCTGGAAGAAGAACAATATCCTATCCACTAACCAGACCTACCCCAAGAGCTCCAAGAGACTAAACCACCAACCAAAGAATACACATGGAGGGGCCCAGGGCTCTACTCACATATGTAGCAGAGGATGGCATTGCCTGGCATCAATAGGAGGAGAAGCCTTTGGCTTGTGAATGCTTTTTTTTCCCAGTGTAGGGGAAATACTAGGGTGTTGAGGTTGGAGTGGGTGGATGGGAGAGGGAACATCCTCATAGAAGCAGGAGGAGGGGGAATGAGAAGGGAGGGGGACCAGAATAGGGGATAATATTTAAAATGTAAACACGTAAACTGTCCCATAAAAAATGGAAGGGCTGAGGGGTTTCCACCATAATGTCAAGCTTATTTTGACTTGTCTCTTATGTTCATGGTCATTACTTCATGTATGGAAACATTCTTACCATGTCTTTTCTAAAAGAAGAGGGAACATATTGAGATCTGTCTTGTTAAAGTGATATTTCTTGGGAGATTTACTTGATACTGCCTGTCGTATACTGTGTGCCTTACAGCCACAACTACTCTCATGTCAGCACTGTTGGCTAGTGGCTGGATCCCGATCAGCAGATCCCTCCCTGGGAGTATTTTGTTCCCCCTTCTAAGAAGGGCTGAAGCATCCACACTTTGATTTTTCTTCTTCTTGAGCTTTACATGGGCTGTAAATTGTATCTTGGGAATTCTGAGATTTTGGGATAATTATCCACTTATCAGTGAGTGCATACAATGTGTATTCTTTTGTGATTGGGTTAGCTCACTCAGGATGTTATTGTGGAAAGAAAGTGTGGAGCAGAGACTGAAGGAAACACCATTCAAAGACTGCCCAACTTGAGGATCCATCCCCTTTACAGTCCCCAAACACAGACAATATTGCAGATGCCAAGAAGTGCATGCTGACAGGAGCCTGATAGAGTTGTTTCCTGAGAGGCTCTGCTAGAGCCTGATAAATACAGAAGCAGATGCTTGCAACCTACCATTGGACTGAGAACAGGGTCCCCAATGGAAGAGTTAGAGAAAGGACTGAAGGTGCTCAAGCACTCCAGAACTCCAAGGGACTAAACCTCCAACCAAAGAGTATACATAGAGCAACCCATGGCTCCAGCCACATATGTAGCAGAGGATGGCCTTGTAGGGCATCAATGGGAGGAGAGGCCGTTGGTCCTGTGAAGGCTTGATACCCTGTGTAGTGGAATGCCAGAGTTGGGAGATGGGAGGAATTGGGTGGATAGGAGAGCACCCTCATGGAAATAGTAGCAGGCAGGATAGGGTAGAGGTTTTCTGTAGGGAAACCAGGAAAGGGGATAGCATTTGAAATGTAAATAAAGAAGAAAAGAAAAGAAAAAAAGAAGAAGATCCTTCCCAATCCATTCAGAATAGAATCAAGCTGGAGGGCTGAAGAGAAATATCTATTCAAGAGGACTGTACCCACATACATCTTTGAGAGTATAATAAATTAGCTGTATCTATTATTGTACTTGAATCCAGAAATTGGATAAATAGCAAGACATATTAACTCACACATGAGGACTCACTGTTAAAAGCCTACTTTTGCATTTTAATTGTTACCCTTATTATAACATCTCTAAATATTGGAGTCCTCCATCATTTTGAGCTTGACTGATAGTAAGCATCTTAATTGCACTGGGTTCTGAAATGCTGGCTAGAGTTGTCATGTGTGTAACTCCCAGGATTTTGTCTAGAGCTCAAGCCCACCCAGATCTGAAAGCACTTGAGATTGTTCTGGTGTAAAGCATCGGCTCATGCCAGGCTGACCTCACAGAAAGGATAATACTGAGGGATATCTGTCTTAGGGATTTATTCCTGTGCAGAGATGCCATGGCAAAGGCAACCTTTATAAAGGAAACATCAAATTGAGGCTGGCTTACAACTTCAGATTTAATCCATTATTATCATGGCAAGAAACATTATGGCAAGCAGCAGGCATGGTACTGGAGGAGCCAAGAGTTATACATCATGATCCAAAGGTAGCAGAAGGGACTGCATGCCATGCCAGGTTTAGATTGAACATAGGAGACCCCAAAGCCTGACCCTGCAGTGATGCACTTCCTTCAACAAGGTATCTACTCCAACAAGGCCGTACCTCCTAATAATGCCACTCCCTTTGGGCCAACCATAGACTCATGTTCCAAAACATAGGGAAGGGAGCACAATGAAGGAAATTACTCAGCCAAAGCAAGACAAAAAAAATCTGGATATACTCCAAACTGCATCTCCATGACTGATCTCAAAATGTTCTACAGATCTCCTACTCCTTTCGGCTTTGTTGACTACAACACACTTTGTTTTCTTGGGTTGGCTCACTCTTTGTTAGCAGTGTCACCTGTCAGGTACCCCATGACTCTTACACCATTAATCCCTTGGTGTCTTCAGGCAACCCAGGATTGACTTTCAAACCCTCATACAAGAATCTCTCTGGGCTTCCATGTAGGGAACCCCTGTCCAAATGCCTGGACTCAGCAGGATGGAGGAGATTCAGAATCCATTTCAAACCCTTCATAAAGCCAGAACCACAGCCAAAGCCACCAAGTTCTCTCTTGCTGATTCTGGGCTTCCATGTAGGGCTCTGTAAAACCCTAGTCCAATTTATAGAACTAGCGGACTTCAGTGTGATGCAAATGTGTTTTTTTTTCAGAAATCCCACACTTTCAATCTTTTATCATTCTTAAAGTCATTCAGCAATATGTAACTAATACATACTAATATGGGAGATGTGTTCAATAATTCAGATATTAACAAAAATCAAAGTGAAGTGCTGACAATTAGTATGTAAAATTTTCTAACACTCTTGGAGAGGTAAAGAAAAAACAAGAGGCATTTCTCCCTTATACAAAACAGTGAATCTGTCACTGTATCCTTTGCATAATGTGAGTATTTGTTACAATAAATTTGGGGATCTTGCCAATAGTGAGAAGAAATTAAAATTGTAAGTTCTACCTTATCAGAGGAGTGTGACTTCTCTTACAAATAAATAAGCAGCATATTATTTTTGGACAACTAGGTGGCACTGCTGCATTATCCTTTCAATCACAAAAGCAAATTCGAAATCTGTATACTCCAGTTCAGTGGTAGAAACAGTTCATTCTCAGTAGCCGTGCTTTTCCGTAGCAATTTAAAGAAGTCTCCTGAATGAATGTGGAAGGACCCTCATCTGGAACATGTGTAGACTACCTTGTCTCCCATTATTGTTCTGTGGATTAGACTTACACTTTAGAATATCAGTTTTTATTTCACAAAAAGAAACAGGGCAGGGATTTTTCTAATACTATGATAGTTTGAATTTTTCAAAAGTATTTTAAACATTCAGAGACCAAAATATTAAGACGATCATTTGAAGTGATTTTGTTACCAAACACTAGCCAAAGGAACTCATTTAAGCACTTAGATCCTGCAGAAATAATGTTACCTAGCTTCCAAATATAGACATGCAAAAGTAAATAATACCATCAGATTTTTTTTGTACCTCTTTAGTGCCATGCTGGTATGCACTATGAAAGAATTTCAAATTCAGGAAACTCAGGCAGTGTGTTAAATTCTCTCTCAAGGAACATCATGAGTAGCGCCCTAATAGATGTAAAAATGATACAAATGCTCTAGAAACAAATATTGAAACAACTTTAGAGCAAAACTAGAAGAATTTGATTTTTATTGTTGTTTAATGACATGAAAGCTATATTAATTTTAAATATTGCATCATAAAATAATGCAGAATTTGATATGTACTTGCACATGATCAGATGTATTAGAAAATGTGTGTAAATCATATCAGGGAAGTTAAAGAATCCCCTTGATCATTTAAAATCCAAATAGATAAAATACACATTAGTGCCCCAAATTGAAATGCAAAGTTATATTTATTTTAGATGTTACTTCTCCTTATGAATAGAAACCACCAGAGACAGATAGTTAAAAGGAAGCTTGTCCTAAAAGACAAGAGCAGAAACCCAGGAAGTAGAGTGACATCGCATACGTAAACATTTAGTTACAGAGCACCTCACAATCAGGCACTGTCCTATGGATCACACTAGAATCATAAACAGGACTGTACTAGTTTTCTGCTAGAGTGTAATACACTACACACTGAGCAAGTTAAAGCAGCTCCCATTTCTAAGCTAAGGTTCCATGATTAGCTGGGTGAAATCCTGTTCACACCTTTAATCCCAACACTTAAGAAGCTAAGGCAGATGGATTTCTGCAAGTGTGCAGTCAGCTTGGACTACATAGTCAGCTCGAGGCTAGTGAGAATCACTAGCTAGTTCTCTGGATTAAGATTTCAAGATCCTCCTCTTAGGACCTTACACATCCATATTCATGATACATTGTCTGTTTTGTTTTCTGATTTAAAGTTTCTTTTCTAGACACCAGGTTGGCCTCAAAATCAAGTTCTTCCTGCTGTGTCTCCTAGAGCTAAAACAGAAGTTGTTCAGCTCTGTGCCTGTTCACAGTTAGTCTTGACTAGCCTGGCTGACATCAATTGTCCTTGAAAACAGTCATTCATTCTGGCACCTGGGAAAGGTTAGTTTTTGCAGTTGTAAGAACTGAGTCGTCTGTTTCTTTGCTGTTTTTTTTTTTTTAGCCATGGGTTTTTATTGACTTCCTATAGTTTTTAGCCTTTCTTTTGTGCCTCCCCTATTCTCAAAACCAATAACGGTGAACCAAGTCACTACTTACACTTTGAATCTCCCCACCTTCCCGTTGTTCCTCATCTGCCTTTTTAAGAAAATATGTCCTTAGCACAGACACACTTAACTGACAGTGTTCAGTAAGATCAATCAACTGAGAACTTTAATTACTACTGAAATCTCTCTGCAGTCCGTAGGTCATAGTCTGACTAAGTAATCACTATTGAAGAGCTTTGCCTATGACAGCACATCAAGGTCACATTTTGTTCACTTTATGACTCCTTGCCAGTGGACTGACTTTGACAAGAAGTTAAGGTGGGGATTAACCGGAGCAATAATGTAAAGAATAAACAAACAAGACGACAGCACTAACCACCATAAATTAAGAGCAGGAATATGCCTGCCACTGAAGATGCCTTTCCCCCTTTGATCTTCATAGAGCTCTTCAAGTAGGAAGCTGAACTTCACAGACTTCCAGCAACTTGCTAACATCAGACAGCCAGTAAACGAGGGAGCCAAACTTCAAGACAAGAACCCAGTGAACATCGCGTCTGTGCTTTTTCCAGCACAGCGTGAGAGGAAAGGGATCTAAGAGTCTTGTCCTTGAAGAGGAAAGTTATGCTTCAAGCAGAAAGATTAAATGAAGTTTGTTATGCAACATCAATATGATTAATGATTCATTACAGATAGCGTACAGGGTTGCTTTATGTATGTAGCATTTTTACCAAAATAATTATAATTTATACACATCTTTAAACCATTCACTTATGAATATTATATATTAAATTAAAATTAGAATTAATCTAATATGGAATATTATATGTGTGTGTGTGTGTGTGTGCGTGCGCGTGTGTGTGGTGTATAGAACTTTATTAGGTATAAAAACAGAGAAGGGTTTAAAACAATATCTTATGGATGTAATTAGTCTATATCTGCCTATTATAACTTCAAATACTAGCTTCAAGTTCACTATTTTAAATTACGATATCATCTATAACATATATAACGAAAAGATATTGCATTGACTCCTCCTGTACTGATGCACGCCTAGGGTTGGGTCCCATCAAATTTATAAATTACAGAACCCTGAGTCCTCTGCCCATAAAGTTTATAGACAGGAAGTGCTGTGTCCAATCCTGTTTCTCAGGAGATGGTTCTCAAAAATTACTGATGCTATCCTGATAAGACCTTCACATGATTGGGAATTGAAGAAATCCAGTCAGGCCTGAGCTCTAGGGTTATGGCATTGGCTATAACTTGCACCTCTACTTCCATTCGCTGAGTATTAAATATACTAGTCCATGGGGTTAACTGATATTCCCAAGGAAATATGACAAATAAGGATTCATGAAACCCAGGCTTTCATGTTCTCAAGTGTGCATGACTATGGTGCATGGATAGAACATCAGCCCTGGTCGATGATGGTGTTGTTCAAAGGTTTCGCTTATTCTTCAGTGTTATTGAGGTCATAGTTCATTTCTATCTATAAACATCCAAGATGCTTCAATTGCTCTCTTGTTTGTATTGGATTTATGAAGATGCGATATTTTCACACCTTCTCTCCTCTCTTCCTTGCTCTCATCTCTCTTCTTCCTCCCTCATGCCTTCTTTTCTCTTCCTGGCTTTAGTGTTCAGGAAGCCAAGCTAGAAATTGCAGTCTCCTGGTGGACGCTGGTACATCAGGGACATCAGAAATTAGACCTAAGAGTTAAGAGAATAAAATAAAATTTACTTCTCTGAAAGTTAGGGATCAAACTGGCTATCTTGTTGTGAGCACGAATTGTTTCCCCATATCACTAAGTCGTGCATAGTGATGCTAAAGCACGACGGGTAAAAGATTAAAATGAAGCAATAAAGTGTTGATTACTAAAGTGGTGAGGATGGCTCTGTTTCTCTGCCATTGTCTGCATATCAGGCCTCTGGGAGCCCTTAAAGATCTCAATAACATCTTTGAAGTTGAGTTTTGCTAAGAGAAGTAACTTCAAGAGGAATGTCTTAAGGACATCTGGAGGCTTTTAAGAAGGCATGCCTACATTAAAGAGACTCTTTTTTTTTCTACAGAAGAGAATAAAGAGAATATCTCTTTGATATGGGGTACAACGTAGAAAGAGGACCAGCAAAAAAATGCTATTTCTGTTCTTTAAGAAATGCTCCTATTTAAAGTATACTATGTTTATGTATTTGTACTGTGCATGTGGGTAGACTGGATATGTGTGTATTATCAGATGGGAAGCTGCTGCACTGCATGTATAAGCCAGAAGTTGAAGGCAGTTGTTTTCTCCTATTGCTCCCACCTTTTTGGGGGAAGCAGTGTCTTTCTTTAAATGCTAAACTCATCAACTGGCAAGTCTAGCATGTCAGTGATCTCTGAGGATCTGTCTGCCTCCGCCTCTTCACTTGCCTTAATACTAGGCTTGGAGGCCCACACTGCTATGTGGAGATTTTATATAAGTTGTAGGGATGCAAGCTGGTGCTCTCATGTTTGCACACGAGGAACTGTACTGACTGAGGCATCTCCCTGCTTGGTGAGGTGCTACTACTTTGTGAGAGTATTTCCCACATTTCCTGTCCACTCTCTAAAATCTCCCATGTGTCTCCCTCCAACACATCCATACTTCCTTCCCTTTCAAATTGTTGGCTTCATTGAAAATATATACTTTCATAAATATATGTACAACCGGCTGAGTCTATTTGCTGTGACTTGTGTGTATAAAACTTCAGGCTGATCACTTTGGAGTAAATAACCATCCCCCACCCCTGGGAGAGGCCAATGCTTCCTCGCTCAGAAGTCAGATGCCTGTAGTTGTTTGACTGGGGATATTACTCCATGAGATTTTCTCTTTCTGTTTCATCATTTATTTTGATATTGTTATTGGTTAAATCCTATGTAGGTAGCCATATTATTGAGGTTTCATGAATGTAGCTCTCCTGTCATTTCTAGGAGACACAATTTCACAGCAGATTTCTGGGTCCTCTGGCTCTGACAATATTTCCATTCTCCCTTGCTTGACATTCCCTGAGCTTTAAGTAAAGGAGTTGTGCTGTAGACATGTCTGTTAGAGTGAGGCTTTATAAGATCTGCTGATTCCTGCATTGAGACCTCTTCTGGTTCTCTGTAATCATCTCTGTTTACTGTACAGAGAACTTATTTGATGAGGAATGATAACTGCACATATGTGTGTATAAGGGGATATTTCAAAGTAAAGTTAGGTCTCCATTCAGGGAATCCCTTGCCACATGTCTGGTCTCAGGGGTTCTTCTTAACACCTGAGGAATATTCCATAACCTCTCTACTCCTGTGTCTGCATAAATCTAAACCCAGAGATGTATGGTCATTGCTGTTACCTTGTGTTACCTCCTCCTTGAATTATATTTGCATAATCTTTGATTTGTTGTTATTCTTGTAAAAAAGAAAAAGGTAATTCCGTAAACCATCTCTTTTGCACAAATTGCATGATTACCCAGTTGGCATTTTACTCCAAGGGCATCATTCTGTTTATTCCATTTCTTCCTATCTCTTTCAGCATAAAACAAGACTCCTACATTAAGTTTTTCTGGTGTGCCTTTTTTCTTCAAATCAACTTTTTAAAACTTCTGTTTGGCATACTTGCTATTTCTCATTATATACCTGCACAAGCATGATTGCTAATAACTGAGTCAGTACTAGGATATCTTGAAATTTCCTCTACCAATAAAATTAGACCAGAATCTTCTGGTGTCCTTTTAGGACAAGGGTAAACAGCAGCCACTTTGTTTGCCAAAGTGATGTGAACGATTTCTAAATCAGTTGATAATTCCCCACAAAACCCTCTTTTACATGGCCTGAATAGTCCACATAGCTCTCAGTACTATGTCATCCATGTTTATTCTGGGGTGGCTAGTATCATATTCAGTGGCTTTGATAGTCCAATCTCCTAATGCCTTCCACAATCCTCTAAAAACTATCATGGCCAGTCCCGTCACAACACTAGCCCTTCTTTGGTAACAATTTCAGTATTAGTCACTTTTCTATTGCCATAAGAAAGGCATCTTATAGAAGAAAGCATTTACTTTTGGGCTCATGGTTTTAGAGTGTTAGAATCCATTAGAGTCATGGTGTGGCATGCATGGTTGGCAATAGAATAGGTAAATAGGCAAGCTGCGAGCAGTAGCTGAGAGTTTACATCTGATCCATAAGCAAGAGGCACTGGGAGCTAACTAGGAACCAACTGTATATGCTGTGAGAACCTTATAGTCCCACTCCCCAGGGACACCAATAAAGTAACACCTCCCAACTCTTCTACCTTCTGAGTACCAAGTACTATGAGTCTCTAAGGGCCATTGCCATTCAAACTACCACAATAGGCAAATATAATTCACATTGTTGCACACAGTCAATGAAAGCTCTATTGAATATAGTCCTGATATTCTAGTTAGACATTCACCCTGAAATATTCTGCAAAATATTTGGAAGAATAAAATTAGATTTGTACCTGAGAGCCACGGGCCATGGAGATGTTTATAGTCTGTTCTCTTACTCTTGTTCTCCTTGAATGGATTTTTCAGAAATTTTACCAGAGGCTACATGCCGATAACATTTTCTGACTACATCTTGGATCAACATTCTAAATGTTTGGAAATGATTGACAGCCATCATCCTAGAAACCACAGGCCAGTGACACTGGAAATAACACTTCCAGTGCTCATGAGATGTAAAACGTTTCCAGCACACACCATTAGTTTCTCATGGTGTTCAGATGATGTTGGTGTTTGGGTGATGGGTTCTGATAGTTGTTGCTACCTCCCATTAAGGCGGTATTATTTCCCATTGTACAGGAAGAAGACCCTACTGAATCAGTATTTAATCAGTGTCAGCAAGTAAGAGTTTATGAAAACTAGGTTCTCAGAATTTTGGATATATTCAAAGCAATGGATAACATTTGCATAGGACAACAGGGTTTGCTTTTCGCCTCTGCTCAGGCCCTGATTCTCATCTTTTTTTATTTGCTTATTACTTGTTGAAATAATCAAAGGCATTTGTGCTTCTAATATTCAAACAGCATGAAATTAGAAAGGCATTCTGTACCTTTCCCATTGTGCTGAGCGAGTGACTGAGATAAATTTATAGAACTTCCACAGATAGCTTTAGACTAAACAAAGATTTTGACCCACTTCTAGACTAGTGAGATGCAAGATGCTTTCAAAGGTACCTTTGTAAGGTACCAGAGGCCATGGGACAACAGTTCCCCTCACTGTCCTGGCTATGTTACAAAGTATAAATGTCCTCTACTGCCTATGTCACAAATACAAATTTATCTAGCTAATGTCATGCTGTGAAACATTGGAATCTGGGGTAAAAATACATACTTAAATCATTTTCTTCCCTTGTTCTCCCTACACTTAGCACTTGGATACAAAATATTCCTACTCAAGAATTATAGGTTAATGCAGAAATTTTACCCTATGAAACCCAAGGACTCACAATATTTGAGAACCATCCCTTTGATGTTTCTTTATGAATCTGTCTCTCCATCAGTATCTGCCAGGCTTCCCTCTTCCCCTGGGAGTGGAAGATGAGGAATGAGCTGTCCTAAGGCTCCTGCAAAAATACTCTGAAGCCACTTTAGACATAGAGCCTTAGACATGCTGCTCCCTGCAATAGCAGTCTTTTTAATCTTTAGTAGTAGGATACCTTGAAAGGGTTGTAAGGTGTGTTCTTTCCCCAATCCCTCCACAAAATTCTCCCCTGAACATGAAATGTTTTACAGTGATGTTTTAGACTATGCCTCGACTGATATGAAATATGCATATTGTAAAAGATTTTCAATTAAATCCAATCTGAATTAAATATACTAGGGCACATATGTATTAATCTTATGGGACAGTTGCCTAAAATTTTAATAGATTCATATTCTTATTGGATTGAAGTTAGATCTTTGTGTAGAAATGGAACTGGTACCTGTCCCTCTGCTTTGTGGTATCTTGAAACCAAGTTACTCATAAGTTCTCTAAATACTCGCTGCTTCTATATTGATTTACATACATCTGATTATCCACAAAGTACCATATGATAAAACATTTACCTTCAGCATATATTCATACACATGTATATGTTGTAAATATGTAAACACATGCTGAGTATTTATAAAAGAAAATACACATCAGTCACATTTTTATATAAAGTAACTGTAACTTCTGTTAATATGTGGTTTATAAAACCTAAGGCTATAAAACCAAAGGCTGACATTGGTCCTATGATTTTATCTAGTGTCTACATAAGTGTAGTTTGAAACTAAAGAGACAGCTGGCTGTAATTTAGTATTGGTTGAAGCAGATTGAATAAAGGCATCATCAAATGGATGAGTGTGGGCAGAGTACACACAACAGCTTATTGAATCTACTGCTCATGTGTCCTTAATTCATTATCTGCTTGAGACATATCCAGGCTATTGATTTCCATAAGATAAAGAAGACTTGGTTACTCTAATCATGTCTATTAGTTTCCTGTAGACAGACTAATCATTTTTCACAATTGCTAATGGCAATTGGAGGTATTTAATTTCGCTCCAACCCTGTGCAGTTGCTACTTGGCAGCATATTTGTGCAGTAGTAGATAAAAAATAATCCTAAGGCAGTAAAAACCCTCCATTTATTAGAGCATTTTGTTTGTGAAAACATCATTATAAGTACTTCAAAGTACAAAACCTTTCCACCTATTGTTTTTTTTTAATTAAAATTTATTTTAGACTTTAAGACAATTTTGTTTCCTGAGGGGCAAAAGTAGTTTTAAAAAACTGATATTACTCAGAGAAGATGAACTCACTTGTTTTCCTTTTTACTGTTGAGTTAGAACAATAATTGGTCTGGAATTAATGCAATTATTCAAAGTATACATGCAAAATTTTATAGATTGTAGATTCAGGTTATATTTTATCAACTTTTTTATTTATCTTGTGTACTCACTTATTTGTGTATGTGAGAGAAGTCTTGCATGTGCATGTGTGTGTGTGCTTGTGTGTGTCATTTATTTATGTATGACATGTATACCACATGTCAAAATTGGGGGTAGAGGAGTATATTGTATATCTGATTCCCATTGTATGTTAAGATCTCTCACTGAATCTGGAGCTAGGCTGGAAGCCTGTAAAACCAGTTCCCCTTATCTTTCCTCATCACCAGGACTAAGACTCCAGGTACATATATGACTACACCTTGCTTTTCACATGGATTCCAGGGATTCGAACTTAAGTCTCCTTAACTCAATAAGAAATAGTCTTATGGCTGGAGCCATCAACCTGCTCCAATGTCATTCTTTTGTTGTCTCTTTCATAACCACCAAATGTTGGAAATCATACTAAAATTTTACTTCATAATTATCTAACATCAGGTAGACCCACTTTCAGTCAACTCTAAGATTTACTTTATGGCTGGTAGTTGTTGCAGAATTAATTGTTTTAGAGAATTTCTCATTAGTTTCCACCCCAGGATGTATTTCTACTCATAGGGGCACTAAATGTCTTTTATCTCATAGTTGGACATTGCAAAATGATTTTCAAATCCAAACAGACGCTTTGATTCAAATGTAATATCTTATAGTTGTTAAAAATGGATTCAGATATCTATTATATATGCATAAAGAAAGCATTTATAGACTAAATATTCATTACAATTGAGTAGTAAGTAATAAAATTATAATAATTAACTTATTTTTGCCATCATAAAGATGATGCCATCAGTGAGAGATCTTGTCTCAAGGCACTGAGGGGGATTGAGACATAAAATATATTCCTCTGGCCCCATTTTGACATGTGGTATGTGCACCTGAACAGCCTTTTAAAGATGAGTCCTATGGTCTAGACTCTATCACCTAGACCCTACCACCATCGACATACCTGGTTTTTAAAATATGATTCTTGTAAAACTTTGTTGTGTTTGGTAATTGTGATGGTTTGTATATGCTTGCCCCAAGGAGTGGCACTATTAGAAGATGTGGCCCTGTTGGAGTAAGTGTATCACTGTGGGTCAGCAAGGACAGCAAGAGATTATTTTCTTACCCTTAACAATTTATTTATTTATTCTGTATATAATTATCTAAGAGTATTCCTATCAATACATCACTTAAGAGATTACAGTGGTAGGAATCATAAAAACAAGGAAAGAATGCATTGCAAAGACAGAAAAATGATCTCTCTTAGCAAAAAGTCACATACGTGAAATAAATCCTGGGGTTTTGTTTTTATTGTTTGTTTGTTAACCTATTTACCATTTAAAGTATGATTTTCTGCAAAGAGAAGTCAATAGAGACTCCTTGATAGGAATTCCTAATCTCGAGGTGTAAGAATAGGGATGACATTCCCCCAACTCACAAAACAAAACAAAAATAAATAAATAAGAACAAAATCTAGGCAACGTGAAATGAAATGATAGGGTTAAGAAACCCTCTTTTCTATCAAATAAAGAAGAAACCATAAGTTGCTTTTGTCATTATGCCCCCCCTTCTCTCTCTCTTCCCATCTCTGTGGCTTTCATCCATGCACGCTCACACCTGTGTGTGTATGTATGTGTTTTCTGTGAGTGCAAGCACCTCAGTGTATATTACACATGAGAGTATGCACACATGAGGATGCGCATGAGAGAGAGAGAGAGCGAGAGAGAGAGAGAGAGAGAGAGAGAGAGAGAGAGAGAGAGAGAGAGCTAGACATTGGGACTAGAGGTTGATATTGGGTGTCTTCAATTGAATTTCCAGGGTAGTGTTTGAGATATGGTCCTTCACAGAATGTAACACTCACTGATTTGCCTAGGTTGGCTGGCCAGCGGGCCAGTGATCTTGGTAAATCTACTTAGATCTGTCTATAGCCGTGCTGAGAATATAGACGCAGTCAATCACACTCTCATTTCTGCATGAGTACTGGGGCTCCAAACTCGGGTCCTCATGCTTGTGAGCCAGATATTTTTACCAAATCAACCATCTCCTCAACTATTATTAATTTTTAGTTTGTTTTATTGCTTTAGAAAAAACACAATTTGTTTTTCTAATATTATTCTCTCTCTCCTTTCTTTGTTTCATGTAAATGTGTAGATCTGTATGTAAGTCTGTGCTTGTGGATGGCAGGTACATACAGAGTCTGGAGCAGGGCAGCAAATCTTTTGGAGTTGGAGTTCAGGGTGCTTGTGAGCCCACAACATAGAGTCTGGGAACCAAAATCGGGTCTTTCACAAGAGCAGTGTGAGTTCGAACTCACTGAACCATCTTCCCAGCTCAAACCTTTAAAAAGTGATTAATCATTTGAGATAATGCTACAGAAGAAAATTCTAACAGGATTTTTACCTGTATTCTCTAAAATAGTTCAAGTGTACTTTCAAGTTTTATATGAGATTTATTTTCCTAAATGCTTTTATTATTGGTTAATTGTGCTGTGAGGTGTTCAGATGCTGCTGTTAGTATAAACTTATTCTACGGTCAAATTTGTTTAAAGAATAATAAAGAAGGCAGAAAATAATGGGAAAAAGAGATGGGGAAGAAAGAAAAGAGAGAAATAGAGAAAGAGACAGATGGACAGAGAGAGAGAGAGAGAGACAGAGAGAGAGAGAGAGAGAGAGAGAGAGAGAGAGAGAGAGAGAGAGAGAGAGAGAAGCCCATGAATTCAGCCAGGTAGGTGGGTTTTGCAATGTTCACATTTGCATAAGTGTAATTATAAACTGAATACTTCAAATCAGTGAAAGTAAAACAATGATTTCCATTAAGCCCATCAAGATACACACAGCTTAGTGTCTGATCAAGCATGTGTGCATGCATGGAGGAGCGACTTCCCTCATATGGAGTAGTTAGCTTCTCAGTGACTATGCCCTGTGCACCTAGCTCTTACCTGTGTATATGTATCCCATTCCTAGGACCACTGCCAGTTTTTGCTTTCCTCGATGTTTGCAAGGCCTTTTGTTTTCCCTAACGTATTATCAGGGCTCTTATTACTCAGAGTCATTGCAATTCTATATTATTATTAATTTTTCTACCACTTGTAGTAATTGACAAACATCCTCTTAAAAGTTGGCAATGATACATTGATCTTGTATATTTTTCCTCTAAAATTCATCACAATTAGAGAAGTGTTTGTGATCAGACATTTTGTAAGCAGGGAGATTGATAGTCAACGGACCAAAGAGCCAGTCTTAAAGCTTCTGATCCGTGAAGTTGCAACTCTGAGACCAGGTCCCAGGATCTGTTATCTTTCTGTGTCCTGCACAGCCTACTATAATTGGGGATATGGTCCTTTTCTACACTTTAGCACAGTCACCAAACTGCTATGACTTCACAGTGACAGAAGTGGCTTTTAGGTAAGGAAGAGCCATTAAGGAAGAAATATGCGTAGGTGTGGCCTTTAAATCCCCATTTATCACAAATTACTATGAGAGTTAAATATTTCATTGGACTTTGATAGAGAATAATTCATTTTAGATTAGGTTTAAGGTAATACTAAGATGAGAAAGTGAATTTTTATTATTTATTTTATTTATTTGCATTTCAAATGTTATCCCCCATCCTGGTGCCCCCTCCACAAGTCCCTCTCCCATCCCCCTCCTTTGCCTATAACAGGATGTTCCCCCACACACACCCATCCACTTCCTCCTTCCCCCTTTATCATCGCTCTTCTCTGGGCCACCAACGTTCCACAGACAAGGCAGTCCTCAGCTACCTATGTAGCAGGGGCCACGGACCAATCCATGTATGCTCTTTGGTTGGTGGCTTAGTTTCTGGGAGCTCAGAGGGATCTGGTTAGTAGATACTATTGTCCTTCCTATGGGGTTGTAATACCCTTTAGCTCCTTCAGTCCTTCCACTTACTGTTCCGCAGGAGTCTCTGAGCTTAGTCCAATGGTTGGCTCTAAGTATCTGCATCTGTCTCAGTCAGTGCTGGTAGAGCCTCTCAGAGGACAGCCATGTCAAGTTCCTGTCTGCAAGTACTTCTTGGCATCAGCAATAGTGTTGGGGTTTGGTGCCTGCTCATGGGATGGAACCCAAATTGGGTGGTCTCTGGATGGCGTTTCCTTCAGTCTCTGATGCATTTTTATTCCTGCAGTTCTTTAGACAGGACAACTCTGGGTCAACAAATTTTGAGATAGGTGGATAGCCCCACCCCTCAAACGGGACTCATGTCTACATAGTGGAGCTGGCCTCTTCGTGTTCCATCTCTCACTGTTGGGCATTTCGGCTAAGGTCATCCTCATCGGGTCCTAGGAGCATCTCACTTTCCCAGTACCTGGGACTTTCTAGAGGGTACCTGGCTCCTGAGCTGACATTGTTGCATATTTCTATTCATTCATCTGGCACTCTGGGCTACTCTTCTATCTCCCCCCATACCTAACATGCCCTCCCTTATCCCTTCCCCTCCCTTTTCCCACCTAGGTCCATCCCTCCCTCTGCCTCCCGTGATTGTTTTGTTCCCCCTTCTAAGTGGAGTTGAAGCATCCACACTTGAGTTATCCTTCATTTTAAGCTTCATATGGTCTCTGCTTCACATTATGGGTATTCAGAACTTTTTGGCTAATATCCATTCATCAGGGAATAAATACCACGCATGTCATTTGGGGTCTGGGCTACCTGGCTCTGGATGATATTTTGTAGTTCAATCCATTTGCCTGCAAATCTCATGATGTCCCCATTTTTCATAGCTGAGTAATATTCCACTGTGCAAATGAACCAAATATTCTGTACCCATTCTTCAGTTGAGGAACACCTGGGTTGTTTCCAGCTTCTGGCTATTACAAATAAGGCTACTATGAACATAGTGTCATTGTGGTACAGTTGAGCTTCTTTTGGGTATACACCTAGGAAGGTATAGTGGGTTCATCAGTTAGAACTAGTTCCAGCTTTCTGAGGAACTGCCAGCTTGATTCCCAGAGTGGTTGTACCAGTTTACAATCCTACCAGCCCTAGAGGAGTGCTCCTCTTTCTCCACATTCTCGCCAGCATCTACAGTCATCTGAATTTTTGATCTTTGATCTTAGTCATTCTGATTGGTGTAAGGAGGAAACTCAGGGTTGTTTTGATTTGCATTTACTGAATAACTAAAGGATGTTGATAATTTCTTTAAGTGAATCTCAGCCATTCAAGATTCCTCAATTGAGGATTCTCTGTTAAGTGCTGTAGCACATGTTAAAACGAGTTATTCCCTTTTCATGGGTCTAGTTTCTTCAGTTCTTTGTTTAATTTGAATATTACCTCACTATCAGATGTATGGTTAGGAAAGTCCTTTTTCTTAACATGCAGGTTGCCATTTTGTCTTATTGATAGTGTCCCTTGCATTACAGATGCTTTTCAATTTCATGAGGTCCCATTTGTCAATAGTTGATCTTAAATTCTGAGCCCTTGGCAAATTTGGTTCAGTAAATTTTCCCCTGTGCCAAGGTATACAAGGCTATTTCCAACTTTCTCTTCTATTAGATTGAGTGTAGCTGGTTTTATGTGAAGGTCCTTGATCTGCATGGATTTGAAATTTAGACAAGGTGATAAATATGGATCAATTTGCATTCTCCTACATGCAGACTGCCAATTAGACCTGCACCATTTTTTTGAAGATACTTTCTTGTCGATATTCTCAAAGAAGCAGCTCTTACTTTTGTATTATTGTATCATTCTCTATTTGTATTTGGTTGATTTCAGCCCTGAGCTTATTTCTGGTCTTCTACTCCTTTTCAGTGTGTTTTCTTTTATTTCTAGAGTGTTCATGTGTGCTGTTATGTTGCTAGTGTAGGTTCTCTCCAATTTCTTTATGACAGTACTTAGTTCTATTAATTTCTCTTTTAACTGTCCCTCAGAAAGGAGCAACACCACGACGTTCTTCTCTAAGCAGTTTATTCAGGAACCTTTCTTTCTGCATGCAAGCAGCAATCTTTCTTTTCCTTTCTTCTCTCTCTCTCAGCCCCGAGATAACTCCCTTATATCCTCCCTCAACTCCACCTCCTCAGTCCAGACTTCGTAATCTCAGTTCATAGGTCCACCTCACATGGCCTGATCTTGCGTCATGGTGGGCCTGCGCAGCTCTCACAATGGACGTGGCTAGTTTCAGGTGTGTGAGGAAGTCAGGTGCTAGTCATGAGACATAGCTGCAGTCCCGGGCGCCATTTTGGGACTGCTGCCACACCCGCTCCCCACATTTAACAATGCTTTCATTATGTCTCATAACATTGAGTATGATATACCTTAATTTTCATTAAATTCTAGAAAGTCTACTTTCTTTCACTATTCCTTCCCTGACCAAGTTATCACTGAGTAGAGAGTGGTTTACTTTCCATGAGTATGTGAACTATCCGTTGTGTTTGTTATTATTGAAAATCAGTCTTAATCTATAATGATCTGATAGAAGGCATGGGATTATTTCAATCTTCTTGTATGTGTTGAGGCTTGTTTTGTAACTGATTATATGGTGAATTTTGGAGAAGGTATCCATTTGATTCATAACTTGTTAGTTTCACTGTGTATAGTTTGTATTTCAATGACTTTTCCATTAGTGAGAGTTGGGTGTTGAAGTCTCCCACAATTATTCTGAGAGATCCATTGTTTTTTGAGCTTCACTAAAGTTCCTTTTACAAATATGGGTTACCTTACATTTGGGACATAGAAAATTCCTCTTGTTAGATTTTTTTTCCTTTGATGGGTATGAAGTGTCTTTCCACATCTCTTTTGATAACTTTTGATTAAAGTCTATTTTATTGAATATTAGAATAGCTACTCCAGCTTGTTTCTTATGACAATTTGCTTTGTAATCTCTTTTCCAGACTCTTACTCTGAGGTAGTGGCTCTTTTTGTCACTGGGATGTGCTTCTTGTATGCAGCAAAATGCTGGATTCTATTTATGGATCCAGTTTGTTAACCTATGTCTTTTTATTGATGAATAGAGTCTATTGATGTTGAGAGATATTAAACACCAATGATTGTCAGCGCCTGTTATTTTAGTTGTTAGAGGTGGTGTTATAATTGTGTGATTCCCTTCTGTGTTTGTTGTGACATGATTACTTTCTTGTGTTTTCATGGGTAGAGTTACCCTCTTTGTGTTGGAGTTCTCCTTCTAATGTCCTCTGTACGGCTGAATTAGTAGAAAGTTATGGTTTAAATTTTTTTCTTGGAGTATCTTGGTTTCTCCAACTATGGTGATTGGGAGTTTTGTTGGGTAAAATAGCCTGGTATGGCTTTTGTGTTCTCTTAGGTTCTGCATGACATCTGTCCAGGATCTTCTTGTTTTTATAGTCTATAGAGAAGTCTGGTATAATTCTAATAAGTCTGCTTTATATAATACTTGGCCTTTTCCCCTTACCTCGTTTAATATTCATTCTTTGTTCTGTGTATTTAGTGCTTTGATTATTATGTGACAGGAGGAATTCTTTTCTGGTCTACTTGGGGTTCTGAAGGCTCTTGTATGTTTACTGGCATCTTTTCCTTAGATTAGGGAAGTTTTCTTCTCTGATTTTGTTGATGATGATTTCTGGCCCTGTGAACTGGGGATCTTAAGACTCCCCTATTAATATTGTTCCTAGGTTTGGCCTTTTTTTTTTTAAAGCTGGTATTAAACAATTATTTTTATTGCTTATCCTTCCCCTCCCTAATTTTTTTATCTTTATTAACTTGAGTATTTCTTATTTACATTTTGATTGTTATTCCTCTTCCCTGTTTCGAGGCCAACATCCCTAACCCTCCCTCCCCCTTCTACATGGGTGTTCCCTCCCATCCTCCCCCCATTACCACCCTCCCCCCAACAATCACATTCACTAGGTGTTCAGTCTGGGCAGGACCAAGGGCTTCCCCTTCCACTGGTGCTCTTACTAGGCTATTCATTGCTACCTATGAGGTTGGAGCCCAGGGTCAGTCCATGTATAGTCTTTGGGTAGTGGCTTAGTCCCTGGAAGCTCTGGTTGCTTGGCATTGTTGTTCATATGGGGTCTCGAGCCCATTCAAGCTCTTCCAGTCCTTTCTCTGATTCCTTCAACGGGGGTCCCGTTCTCAGTTCAGTGGTTTGCCGCTGGCATTCGCCTCTGTATTTGCTGTATTTCGGCCGTGTCTCTCAGGAGAGATCTACATCCAGTTCCTGTCGGCCTGCACTTCTTTGCTTAATCCATCTTATCTAGTTTGGTGGCTGTATATGTATGGGCCACATGTGAGGCAGGCTCTGAATGGGTGTTCCTTCTGCCTCTGTTCTAAACTTTGCCTCCCTATTCCCTGCCAAGGGTATTCTTGTTCCCCTTTTAAAGAAGGAGTGAAGCATTCACATTTTGGTCATCCTTCTTGAGTTTCATGTGTTCTGTGCATCTAGGGTAATTCAAGCATTTGGACTAATAGGCATTTATCAATGAGTGCATACCATGTGTGTTTTTCTGTGATTGGGTTACCACACTCAGGATGATATTTTCCAGTTCCATCCATTTGCCTATGAATTTCATTGTGTCCTGAATTTTCTGAATGTTTTGGGTTAGGAGCCTTTTGCACTTTGTATTTTATTTCACATTTGTGTCAATTTCTTCTATGGTATATGGTATCTTCTATGTCTGAGATTTTTCTCTTACACTCTGTTGGTGATGCTTGCATCTGTAACTCCTGATCTCTTTCCTACATTTTCTATCTCCAGGGTTGCCTTATTTGAGATTTCTTTATTGTTTCTATTTCCTTTTTTGGGGGGTGGCTTTGTTCAATTCCTTCATCTGTTTCATCATATTTTCTTGTATTTCAAAAGGGGATTTATTTGTTTCCTCTTTAAGGGCTTCTACTTGTTTGTCTGGTTTCTCCTTTATTTCTTTAAGTGAGTTATATTCTCCTTAAAGACTTCTATCATCTTCATGAGAAAGGATATTAGGTCATAGTTTTGCTTTTCAATTCTGTTAGGCTATCGATGGCTTGCTAAGGTAGGAGAGCTGGGTTCTGATTTTGCCACATTACATTGGTTTCTATTGCTTATGTTCTTGAACTTGTCTTTCACCATCTGGTTATCTCTGCTCTTAACTGACCCTGTTCACTCAACTAAGCCTGTCCCTCCTTGGAGGAAGGTAGATCTTTCTTAGCTTAATTAGAGTAAGCCTCCTGGGAAGTAGACAGTATGGTCTCTAGATAGGAAGCCTCCAGTGTCCCTGGTTCGGACAGGCTTCCTGTGTCCCTAATTAAGGCAGAAATCCTGGGAGCCAGCAAGGCTCTGTCCCTGGTTACTGAAGACCTCCTGGTAGACAAATAGCTCTGAGATGTTGGAGAGGGTCAGGACCACATGATCTGCCCTGGGCAGAGTAGCAGACCAGAAGGTTTATGTGACTCTGGAAGAACTGATGGGTCCCTGGTCTACTAGGCTCCGTTGGGGGTGCCAGCTGGGGCAGGTACTGAGGTGGGGGTATCATCTCTGTCCCTGGTTATGGTAGACCTCCTGGGAGACAGTCAAGGTATGTGGTATAGGAAAGGGTCAGGAGAGGCTGATCTGCCTAAGACTGAGTTGCAGATTTGAAGCAAAATTAATGTTTTGATTTTTTTTTGAACTGCTTTGCAACCATGACAAAAAGTTGTTGAGGAAATAAAAGTTGAACCTATCAGAAAGAGAGAATTCTGTAGTTTCAAGGGAGTGGTTGTGTGAAAACCAAAGATATCAGAAGCCTTCCATGATACCTCTTCCTCTTTCTCCCAAAACAAAAGACTTCTTTTTACAAACTTTCAGTCAGAGGGCTCAAGGATTTTCCACATCACAGTGTTTATAACTCAACTGTGAGGGGTTGGGGCTTTAGCTCTGTGGTAGAGTGCTTGCCTAACAAGTGCAAGGACCTGGGTTTGGTCCTCAGCTCCGGAAAAAAAAAAAAGACAAAATAACTCAACTATGTTTCTCTGTCACCATAAATAGTTCCCTGAACCCAGAATAGCAATCCTTTTCTAAGAGTTACATAGGCTTTGAAAAATCATAATACCTTTTAGAGGACACAACTTCAAATATCCTTAGTGGCAGAGGTTTTATACTTTTTGTTTTTAAACTTTATATTAATATAAAAAATAAAAAATAAAAACTCCTAAATTTTTATTGTGTTCATAACTATCCCAAGAGAACCTTAAGAGGAGCCTGTCTCAATTTCACACCTGATAGTCCGTGTGAAGCATATGTCTATTGAATATGATATATTCACAATGCCTTCATTTTGATGCAGTCTACTCCCTTTCTATTTAGAGTAGATTTTCTTACATATAAAAATAATCTCTCCTACATAGTTCCTCATATACTTAACCTGAAATTTTACATTTTTTTCTGAAATTTGCATAGCATTTATTGCCTTATTTTTATTTTAAATTAAACTTGCTTGGATAGCGATTATTATTGACTTGATTTTGTTAAACCATTATAAATTATTCAGTGACATGATAAGTGATAGAGCATGAAGGTATTTTTCAATTATTATTTTAAGAAGTTATTTGTTATCCACTTAGTTGTACATTTTCTTTTAATGAATAACAGGCAAATATGAAATTAACTTCCTTTAGTATTATTTTAAAACTATTTAAGATGCAGATTTGATCAGAAGACTATTTTAGAATTTATGCACAACCTCATGGAATTTGGTGACAAATAATAAAGATTAAATTAAATACAAAAAAATCCTCTGTTCTCAGTAAGAAATTATGTTGTTTGAATGTGTGTATGTGGCTCTAATTTTAACTTATTGCTGTTTTCTTTTTACTATAACAAAATATTTAATATATTTTCTTTATAAAATATATAAAAATTGAGTACTTAGTACATAATAATAAAATCTTCATAGTTGTTTTTATATATCGAGTAGCACCAGCTTTGGGAACCTCATTTAATGAGATTATAGACAAAATAAAATAATTATACACGAGCCAAGTATGATAGATTATGTCTATAATCCAAACACAGATTTAGGGTTTAAGAGCAGCCTGACGTACATAGAAACCCAGACATTACCAAACAAAATAAGTAAAATTTAAAAGTAAATAAGCCATGTGTTCAGGCCTCTTCCATACTTTCTCTTCTATTAGTTTCTGTGTATCTGGTTTTATGTGGCAGACCTTGATCCACTGGGGCTTGAGCTTTGTACAAGGGGATAAGAATGGATCAATTTGCCAGAATACAGCAAATACATAGGCGAATGCTAGCAGCAAACCACTGAACTGAGAACGGGACCTCCGTTGAAGGAATCAGAGAAAAGACTGAAAGAGCTTGAAGGAGCTTGAGACCCCATATGAACAACAATGCCAACCAACCAGAGCTTCCAGGGACTAAGCCACTACCTAAAGACTATACATGGACTGATCCTGGGGAGGGGAACACCCATAAAGAAGGGGAGTGGGAGAGGTTGGGGGATGTTGGCCCGGAAACCGAGAAAGGGAATAACACACGAAATGTAAATAAGAAATACTCAAGTTAATTAAAAAAAAAAAAAACAACAACAACAAAAAAAAAAAAACAGAAAAAAAGAATGGATCAATTTGCATTCTTCTCCATGCTGACCACTACTTGAATCAGCACTATTTGTTGAAAATGCTGTCTTTTTTCCACTGGATGGTTTTAGCTCCTTTGTCAAAAATCAAGTGACCATAAGTGTGTGTGTTCATTTTTGGGTCTTCAATCCTATTCAATTGATCTACCTGCCTATCTCTGTATTGATACCATACAGATTTTATCAGGATCATTCTGTAATACAGCTTGAGGTCAGGGACCGTGATTCCACCGAAGTTCTTTTATTGTTGAGAATAGTTTTTGCTATCCTGGGTTTTTGTTATTCCAAATGAATTTGCAAATTGCTCTTTCTAACTCTATGAAGAGCTGAGTTGGAATTTTGAAGGGGATTGCATTAAATCTGTAGATTGCTTTCAGCAAGATGGCTATTATTTACTATATTAATCCTGCCAATCCATGAGCAAGGGAAAATTTTCCTTCTTCTGAGATCTTCTTCAATTTAAGAACACATATAGTATGCACTTACTGATGAGTGGATATTAGCCCAAAAGCTTGTAATACTCAAGATACAATGATACAATTCATAGACCAAATAAAGCTCAAGAAAAAGGATGTCCAAAAGGTGCTGCTTTACTGCTTCTTAAATGGGGGACAAAATACTCACAGGAGGTAGAGGTTGGGAAGGACTTGGGAGGAAGAAAAGGCAGGGAGGGGGAAGGGGAGCAGGGCAGGAACAGGTATGGGAGGAAACAGGAATGACATACTGAGGGTTAGGAATTTGAACAGAGGTGTGCAACAATGGGGCTGCTAGAGGTAGCCACCAGCCAGTGCCAGATGCCAGGAAAGCAAAAGGCCCCAGGACCCAACAAAGATGAGATTAGCTTAAATGCCTAACAAATGGGAGGGAGAACCTGTAGAGACCATATCCAGACGTTAGGTAAGGCCACCAATTTGGGAATGGGACCACCCACTCATCTCCAAATTTTTATTATAGAAAGGAAATATGGGGTCAAAGTGTGGAGCAGACATTGAAGGAAAGGCCATCCAGGGACTGCCCCACCTGGGGATCCATCCCATATGCTTCCACCAAACTCAGTCACTACTGTGGATGCCAAAAAGTACATGCTAACAGGAGCCTGATATAGCTGTCTTCTGAGAGGTTCTGCTAGAGCCTGACAAAAACAGAGGCAGATGCTCACAGTCAACCAGTGGACTGAGTATGGGAACCCCAATGGAGGAGTTAGAGAAAGGACTGAAGGAGCTTAGGAAGCTCCATAGGAAGAACAACATCAACCAAATCGACCCCCCACACAGAGCTCCCAGGGATTAAATCATCACCCAAAGAGTACTCATGGAGGGACCCATGGCTCCAATACCATTATGTAACAGAGGATGGCATTATCTGGCATCAATGGGAGAAGAGGACCTTGCTCCTGTGAAGGCTTGATGACCCTGTAGTGTAATGCCAGGATGGTTAGGTAGGAGTAGGTGGGTAGATGAGGGAGCACCCTCATAGAAGCATGGGGATGGAGATGAATAGAGGGGTTCCAGATGGGAAACAGGGAAAGGAGATAACGTTTGACATGTAAATACATAAAATATCCAGTTAAAATACAAAAAATACACCAGTTATTCCATTAATAACAATTGATTTATTGGTTGTCTTCTGAGATATTGTTTTTCTTTTATTTTCTAACCAGCCACAGAATTATGTTACCAGAAGTTAATATTCATTTGTTTTTATTTTAGGCCTTACTTATATTTGCAACTTACTATGCCATGAATCTAGCCTTATAAAACTTTTGAAGGCTGAATGGTTGCAAGGCATGACCTGGTCTCTAAGGGGATGTTAATAATGCTGGAAGATACATGTGTATGGAAAGAAAACATTTGTGCTTTGTATTCAACTTTTGACAAATGTAAAAATTATCTGAAAATATATTCAATTAAAAAAAACTTTCTGAGGGGAGAGGGGTTCATAATTATCACCTATTTTGAAAAGAATTATTATCTTAAATTAGAAAATAATTTCTTATCTTAATATAAGTTGAAATTGCACATTACGGAAGCTTGTAAGACTGTGGTTTTTAAGTTAGTAATACAAAATCAACATTTCTCCAAGTCATTTCTTGGTTTTATAGCTGCTTCATTTTTAATGTTAAATAATACTACCTTGTCTTCTTTTACCAAGGTTTATTTGAGAGAGCACTAGGCTGCTCATAAGTTGGAGCAATTATAAATAAAGTTTCCATAGATATCAGTGTATACATTTTGTATGGATAAACGTTTTCAGGTTCTTTGAGTATGTTGTTGTAAAAATATAAAAAATAGAAAGAGTAATAGTCTTTTATCCCGCTAGGTCCTCACCACAGGTGCCCCAAGATATCTGCTCGATATCTAGGCGGAAACACAGCCCAGCCGCACACTTTCTTACACTCAAACCCTCACATAAAAGAACACACAACACAATACTCTTAGATCCAATTGGTAAGATATAATTGCCCACTTAAACATACAAAGCCCAGTACCATCCATCCCTTGAGAACATTAATAACAACCTGTAAATACACAGAGCAGAATCTTAACATCACCTGCCATCTTGTCCTGGCACGGCTTCTCTCCTCTCTCCGTCTCCTGTCTCTCCTCTCTCCCCGTCTCCTCCTCTTCCTTCAAACTTCTCTCCTGCCCATCCTTCCTTCTCCTCCAATGACAGGCTTCCTTCTATCCTGTACCTGCCCCTCACCTCTACTTTACAAATTCAATGGAGAGGTGGTTCTGGTGAAGTCACCTGAGTCCTGAGTACGCTACTAGGCAACTGCTTTGGGGCAGTGGAATTAGCATCAAAATACAGTAACTTCAGGGCAAACCACAACATGAGTAAACAATGTAATATTATTACTAGGACATTCAGGAAAAGTATATTTCTTATATAAAATCTAGATTAGCCTGTTCTACAGGGGCAGAACCCTGTGGCATTCCTGCTCACCAGAATGTAGACCTGATGCCACAGATTCACTACTTGATATTTTCGGTGTTCCTGAATGTATTGACATCTTAATGCCATGGAACAGCATTTCCCAGGCTTCTTTGCCTTCTCTATGTCTTTAGATGATGTAGTTAATTAAGGTCATTAGCAAAATTCTAGCCAGATTCATTGACTGATTTATTTGTTTAGCTTGTTTTTGAGACAGGCAATCATTTTGCATCTTAAAGTTCCCTTGAAATCACTATGTAACCTAGACAGACCACAAATTTGAGTGATATTCCAATTGGATCTTTACAAGTAGCATCACCATGTACTGATAGGTATATAACCCCCTTTCCCCAGCACAACCCTTTTATTCCTTATTGATAAATTTTCAGAATTTATTTTGTGCATTTGGGATATCAGGTTTTTTAAAAAAAAACATGAACAAGTGTTTCTATTAATATAGAAAAGAATAACTGCTGGGTAGGCAAGCTATGAGACCTCATCTGTTATCCAGAAGCAGACATGAGGGGAAAGACGAGAAAAGGGCATGCCATTTATGCTGGCATGGAGATCAGATATGTGACCAACGAGAATCCAGATGGCAGGGAAGGAAGCTTTAGAGAATTGCATATTCGTCTTTTGTCAGAGATGTGACAAAATATTTGGAATGTGTCCTTCCACTTTGTGGCTTTTCTCCCATTCTTTTGCCTGTAATTTTGGCCAGCAGGACTATTTCATTCATGGGTCATGCCTTTGGTTGTATTTAAAAATTAGTTCAAAATTCATAGATACCTAAATCTACTCCATTGTTATTCTCTCTGGGTTAAAAGTTTTGCTAGTTGGCATTCCGTTTTACATTGAGTTAATCTATTTTAAGATGATTTTTATGAAGGTTACAAAGTCTTTGTTGAGAATTTTTTTTCATTGAGAGGTCCAATTGTTAAAACGTACTCATTGAAAAGACTTCCTTTGCTCCATTATAGCCTCTTGGACAGTGATCAGTTCACTATCTTTGTGTGAGTCAATGGCTGCTCTTTCTGTTGTGCACTATTGATCTGCTTGTCTATTCTTTCACTATGTTGTATTGCTCTGATTACTGTGTCTCTGTGGTAAGTCATAGAGTCATCTTGTCACTTTTCTGTCTTTCCGTTTCTTTAGTACTATGTTTAAGTTTCTTTATTGTGACAAATCACTGGATTTATGTCAGTTGCAAAGAATAACCTTTAAAGCATGCTGCAATATACATTCCATGATTCCTATTGCTTTACATTTCTATGATTTAATTTGATTTGCAGTTTCAGTGTGAGGTATACATTCAGAAAACATCTTTATAAAATTCTTAACTTCTGTCATGACCACACTTGTATTTTATAGCATTTAAATACTATGAAATGATTGATTATAAATATTTTTATTGACAATGATGAATTGATAAATCTTACACAATTTTCAGGATATATTAATATCTTTTTACAACTCTCATCCATTTCCATAATTTTGTGGGAAAGAGTATAACAATAAATATATAGCTTGCAATTTGAAGTATTGGTAAATATCATTTATCAGACCTCCAAATATTGTTTTTAAGATTACACCTGTCGGTTTGTGATATATGTTTGACAGAGTTCATTATGGCACTCACAGGTGACAAGATAGTCTATCAACACATGTTTTTCCATGACTGAAAGACAGGAGTCAAACCTTGTGTATTGTGTTGTAGCAACTTTGCAGAAGGAAGGCATTGTATAAATCTCCAATCTAATTTACTCAAAGGAAGTACAAGGAAAAACGTCATGCAGGGTATTTTACATCTTCATGCTGGAGTCAACCAAACCCCATGGGGATTGATCCAATTACTTTGGCTTCATTAGCTTGAAAAGATTTTACAGGACTTAAAATTGTCACTACTGCTTACTACAAAAAGATTCATAAACAAAGGTTGATTGCCTTCACAGGCACTAAAAGGGTTACTTAACCTTTTGCTTGATGCATTTTTAACTTCAAATAAAATAGGTATCTAGTTAAGGCATTGTTAAAAATAGAGGTAGCATTTTTAAATCACCTTTTATTATATTCTTGGTGATTTTGTTCCTCTTTTGGCATAAGGAGACAATCAGAGCTGTTGGCAACGCTGTATCTTTCTTACTTGAGAATGAAAGTTTCTAACTTCAGTTGACATCTCTTATTTATATCACAACTCTTGATATTCATACTAATTTACTAAGCCTTTTGACCTTTGAAAATTATGAGTTAAAAAAACTAATTTATTTTATTTGTTTATTTTATTTATTTGCATGCCCCCTCCCTGATTTCTTCACCTCCATCTCCTCTTCCCTTTACCTCCAAGAGGGTGTTTCCTCATCTAACCCCACCCCCACCTAATTAAATTTTGATAAATGAGATTTTCCTCAAACACCAATTTTGTCTTCTACAAACCTAAGATACATTCATTAAGAATTAATTTTGTACAAAACAAAGCATTCTGGAAAATAAGACTAAACATGAAGTCTTTCACTGGGCACAGTTTTTTCACTTGTTAGGTTTATTTGAAAATATAACTTTCAGATTACCTCAGTTGAACATATATTCATATATCTATTCAGACTTTTTTACTGCTATAACAGGAATCATATTTTATTTTTATACATTAATAACTAACTACAAAGCAACCACTCAACAAATGTATAGGAATAATTAGGAATGAGTCTTACAAGACATAAAATTGAGTGGAGGGTTCCGTTCTGGTTAGTGGTGTGTGTGTGTGTGTGTGTGTGTGTGTGTGTGTGTGTGTGTGTGTGTGTGTGTTTATGTCAACATGACACTGGATCACCTTGGAAGAAGTGACCCACTTGAGAAATGCCTCAACAGTTTAGAGGTAAATTTGTGGGAACCCCTTTCTGGATTAATATTAGATATGGAAGAGAGATTCCACCATAGACTCTGAATAGGTGATCCATAGAGATATAAGAAGCATAGCTGAGCATGTTCTGGTAAATAGCAACCCCCCCCCAATGATCTCTGCTTTAGTTCCTGTCTCCATGTTCCTGGTTTGAGCTTCTGCCGTGATTTCCCTAGATGAAATACCATAATGTACAAGTAAGCCTACATAGACTATTTCCTTCCCTAGGTTGTTTCAGGTCATGGTATTTACTACAGAAATAGATGGGAAAATAGGACAGGGGGGAACAACAGGAAGAAAGGAGGCAATGCTAGCAATGGGAGCTAAATGATGGATGTAGCACATTCTTGTTGTTTTCTTTTGATTTTATTTATTTCATTTATTTATTTGTACACTCTGGATTTTATTTGCCTCCCGGTCCACCCCCGATCCCCAAGTGTTCCACATCCCATACCTCCTCCCCTCCCCCCCCACCCAGTCTCCACAAGGATGTTCCTACCCTACCCACCCTACCTGCCCCACCAGACCTCTAAACTCCCTGTGGCCTCCAGTCTCTTGAGGATTAGGTGCATCTTCTCTGACTGAACGCAGACCAGCAGTCCTCCGCTGTATATGTGTTGGAGGCCTCATATCAGCTGGTGTATGCTGCCTGGTTGGTGATCCAGTGTCTGAGAGATATCAGGGGTCCAGGTTAATTGAGACTGCTGGTCCTCCTACAGGATTGTCCTCCTCCTCAGCTTCCTTCAACTTTTCCTTAATTCAACCAGAAAGGTTGGCAGCTTCTATTAATTGAATGGGTGACATATCTACATCTGACTCTTTCAGCTGCTTGTTAGGTCTTTGGAGGGCAGTCATGATAGGTCCCTTTTTGTGAACGCCCATAGCCTCAATAATGGTGTCAGATCTTAGGGCCTCCCCTTCAGCTGGATCCCACTTTAGGCCTGTTGCTGGACCTTTTTTTTCCCCTCAGGCTCTTCTCCATTTCTATCCCTGCATTTCTTTCGGACAGGAAGAATTATGGGTCAAAGCTCTGACTGTGGGATAGCAACCCCATCCCTCACTTGATGGCACATTCTTTCATCTCCCCCTCTCATGCTCTCTCTCTTCTTCCCTCCGTCACTCCCATTCTCCCTCTCCCTCCCTCCATCCCTCAATCCCTCTTCCTTCCCCCCTCTCCCTCCCTCCTTCCCTTCCTCCCTCACACACACACCCTCTTTCTCTCCCTCTCCCTCTCTCTCCAGAATTTTATGTAGCCTAGGCTGACCTTGAATTAGCTAAGGATGACTTTGAATACCTGATTCTCTTAACCCACCTGCTAATATGTAAGATTAAGGGTTTTGTCACCATGCCATGCTGAATGTTACAGATTCATGATGAGAAATTATCATTTAGCCACAGAGAAGACTTATTCTCTGACATCTTAACCATGGTGTAATAAACTTAACTAAGGCAAAGGAAAACATCTAAATGAAACAGAAAAAAGAAGAGAAAAAGAAAAAAACATAAACCTAAAATTTGGGGAGCCATATGACTGGAATTCTCACTCAATCTGAATGGTTCCTGTGAATTCAAATGAAGAAGTCCGGAAATGGCTGGAAAAATACCAAGATAAGCCATAGAGTAACATAACACTAGTAGTGAAAATGGGGACTGGAAAGGGACTACTGAGAAATGATTCTGCACAAGGCATAGTGCACAGAGTGGTGGATCCTCCTCTTTTGTGAAATTCTCTCTGACCTTTGAGCTGGTAATTTCTTGGCACATGGCTTGATTTGTTGCCATTTGGTTTGTTTGATTGTTTGTTTGTTTGTTCCTTTCAGAAGACATCAGTGAATTCCTTCTCATGAGGCTCTGAATTCATATCTTTCTCTTCACCAATCGATTTGGCTCTCTTAATGGCATAAACTGGATTAATTGGACTGTAGGCAAACAAGGATTATGATGACACAATTATACCCTGATCCAAAGCATCTTAAGATCAACATAGTTTTCAACCAGATAATTCTTTACTTGTGTAATTAAATAAGTTGATGATGCCATATACATCAAAGAATGCCCGACAATATGATACTGAAATATAGGTGAAAATAAAAAAATGGATATTAACTTTTCAGGCTGATGTTGCTTTAGGTGATATCCTATGGAACTTTTGCTACTGTGATGGTTGTGCCCATTGCCAATTATCAGGTGTATAGAATCTGGAACCATCTGAGAGTTAGGAATCTGGCTCTGTGGGATATTGTCCTTATTACGTTCATTGTTATCAGAAGACTTATAATTGAGGACAGGAGTTATGACGGAAAGAATTGGGCACATATATATTGTGATTAGCTGCTTCAAGACGCTGCTTCCTTAAGAATTGTCTTTCAATTGTGAGCTAAAATAAAACCTTTCTCAATTAAGTTACTTTTGTCATCAGCAATAGGAAAAGAAGCTAAGATAGTTACCTGCCTTAAGATTATTTTTCCTTCACTGAAGAAAGGGATCTGTTATTACCAACAGACGTTACGTTTGAAAACGATTACAAAAACTAAATTATCTAAAGCTAGAACTCATGTTCCCAGGGCTGGATTAAAACAACGGACGCTAGGAATGGCATTCCTAATTCATCCTTGACCTAAAATGATGAGTTTACTTAAATATCACTTGTTGGCAGCCTACTTTAAACAAACTGTATCTGATAGTGATGGTAAGGATACAGTTTCTGGAGTATCTAACTTGCCTTTCAAGAGAAGCATATGGGGGAGAACCTGGCTCATTATAGAGGATATTGTCTCATCAGCCATCGTATGCAATGACAGGGTTCATAAGACAAATATTATGGTTCAATCTTCTGAGGCCAACAGGAAATGCAGCCAAAATCCTCATTGGCAGAACAAAACCGAATGCCCTTAATGAATCCTGTTACCATGGTGACAAACTGTCAAATTATACACTGATAGCAAAAGAGCTAGGAAACCATACCTGGAAGCCAGCTTGTCTTGTGGAAGGTGAGGATGAGTTGATGCTGGGTTCCCAGCCTTCCAGTGGAGAGAGGTGACAGTGGGGTAAGCCGAGATTCTAGTGTGACCTCTTCTCCTGGAAATTTGATGTAAATCACAGAGCAGTTATGTGAATTCAGGGTCTTCTTGCTCCTTTATTTTATTTTTCTTCACTTGTATAAGGTTTTTTATTCTTCTTCAATTAGATATGTGCTGGCTTAACATGCTGGAAGTGTAGGGACATATCAAGTCACGTTTAGGGAGCATCATTTTATTGTATGTGCTGTGTACTTCTTATCAACCTCTGTAATTTAGGATGTGATTAGATAATAAGTAAATTAGCATAACGTAAGCCTAAATTAGCCTGCACTTCATAGTTTTGATATGGGGAGATTACAAAAAACAATGTCTCAGATTGAACCACAAGGATCAAGTGAATCTCAGAACATCAGACATTTAATTATACATTCCCTTGACTGAATCAAGACATACAAGTGTCTGTGAAATCCACTGAATAGCATGTCCTTTTCTTCAAACACTCCTGTTGCAGGGCTGTGTGCTTCCCATCAGCTCACTAAGATTTTGTTGAGTATGTCACAAACTCTACCAAAACCAATTTTTATCTCTTCCCTTGATCCCTACCCAGATTCTGTGTGTTTCTTGTCTTGAATTCTTTTGTCTTTCTCAGTAAACAAGTACTCCTCAATGCCTCTTTTTTTGTTCTATTGGATTTTTTTTAAATTTACATTTCAAATATTATCCCCTTTCCTGGATTCCTGTTCATAAACCCTCTATCCCATTCCCCCTACCCCCATCTTCTATGAGGTTGTTCTCCCACCCAATCACCCACCCTTTCCCGCCACCCGACTCTGACATTCTCCTCTACTAGGGAGTCCAGCATTGGCAGGACCAAGTGTTTCTCCTTCCGTTGGTGCCTAACAAGGCCATCCTCTGCTGCATATGTAGCTGGAGCCGTGGGTTTGTCCATGTGTACTCTTTGGGTGGTGATTTAGTCTCTGGGACCTATGGTTGGCTGATATAGTTGTTCTTATGGGTTTACAAACCCCTTCAACTCCTTCAGTCCTTTCTCGGACTTCTCCAATGGGCCCCCATTCTCAGTTCAATGGTTGGCTGCGAACATTCACCTCTATTTGTCTGGCAGAGCCTCTAAGGAAACAGCTATATCAGGCTCCTGTCAGCATGCACTTCTAGGCATCAACAATATTTTCTGGGATGGTGGCTGTATGTATATGAGCTGAATCCCCAGGTGGGACAGGCTCTGAATGGCCATTCCTTCAGTCTCTGCTCTAAACTTTGTTTCTATATCTCTTCCTACGAATATTTTTGTTTCCCCTCTTAAGAAAGACTAAAGCATCCACATTTGGGTCGTCCTTCTTCTTGAGCTTCATGTGGTCTGTGGATTGTATCTTGGGTAATCCAAACTTTTGGGCTAATATCCACTAATCAGTGAGTGCATACCATGTGTACTATTTGTTTGCAAGGCAAGCATAAGGAATGAAATGGCCAAAGAACTGGTTCATTGTGTAAAGCACTTGCCATGCAAGCAGAAGGATTTGAGTTTCTATCTCTAGAACCTCAGAGGATACTAAGTAGGTAAGAGTTCTACCCAGTCCAATCACACAACAATTGGAGACAAGGAATCCATAGCAAACCTGCTAGCTAGGCTAATCAAACAGGCAGACAAGGTAGAATTCAGGGAGAGGCTCTATCGGAATACATGAGGTACCGAGAGAAGTACCGAGGAAGAACCATTAACTTTACCTCTGACACCCATATGCATGTCTTCAGAAGTATAAACATGCAAATGCACACAGGCACGCAAAATATACCCATGCAGACAGGCCACAAAAGAAAGAAAAAGAAAAAGGAAAAGAAAAAAAGAAATAAGCAACAAAAGAAACCTTACCAATCACCCCCCCACACACACACACACAAGAGGTAATGCAGAAGTACACATGCCAGAATTTGCTACCCAAAATCTTAAGAGTTTTCTTGGAGCTAAATTTTCACGTCAGAGACATTATTTGAGGGACAGATGCACAACAAAGGATAGCAGCATTCTGGATGCCACATTCTAACACCAGTGATGTGTCATTTTAGAAAAGATTTCTGTAGCTTCCACAGCTCATCACTAACAGAGTTCTTAGTGTTCTTTGTAGAGTGTATTGACATTACGTATTTCACTGACAGAAATTATATTACAAAGAAGTGCCATGCATGTTAAGAGGTTATGTGGTAAATGTTTGACCATATTATAAGTATTCCTTTAATCACTTTGAAGGCAATATAAAATTAAACTCCTGTACCCATTCATGCATTCAATTTAACAGGAGTTTTCTATTCTTCAAATGTGTCTGGCAAGATTGAGCATTACTTGGAGTACAATGGTATTAGAGAACTAGTAAACAAAAATATTTTTAAAACATTAAGGGTGTGTTTTCCAGAGAATATGAGGAAATAAAAGATATCTAAAGTCATGTTTCTGTTATTGTCCTAAAGAAATGCTATATGATCAAACACTATGCAATAAAAGATATTATCATATATAGAAATAAAGTATTTTTCAATATTAAAAATACCTTGATTTGGAATAATTTCAATCTTCAAAATACTATAACTCATTGCATGAATCAGGGAAAGATGCAAGTTGATTTTAAAACTGTTACATAAAGATTTGTCCTATATTAATGAAAATAAATTATCAGATTTATAAGTGTTATTAGTGTATATGTCCTAAGAAATAATATTAAAGATTTACTGATTAATATTTTTATCTACATTGTCTAAGCTTAATATTAAAATAGTTGCTAGTAATTCACCCTTTAAGTAGAATGTTTTATTTAATATCATGTTACTGTAGATTTTCTTCATTGTCTAACAACTTAATATTATAAAATATGTTATCATATATAGTTAAAAATGATTTTGACTTTATTGCAATATTGTCAAAACAATTAATTTCATTTCATGAATTTTTTGCCTTCAAATTTAAGTTTTTATTGTTTTAAAAAAATCTGGTAAAAATATATAATACTTTTGCTTATACAATGTGAGCAGGTTTGGATCTCTAAAATACAGATGTCTTTCAACAAAGTAACACACTTCTAATTTTATATTAATTGCCATTTTACTACAGATGGACATATTTTGGAATGATAAAAATTTGAAAAATGACATTGGATGTAATATTTGAAGATATTTCAAAAGGTACCTTATAATTTTGAGGTTGACCAGAAAAGGAAAATAAAATAGACAAGCAAATTAGATGGAAGTGTATAATTATGATAAAATACCACTCATGCCAAAGTCATGTTTATCATAGTTGGAGTATATTTGCTCATCTGAGGCTCCTGTCTACAAATACTCAGATGTTTGCACACATAATGGAATAATTACAGAAACCAGAAAAATAAATGCACCCATTATCATAGTGGAAGGGAGCAACAGAGAATGGGATGTCCCAGGACAAATGATGTGATGAAGAAATGGGAAAATGGTGGGGCTGTAAGTAGTGATGTGTAGAGGAGACAGAGAGGAGAGAGGAGAATAAAATAGTAATAATGTCTGAAAACTTCATAAAGAATCATACTCTTAGATATTTCTCTAAAAGAAAAAAACTATAATACAGTTAAGTCTGTATATAAATATACTAATATTTGTATATAAGTATATTTATAAATATACTTATATATGAATGTATATATAAGAATATATACTTGTATATAAGTCAAAATTTTCACTTACATTATATAAATATATATGTAGATATATATATATCTGAAATTCTTCATCTAGGTTCACAATGCTTCCTCCAAGAGCCTAAGACTGTTTAACAAAAACCACAACACCAGGCATGAGTGTTGAGGTGTTTGTGAGGATAATTTAAGAGATCCCCAAACACTAAGGCTATGATATAAGGCTATTTTATACATTCATTTAAACCAGTGATTATATTTCTTATAAACACAAGAAACATGAACACAAGGTCTGTTCCAACTAAAACATTTCACATTTTCTACTTTGTAATAAAAATTTAATTTTGCTAAGAATGGTATTTACTAATACACAGTGAACATTGGAAAATAATTTTGAGTTGGCTTTTATATTTTTTCTTTGAAGAAATAAATTAAAGCCATGATATTATAGTCATAAAAACTTTTATTTAAGAATACAAAGAAATCTTATTAGCTGTTTTAATTTAAAGTTTATTGTGTTTTAAATTAATATATTCATGTTCTTTTACTTTTTACCAGGCAATAACTTGGAACTGGTGGTGAATATAGATTCTGCTCAAGAAAACAACAGTAAGTTTTAATTTATACATACCTATGTGTGTATTTGTATCTTTAAAAATATTTATGATATTATGACTCTCTAATATTTAGAACTCAAATTACCTAAAATATGTAAATGTGATTTCTTAAATTTAAAATAATTATGCTAAAATTTTGTCATTATAATTAGTGTTACTATAAAAGTTGAATCAGTTAAAAGCAAGTCATTTTAATCATGAAGAAATACATATCATAACAAAGACATTCCATTTGTCTGTTGTTTATGTCATCTTTACTATGTAGATAATCCAACACTGATTTCCTATCTGATTAGCTATTTGCACTGTCTGACTTTTCTATGTTTAAATATGTTACGATTGATCATGTTTTGGCTTGTAGGACGCCTATCTGCAGTTTCTATTAGACAATCCAAAAAGTTAATGACTTTGCAAGCTAGAAGTTTGCCTAGAAAACATTATGTTCATCTTGTACAGGAGAAGCAAAGGGCCCCGTCCTTCTAACTGAAGGTCTGTAGTCAAGTCAGGTGGAGTCGTGCATTTGCTCTTCTGCCATTAATTTTCATGATGGCTTCATTAAACCTGTTTATTTCAACTGTGAGCATGTGTAGCTTGTTTTTCCCGACATCCTGCATTATCTTTGTCCCTTTCTTTACGTTAATGTAATTACTTGGCAATTATCTCCGTTTTAAATGGAGTAAGGAAATATCAGCATGCTGCAGGCGCTTTGCTCACTCAGGAATTAAAGCCATTTAAGATGGGAGGCTGTAAGTGAAAATGTTATTTTAATGAAAAGCAAGCAGCATTTGGCATTCAGTTTTCCATATCACAAAAACTTGCAGAGATACGACAGTGCTCTGGAAATTCTGAATACTGGATTTCCTAAGCACTTCATCTTCATGGTAGTTTTCCTACTCAAATTGATTTTTGGCGTGTTAAACAGTATAGGGTATGCTCTGCTTTCTCCCCTCACTTATGCTATTTCCTGGATGTCATACTGACTCAACTGTTGAACTATTTGGCAATATTCCTGCCCGCTGATTTTCAATTTGGCATGGCCTCCACAGGCAATCAAAATATGTTTCTAGAGTGCAATAAATTCACTAATGTTGTTATCAAAGAGACAACATTGTCATGCCTATGGACTGTTTATATAGCCCATTCAGAGATATCTTGGATGTATAAAAAAACATTCTATTTTAAGATTTTCAAATTTCCCTTGTTTTATTTCTCTAATTTAATATTATAATTTAGTAAGTGCATGTATTCCTATTTTTGGAGATATGAAACTAGCACTAAGTTCACACACTTAATGTAGTATGCACTTATTGGTGAAATAACTGAACTATGTTTCTGTCTTTACTCCGATAGACTTTTAATGGGCAGCAAATATATCTTCACCAACAAGGACCATGGCACTTTAGTATTCAGTGATCACATTGAGTTCACCAGTAGCCAGGGTTCATGTTGTAGGAATAAAATTTAAACTGACTTATGTCAGACTCTCTGTGATTTAGAAAATATTTCTACTGTGTTTTTATTTATCAAATCATGTCTTGTTATTTTCAAGAATCTTCCAATCACCAATATATGTCTTTAACTTATAATATATTGTATATAATATTATCTGCAGAATTATATATATTTTTACATAAATACAAACAAGTATATGTATTTATAATGACATGCATATGCTGTGGACACACACACACATATAGGTATATATATATAAAAGTGGAAGCTAAGATTTTAGACAGAATTTTATTTCATTTATGAATTATCTACTTTCATCTAATCTCTAAATTTGTAATGTGAATTTTATCTGTAGTTTATGAATGTCCATTTTCCTGCCTTCTGAATGCTCATAGGATTTAAGAGAAGCATTTTCGGTATGTTGTAAGAGAAATCAGGCAGCTGAGAGGTGGCCACTTGGCTTTTTTTTTGAGAGTGAAGGCAAGGTTTTCTGGCAAAACTCATACTGAAGCTGTATACATCAGGAAAGGTAACCATGGTGATCTGCCAAGTGTATGGTTGAAGGTAGAGACAGATGGTGAGCATCAAGGATTGGATAGAAAGGTATAGACTTCATTAGGCTATCAAGGAAGTGGGTGCTTTAAGGCTCTCCATTGTATAGCCAGACGAAGATGGTAGAGGAGCATGACTGCTCAGAGAGCCAATATCAGGGCTCACTGGGAGAGAAGCGAGTGAGTCTCACTTTGTAGCTGCAGCTGTGCAGAAGAGCTTTTATTGTGTTCCTTTCCGTCATGAACCTAGTGGGTTTTAAAAACTAGAGGATGTTAGAATTACTTTTATTAGGTAATTAATTAATTAATTAATTCCCTTATTCAACTTTTCCCAGTCAGAGCTTCTCCTCACTCTTCTTTCAGTCTCTCCTTCTCTCCTTCCCAGCCCTATGCCCCTTCCTTTTCTCCAAAGAGAAGGTAAACTTTCCATGGATATCATCCTGCCTTGCTAACAAGATGTAACAGGACTGGAGCCATCTTCTTCTAGCTTAGACAAGGCCATCCATTAGGGAAAAGGGATACAAAGGCAGGCAATAGGGTCAGAGATAGCCCCTTCTCTATTGTTAGATCCCACATGAAGACCAAGCTGTACATCTGTTCCACAAATGTAGAATGACTAGGTCTGTTCCATGCATCTTCCATGGTTATTTCAGTCTCTGTGGGCCCCTAATGTACCCAGGTTAGTTAATTTTGTAAGTTTCTTGTGGTGTACTTGACTTCTTTGGCTCTTTCAATCTACCCTTCCTCTACTCTTCTATAAGACTCCTGGAGCTCTTCCTAAAGTAGTTGTCTATGGATCTCTGCATCTGTTTTCATTAGCTGTGGGTGAAGCCCCTCAAATGACTGTTTTGCTAGCATTCTTCCTCAAGTATACTAGAATATAGAATAGTGCCAGAGGTGGGCTCTCTCTCATGGCATGGGACACAAGCATGGAATATGCTCACATAAGTGGATATTAACCACAAAGTACAGGATAAGCATGCTACAAGTCACAGATGAAAAAAAGCTAAGTAGCAAGTCACTGCAAGAGAGGATGGCTGAATCTCACCGAGAAGCTAAAATAAAATAGATATCTTGGGAGGAGAGAAGGAAGGAATTGGTGGTGGTGGGAGCAGGAGAGATCAAGTGTGGGAAGGATGGTAGGAGAGAGAACTGGGAGAGTGAACTGGAATAAGTGTGTTGGGGGCAGGGTATCACTGGGACAAGCTGGAATCTCAGGACAATAGAACTCCTGGGAATTGAGGAGGATGACTAAGACTCCTAGCAATAGGAAACATGGACCATGAAATGGTCACCTCCTGTAACCATGCAAGATTTCCAATGGAAGGATGGTGATACCAATACAGCCACAAAGCCTTTGACTCACAATTTTTCCTGCCTTTAAGAGGTGTAGGGATAAAGAAGAGCCGAAAGTAAGGGAATGGCTAACCAATGCCTGGCCCGAATTGAGTCCCATGCCATAAGGGATGTTGAATTATATCTGGGAAATCCCCAACCTGTCAAGGACCAAAACTTGAAAATCATGAGGAAAGATTATAGAAATATGACTAGGAACAGATGCAGTAACAAGAGAACAACTCAAGAAATAACTGGAATCCTTCCCAAAGAGGAGAATGACAAGTAACAACTTGGGTGGAGAAGAATGGAAAGAAATAAAATAGAAAACATACCAAAACAAAATAAAAAACTATAGGTTTGGCCCATCAAGATGAGGATGATTGTATGAGGGTTTCTCCTTCTCATAGAAACAAAGTTACAAGATAATCATTGATCAGAATATCACAGAAAGGAGAGGAATATGACAGAAATGAGTGAGCAATTTTAAAATGAGTAGTTAGAAAATCAGAAAGTTTTAGAAAACAATGAAGGTGTGATGTTAGGGGCAATTATGTAGTCTAATTTAGAACCAGTTGGCTATAATCTTTGTAATACTTTATCGCACCTAGTGGACCACTTCAGTATCACTAGACTCATGACACTAAAATTGGAATTAATTAAATTTAAGTGAATCTGCAAATTCAGTTCCCCAGCTGCATTTATCATGTGGCAAATTCTGAACTGGCAAATATGACAAGTGGTTACCATTGGCCAACCCAGGTAGAGTCAAGTATCATATTTTAATTATACCCAGATTTGGTAAGCATTCATGAAAAACTTTTTGAACCATGAAATTTAATACGATTAATGCTATTTTGACACTTATTTCTGTTTAACAGTTTTAGAAGAAGAGGGACTTAATAATTCTGTAGTATTTCAATGTTAGTCTAGCAGATAACATCTAAGTTTTCTTTGAATGAGAAAATTTTACATCTCCAAGATTATTACTTCAAGGACTTTCTCTTTTGTCACTGAGGACATAACTAAAGCTAGTTTGGACCTTAGAGGAGAACTAGAAAATGCTAGTACACCAGGAGGTTCACCCTTTAGGATAAGACCATTTTCTTAAAGCATTTCATTTTCCTTTTACTTATTAAGAACCACAATTTCAGTTTTGTTTTGTTTTGTTTTTTAATTACTGAAGTTCATTGATGCTAGCTCTCACCAAAAGGTAACAGTTGAAACAGCAAAATCTCATTAGAGTGCAAACTTCAGTGCTCAATATTTAAGATATAGTTCACTAACTCTGACCCTTTAAAATGTATAAAATTCCCAACTTGCTATCTGTGCATATGCGGAAACACATGCGCACACACAGACATGCAAACACACATGCGCGCACACACAGACATGCAAACACACAGCAGACACATGCCGTCATGTCCACACACACACACACACACACACACATGCAAACACACAGCAGACACATGCTGTCGTGTCTACACATAAACACAATGCAAACACACAGCAGACACATGCTGTCATGTCTACACACAAAACACACACACACACACACAAACACACACACACACACACACACACACACACACACACACTCAAATGTGAGCATGCCTGCTACCAAATGAGAAAATATGAGAAAATATTATTTCTAAGGGGACTACATCTGGCTCATGAGGAAAAGGAAAGATTGATTAGTTGCATGCAACCTTAATTCATTTTTCAGTTTACATGAGACACTGAAAAGAAATCAGCTTGATATATATACCAAGAGAAGTAATGCTAATTTGTAACTTTAATCATGGTCTAGTTTCAAAATAACACTTTTCATGATACTAACCATTAAGTGTAAGCTACTTGCATTTAGTACTTGTCTAGCACTGTAATATATACTATATATATACTATATATATATATACTATATATATACTAAATATATTTATTTATTACATATGTACTATGTATTATATATCAGTAATATGCAATATATATATATATGTATGTATCACCATTTAGATAAAACTAATATATGTTTCTCCATCTCCTAATTGATGAAAAGTTCACTGGTACTTTTAGTGTAATTCAGCATTAATATTCAAAAATGAATTTTAGTGTTCTTCGGTAAAAGACAACTTCCTTGGTCACTTTCATTGTTTACATTGCTTTTTCTCCTATGCAAAATAATTAGGGTCATCGGCTTTCTCATCAGAATATGTCTATATTTCTTTAAGTACTCGAGGTGATATCTTCAGCCTGCAGACTATTGTCTTTTACTCTGATGCAAACTCCTTCTCAAATGGCTGATCTACAATAACTTACATCTTCCCTTTTGCTGTGCAATTTCCATTTTCCCTTCACTTGGCAATTTTTTTCTCCCTACCAGTGTCTTTTCAGCCTTCTTGCTTATGCATCCGAATTTTAAACTTCCTTCAAATGACATTTTGTGGTAGTATTAACCACTACCTATTCTTACTTTCTTTTTGTGGGGAAAATCATTAGTGCTAAGAGTTTTCCAGTTCTTTGTCAACAAAAACAATGAAAATTTCTTCCATTTTTCCTAACACTCCATTCACTTCTGGTCCCGTATTGTACCTACATTTTAACTAAACAGTATATTGTTCAGGAGGTGGATATTCCTTAAAATTTAGAAAAATTGAATATTCAATTACACAAATAGAAAAGTGCTTCAAAGTGTACATAAATTCCAGAGAAAACCACTGTAAAGTCCTCAGAACATATTTCTCTCTTTTAAACATTGGGGGAAGGCATTTTTTGTTTTGATCTATTCTTTATATTTACCTTTTTTGCCTGTGAAAGTTACCAGGTGATTTTGACATATTAGACTTTTTAAAGAAAACCCTAGGATGAGGATATTTAGAGGTAGTTTTTCTCAACAAAATAAAACGTGTAGTAATTCTTTAAAATTATTACTAATAGCGGTTTTAAACTTGGAGTCAGTCATTTGAACCCAGGATCTGGCTCATGCTAGGCACACACACACTATCGATGAACTACAGCTTGCCCAAGGGCAAGATTTTTGACTTTAAGAACTTCCATCAAGGATCTAGATGATACTGGGCGACATACATTTATGTATAGTTTATACTTCTTTCTCTTTTCAGAAATTCATGTGCTGGGCATAGTAAATTATGGTAGGAAAGTTTGTAGTTGATTACGTGCTCATAAAGCAGATTTATTATGTTTTCTTCAGATATTGGAATATCTCATGGGTTAAAAGTGTATATGTATTCTGTTGATCTTAATTATTCATTTGAAATAAAATTTATTTTTATTTAAACACATCAATGGTGTCTAAGGTAGTGATTTGGGGGAACTAATTTCAAACTTGGGCTAATTACAGTCCTAAGTACTTTATTGAACTGATAAAAGTACTAAGAATATGATGAAGTAAAAAATTAGAATTACTCCAGATGCCCATGTTCCTGCAGTGAGTTTAACAGAAAGTGTGAGGAAAGTTTGGTGATAATTTTTACATCTGGATTACAACTGTTCTGTCCTTTAAAGGCATAAGGTGTCTGTCTACCAGGGCATATTTTCAAACACAGATGAAAAAGTCATGATCAATCTGTGATTTTGCAACACATGCACAAGATGACAGATCAGAAATAGCTTTTGTTGCCATGAGCTTAAGATCCAAATATATGTATGCCTCACGTCAATGATAGTGGAAACTGACTTTGTGACCTCATGTAACCTTTCAATGGTGTCTCCTTACAAGACTAGGGAATTGTAACATAATGTGGAATGGGTTAAGCTTGCCACATTTCTTTTATTCATTTTTACAAGATGAATTTGATTATGCTAATTTCAATCTTTTTTTAAATTTTAACGTTAAGTGTGGGATTGTGGCCTTAGGACGTTGACAGTCCTGTGTGGAATGTGGTCATTAGGTCATTACCCTGGCTCAGCTTGACCTGCTGGTCTGAATATTGACTGTCTGGAAATCTCGCCTTTTCCTCTTAGTTTGGCAAAGGTATAAATAGGATGAAAACGTAGAAAGGTTATCCAATCCAAATGTAGAATATGTATAAAGGTCAGGGTGATAGGGCGTGCAATTCTAATTTCCAATATATATCAGACAATAAAAATCTGACACCTCATTCTGGTCACAAAAAGAATGCAATAATAGAATAAAAAATACTGTGCAAATTATTTTCACTGTGGACTGCAGAGTTGAATTAGGCTAATAGTATTTGTCCATTTTCATTAAAGTGTCCGAATTTGTTTTACAGTTTATGCAAAAGAAACAATGCATGGGTGTGTGTGTGTGTGTGTGTGTGTGTGTGTGTGTTTGTACACATCTAGATGTACATATATAAGATATTGGATTTTTTTTACATATCCATGTCTACTAATCAATGAATTATAATCTGAATTGTACATAAGCTCAAAAAAGGCATATGTGTAATGGGTTACAAATACATATAATAAATTAATTTGAAATAAATTATCACATGACAAAATTACTGATAATAATATATTATTTAAGTCAAAATTAATGATATGATTGATATTTATGGTGAAAAATGGGGGCATATATTATGTCAAATAAAAGCTCTGACAGGCTACACAAACCCTAGTACCTGGAATTTTTATATGAGTACTTTATTTATATAATACAGAAATTCTTGCTGCTGTAGTTAATTTAAAGATCTTGATGTTTGATGAGGAGCATACCTTAAATAATGGGGTAGATCCTACTATATTATATAATATTTTATAATATTTTATTCTTCTTAATGGAAACCAAGGGGATTTTTAGAGATAAACACCCAGAAAACAAAGGCTGTGTGAGCACAGAGGTCCTGAACAGCACCAGGTAACTATAATCCAGATAATACCGCCAGCCACTGGGAGCTGGAGAAGCATGAATGATTCACACGTATGATGTCTTAAAGGACTATGACACTGGCAAGAGCCCTGTAAATGTAATTTCAAACTATGTCCACAAGAATGGTAAGAAAATACATACATCTTATTTCTAAGTCACCAAGTCTGTGACTATTTTCATAATAAATAGCACAGAATTAACAAAAAGGACACATTTTTGGTAAAATAGAAGAATCTATAGCATATTTTGAGTAAAGCAACGCATTCTATAAGTTAACAAGGGGCTCGTGAGCAGTGGATCAGTTAGCCTAGCCAGAAAGGGGTTGTTGGTAAAATATTTCCAATTTACCTCAAACTGGTCATCGCTCACCTAGCTGAGTTAACTAACAATCATAAAATTGGTCTTTTCTTATGGATGGTACATCTTCAGTTAATTCCATAATGTTTCAAAGACTTAAACACTTCAGTTTGTACTGTTATCCTAATCCATTATGTAAGTTAATCACTACCTAAGACTTCACTGAAATATTCTATTGTTCATTCCCTCATAGTTAGGTACCAGCTACAGAATGAAGAGGGTGAAGTGTCATTGTGCTTGCATACATTTTCTTGTGTTCTAATCCCCCCAGAATTCAAAAGAATAGAGTTGTTTTGTACAAATATCTCTGTCAATCATTCAAGGAGGAAGAGATTCAAGAAATATAAAAATTTGGAATGGAAAGCATGGGGGTTCTATATAGGTGAGGGTGATGTATAACAGAAATTTTAGAGTATATGCGTTATAACAAAATAGTACAGGGGTTATGGATGGTATCAATAGGATGCAATGGAAAAATTTAAGGAAAACATAGTAAAGATTGTATCCTATTAGTCTCCCAGTCCTCATGCCCAGACAGAATATTAATTGTGAGCAGAATATAATTTATATAAAATAAGAAATATTCACAGACTAGCACTGGGGAATCCCAATGTTTGAGGGTTCAAGTGACAACACTTAAGAGAGAGATTAAGGGGAGCAGAGCAGAGAAATTAAGAAAACCAAGAAGGCCAAATTCACGAAAGGATCCAAGAGAGAAAGACAAACTCTCCAAAATTGAAGTCTTAATTACGATGAGAATTCAAATTGGGTGCTGATTTTGTTAAGATGAGTCTTTAGCAGAAAATCTTAGAGACGGCAGTTTCGGTGTGGCCCTCTGATAGGTAACCCACTGTATTACACAAGTGTCTGTGCAAAACATAGATTCAGTATTTTGATAACTACCCTGACATACAATAGAATGCTATCAATGACATTGTACTTGAAGCGCATCTGTTTTCGAAATGCCTTTGCCTCAAAGATCAAAACTTATAATCTAGAAAGGGGATGAAGAATTAGATCCGTGTTTTCTAAAGGGAGAAAGAGAAATATGACCGTGACTGAAGAAAAATACTCAAGAAATTTATATGGTGATAAAAATAACCTGGTAAGGAGTGAAAATGTAATCTATTAGTGCTGATGCGGTAGTACGGATGAATTACTGGAGCAAATCTTTACCTAAGAGGACACTTCATCAAAGACATGGATGAAAAAGGGTCAACCAGAGGAGGAAGAAATAACAGGTCAGCTGATAGAGCTAAACATGAGTACTCTAGAAGGTGGTATGTTGAAGAAGGGTAGAATATGAAAAAACAAAAATTAGTATGAGCCAATCATGAATAATTGTGAATAATTGCACACACACGTGTGTGTGTGCATGTGTGTATGTATGTTTGTGTGTGTGTGTGTGTGTGTGTGTGTGTGTGTGTGTAGAGAGAGAGAGAGAGAGAGAGAGAGAGGAAGAGAGAGAGAGAACTGCCTAATGATAGAATTTTCAAAGTCAATTATCTTTTGAGAAAAACAAAAAAATAGTGATTTAGAAATGTCAAAGGAACAAGGAGAATGCCAAACTGCTTGTGAGTCAAGGGGATGTAAGACAGGTTGAGGCCAGGGAGAACTCACATGACAACTGGAGAAGGTTCTTAGGGTAGTTACATCTGTAAGGAGGAAGAGTAAACATTAGAATGTGCAGATTGTCATAGAAAAAGATGCATAAGAAGCACTTTGACAACCACTATCCCTGAATTATCAGACAGTGATTGGAAGGATTTATAGTATCTGAAATAAGAAGGAGATACAATCAATTGAAGATAATTTAAGCTGTTCTGAATAAACTGTGATGAGGGGAGATGTAAGAGTCAGAGCCAACACAGTGAGGATAGTCTGCATTGCTTAGGATAGCTAAATATACGAATGGCAGAGGGCAGAGGGTAGGGTATTTAATTACATTTAATTAAAGCACTTTTCATTTTCTTATTAAGAAGAAAATAAGTGACACAGAGTTGGCTGGACAGTATCTCAGTTGGTCCAGTCAGAGATTCCAGTAGTGCAGCCCGCGTCTATACTGATCATTTCATCTTCGATTATTCTCTTCTTCTGCATGCTGAGGATCATGCAGATGGACAAAAATTATAACTTTTAAAATTAATGTCTAGAAAAAGCACTTGAGCAGAAGCCAAACATTTAAATACATTTTGATTAGACATCTGTTACGGGTTTTTAAGTTAGTCTTTGTAATTGTTATGATTTCAGCAGAGGTGTGGAATCAGTATATACCTTTGATATTGAGAATGATAAGATAATATGTGGATGTCTGTGGAATGATATATATATATATATATATATATACACACACATATATATCAAAGGATCTATATATACATCAAAGGATCTATATATACATATATATAAAATGTATTTTATCTATGTCTTGTCTTTTGTACATCATATGTAAATTGCTCAGATCTTTGTAATTTCAATGAGTTTTAAAATTTTCGTTCGCATTCTGGAAACATTGAATCACCTTAGTCTTTTTTTAATTAAAATTATTTCTGTTTTCACATTTTTTAAATATGTTTTTCTACTTACTGTCCTGTTCCCAAATATCAAGCAAAATAGTAGCATTAACAAGTAAATTCACCATTTGTTGTGAAACTTGTTCTCAGGGGGCATTAAGCAATGTCTACACCTTCTCAAAAGTTGCTTATGAGACACTGAAGTGGAACTTGTACCACACATAACTCTGGAAACCAAATGAGCTTTTTTATGTCCTTTAGATAGACCATGGATTGTCACATTCCTTTTATGGACAGGTAAAGAACTGACTACCTATGAAAGGCAAAAGACTAAATGTGGACTTAGAGTGAAAGCAGTCATTACTGACTGCCGGCTCCCATCCTGATGGGTATGGCTGAGAGAGAACGTTTATATTTGGGAATTTGCTGGGGTTGGGGGTGATCTGAGTTGAGCACTGTATAAAGCTCCTTTCTTTATTGTCATGCATAGGTGTTTATTAGTGAGCAGGTCTTTTGTGCCACTTTTCTCAAGAGAAAGGAATGGTCCTCTTGGGAAGTCCACACCTGATTTCCCTATCTGCCCATATTCTCCTAACTTCCCATTAGTTGATCACTGTTACCAGTTGATCATTGCCAAAACAGAAGTTAGACTTGAAGAAGAAGCAGATGATCAGCCTGGCAGAATTGTGCTCAAAATATATAGAATATTTTTTGCAATTTGCATAACTATATGTATTTTTTTATACAAGAGCTTACAAAGGAACAAGATAATGAATGCATATCATTCAGTAAGACTATTTACTTCTTTTTGTTACTGTATTTAAAGGTAGACGGCTAACATGCTTCTAAATTTGTCTGGGGCCACAGTACTTGAATTTGCGGGGATTTGGCATAGTTTCTGTACAATTAGTCATGTAGACAAAAGAAGAGATGAAAAGCAAATTAACAAAACAAAAATTAGGAACTACAAATTCTCCACATGGAGAACTGAATAGAAAATAACTAAGGAGAAAGAACTTGGAGTCTCTCTCCAAGCTGGAGCAGAAAATCCAAAATTACTGAATCCCAGTGAGCAATGCATAGGTGCTTCTGCTGGGTCAACCATCCACTGGTTATCTCAAAAAGCCAGAAAAGTATTCCTGATAAAAGAAAAGTGGTATTTCGTTGAATATTTCAGTGTCCTCCTGACTACAGTGCAAAGAATCAGATAAGGTAACAGATGAACTCCTGAAATTGTGTTGTAAAATTCATTAAAATAATGTATAAAAACTGGTTTATAAAAATGCAAAAATGCATAGTGATGTCAAATACCAATGGGATGGAGGAAATGCTACACAGATAATATATTTTATGCAAATAATGCTTCAGAATATGCATATGACTGCATATCCTTTATATTCTGGCATTGCTATATAATCGGCAAAAGCTCATTATGACTGTGTGTTATACTGTATTCAAGAACGTCCAACATATTTTCATAAAATCGCTGCAAATTTTAAAGTAGGCAGTATACAAATAATAAGCAATTATATATTTAATAAATATATTGATACTGCTTCAATCAGAAGATTTATATAGTAGCATTATAGTGATGTTATTTTACAAAATCATATTTAATATCTAATGAAAAGAGAATATTGGAATTGAGTACAGACTTTATATTTTTCCCTATTTATAATAATTTCTTGTCAGTATCACTATGAAGATGATAGTAAGATATAACATTTATTTGGTTTTATAAATTTCTCGAATTTCATTTCTTATAATTTTAATTAATAACAATACTTATAGCGAAAGAATTAATGACACAATAATGTTTATATACATATATATGTGGAAAAGTAATTAATGATATTATGTAAAACAAACTAGGTCTTTTACTAATGATATGTAAGTTTGGGCTTAAAGCTAAGTTTACCATACATACTTGACTTTGAAGATCTGAGAAAACACCAGCATTCTGTAGACCTGTGGCAGCACAGAGGCAGAGGCAGTAATTACTGGGAAAGGATCAGTTGTAAGAGGGGTTGTAAGCTCTAAACTATGAGTCATTTCTTAATTCAGCTCTGAATTTCTTGTCCGATGAACTTGTGAGAACATCTTACCAAAAATATTATACAGAGGTGACATCTAATTCAGGATTTTAATAGAATGAATAATATCCTCCAATTATCTCAGGATTTGTACAAACTGAGAGAGAGAAAGAGAGAGAGAGAGAGAGAGAGAGAGACAGACAGAGACAGAGAGACAGAGACAGAGAGAGACAGAGACAGAGAGAGACAGAGAGAGACAGAGACAGAGAAACACAGAGGGAGGGACAGAGAGAGACACAGAGAGACAGAGAGATGGAGAGAGACAGAGACAGACAGACAGAGAGACAGAGAAACAGAGAAGAAAGAGTGAGAACATGACACATGTGAGTGACAATATCCTTCTATAGATATTACTTAACACCCCATTCTTAATATTAGTGCCTCCTTCTCAATGATTTTCTGAGGCATTTCATTTTCTTGGACTTGTATAAATAAACTACCTGTAGCCATTTGTGATATTTTAACATCATAAATTACATTGACAAATCCATGTACAGAAGCAAAGATAGTAATACAAAAATTCATGTTTTTGAAAATGTCTATGTTCCTTTGTTACTAGATCTCTCCTCCAAATATTATCAAGTAGACAAGTAATCTGACTACAAAGAAAATAATACCGCTTTACAGTTCCCCACATCCCAGACTCTGGCCAACTATCATTTATCGTTGTGGAGTGACGTGTTCTATTTGAAAAGAGTATATCTTGTCCTTATCTGATAAAAATGAGACATTGAAACCATTTTAAATGGAGGATTTTTTTTCTCTGTAAAATTTGAATAATCACATAACAGAAGTACCCACTCTAAAACACATAATATTAGTTATCAAATAACATAAAGCTTTTTTGTGTTGAAAAGACTTTAAACTGCATTAGAAAAAGAGCTAGAGTTTGTGATGTTCACACATAACATATTAGGACAAGGATGAATTCATCTCTGGAGATTTTTCCTCTTCAATTTGTAGCACAATCAAAGAGTAGATTAGATTACTTGTCGATATTCCTTAACAGTCAAAGAAAAGACCAAGATTAGACAATAAATGGAATTGGCAGTTCCATGAAAACGAGAACATAAGCAAGTGCTCTATTTCGGGTCCCTGTAATTTATATTCATTAAAATCACTGTGCTCGATAAGCTAGCCTTTTAAACACTAAGAACAAAGTGTGAAGGAACTCTCATTACCTCTCGCCTAGTTAGGTTGTCAGTGCCTTATTTAAAAATTAGAAATAGCATCCTGAGTTGAAAGAATGTCAGAATTAGGGACTTTTGCAAGAATTAACAATGTACCATTCCAAGGCTCATTCTCGAGTGTTATCCCGTATTCTTTCATGATCAGGAACCCAAGGGTGTATTAATATGTTTCACTAGGGGCTGATCAGGAGATCAGAAGTGTATGAGTTCATCATGGTGCATTAGTAATTTATTTAAAGCCAATTTTTGACTGGCATAGACCTTCCTGCTCTGACCTTTGGTGATTCATTTCCTGCTTAAAGGCAAAGCTCTGTCATTTATATTGTTTATTACGTGGCAATTCTTCCTACTTTATTAGCATCCAAATGTGCTGGCTCACAGCTCTAGGAGACTAAAAGGCGGAACTGGAATCAGGAAGGTTCATGATGAACTTACCGCTAAGTTTCCTAGGAATCTTGATTTCAACGCATCTTTTCGTATCTAACTAAACCAGTAAAAACTATGACTCTAACGCCTAGATAATAGACCATTCTATTCTCTCCCGTCAGATATGGAGAAAGCATTTATATGGAGTGTGAACATCTCAGTAGTACTGGCTTATGCTTTCTCATGACACCATCATATTTTGCGTTGAAAATAGCCAATAAAACATTTATAACTTAATCAGTAAAAAATTCCACAATTATCAAGACTGTGAAAATTTAATATTCAGTATCCAATGATGATTTTTAACACGCTGATTCATTTATGCATCACCTAAATAGTCATAACTAATAAAGAGTGTGCTAGACCCAATACTATTTGCGAGTAAATTTTTTAAAAAAACAGAATAACCAAAAACCACTTTTAAAAGTGCTAACTTCTTTTGAGTTATAAATCAAATATTTTAGTTGGTAAGAAATCTTTCATTTTATGTTAGGACTTTCAGAGCCTGCAACACCATGGCTGTTCTGTCAGAATGCATTTATTAGCACCTAAGATATTTGAGTTAAAATGCTGAAAACAAAAATTAATTTGAAAACATCTAATTGCTCTTTAATTTTATATCCTTGGGGAATACTTAATATATAAATAGAAATATAATTTCACCAAGTATATAATGTACATATTTATGACTCAAATAGTGTGTAGGAAAGGACGAAACATGTCTCATTGAACAATAAGTTTGTACAGTTGATGTCTTCAGTTATTAACTTATCTGTATAATTCACACATTTCTGGAAATTCAAATAGAAAATTGCCATAGATATGACTGCATTAAAAGATATTATATCTATTACACTATGTCAGTTACTCACAGAAACAAGCTTTCAGATATAACATCCTGTGTTAACCTGTCTCCTTAGTATTAAGGTCTTACCAGTCTTCCTATCATCCTGTGTTAACAGGTTTTGGCCTGTCTCCTCAGTGTTAAGGTCTTACCAGTCTTCCTATCATCCTGTGTTAACAGGTTTTGGCCTGTCTCCTCAGTGTTACGGTCTTAACAGTCTTCCTATTTTACTGTTGAGACAGAGTGCTGCTACGTAGTTCACACTTGCTTCATACTGTGTAGAACTGGTTGACTACAAATCCCTATCATGTCTCAGTGTACAGAATTCCGGGGTTATAAGCACAGCACTAAGCTTGGGGAAATCCTGGTTTCTTCACGTCAGGTTGGTCTGAGTAATGGGCAGTCTGTGGTATAACACTGGAGGAGGAGTCGTCTTCACAGCTAAGGGGCAGTAGGTAGATGAAGACTGAAACAACAGCCGCCATGTGTGTGCCTAAGTCAGAAGGACTCGGCAGTGTGCAGCCCCAGAGACCTACAATCATTTGACATCACATCCTTTTCAAACTTTCGTGTTCTCCGCATGCACTTACTACTGATGTCCATCACAGAATTCAGACAGTCTCTGTGAAACTCCATGACTGACAGTTTCAGGTTTCTCTAAATTTTCTGTTCCATCTTTGAAGCCACAAGGGCGGTTGGATTTTTGGTAAGATCTTAACTTGAGGCTCAATATTTAAACATTTTTCAGGTTTGGAATCAACTACTATTATCACTATTATTTGAATATTATATTAATTGAGAAATAATTGTGTCAATTTCTCGTTTCACCTTCCAGCCCCTCTCATGTCTGTCACTTCAAATTGATATTGTTTTCTTGCACCATGGCTTTACACACACACACACACACACACACACACACACACACACACACACACACACACACACACACACACACAAACACAGGACAAATACAAATAAAATACAGCATGCTGAGTTGCTTGTGTTTCAGGGTTAACCACTTTGAATTTTCCTTCTCTCATCAGTCTTCCATTTCTTGTAGGATTTTATCTAGGGGTAGGACTATAAATGAATTATTTTCCTCCTTCTGAGCAAGTACATCTATTGATAAAGTCGTTTTTCAGATCCTGTATATGCCAGCATTTCTAGGAGAGACATTCTCGCAGTAGAATTCCTGGCATTCTGACTCTTAAGATTTTCCTATCCCGCTTCCCTCGATGTTTCTTGATCCACAGATGTGGAGCTGAGCTCAGCTGTGTCTATTGAGACGGAGCTGATCACGATCCATTGATCCCTGCGCTGTGTTCAGATGTGGTTTTACTGTAGTGACTTCCATTTTAATGCAGCAAGTTGGTACTTTAATGAGGCATGAGAGCTACACTTCCCTGTGGCTGTCAAGATGAGACATTTTGAGTGTAGTTTGGAACACGATGATAGTGGTAGGTTCCCAACAAGTTCCATTGCCTCACTATCTGTGGTGAACTGGCTAAGTTTCTCTTAGCAGACATGATTTCCCTTCTTTTCAGTAGACCTTAAGTCCTGCTAGTCAGCTATCAACACCTGCATATAATTAATTGTACCTTTACGAGCACCTTGTTGCAGTGGTCATTGGTGTGACTTCACATGTCACAGGTTGATAGGAGTATGAACTGAAGAGTTGACCACAGCTTATCTCTCGGGTTCTGGATTAACTCACTCAATATAATCTTTTCTATGTCTATTTATTTACCTGAAAACCTCATTATTTTACTTCCTTTACAGCTAAATAATGAGTAAATAGTTATATGTACCACATAACCACTATTGAGTCATCCATCTGTTGAAAGATGTTTAAGTTCTTTCTGTTCCCTAGCTATTGTGAATAGGGCACTAATGGATGAGTGAATGATTGTGAGTATGAGTATGATGTTATGTCCTTTGGGACATATGTTATGTTAAGGAGTACTTTAGTTGTGTCACCTGGTAGGGTTAAATTTAGATGAAGAAATTTTCAAAGTGAGTTATATACACTTTGTAATGATATTCACCACAGAAAAAAATAAAAACCTATTTTTTTTTTTGCAACAAGGTTAGGCCAGGAAGAAGTTGAGCTTAATGAAGTAAGACAGATACATAAAGTTAAACCCTGGATATTCTAAGTATGTGCACTAAAAACAGAAGATGTCAAAGAAGCCCAGAAAAAATTAGAGACCGAAGAAAGCCAGAAATATTAGAGAGGAGAAATAGTGAACAGGTAGGTGGGAGACATCTCAGTAGACGTGAGGAAGTGCCATTGTTTTCATTACAGTAGATTTTGTAAAAAAGGATTCTGCCTATTGATTTCCAGTGTCTGTACCAATTAAAATTCTCAACAACAGTGAGTAGTGCTAAAATCTTATAAACATTTTTTGTCAGCTGTTTTGCTGATCTTAACCATTCTGAACTATTGATAAATTACATTTTTTAGAATATATCCTGGGCTCCCAATCAGAAAGGTAAAAAAAAGCAGACTTCAAGCATAATTGCAAAACTGTACAGTCTAAACAGACTTTTGCCAGATTTTGCAAACATAAACACCTATCTTTGGAGCACACATATACAAAATTCATGCACTAGTGTTTATAATTCTATTTTAACTTCATTTGTATTTCATCAAGCAATCTTAAGTATATATCTAAATAAAATATAAAATTAAAGTAAATGGGCTATATACAATCTGACCATTTGTAAAATTACGAAAAGTATTTATTAATTCATTAACATAAGCCTATCTTTGTATATTAATCCCCTTCCAACTTTTTATGAATCAGAAATATTTAATAAATAGCACATGAGTTCACTACTTGAGATTCCTGTCAATGTCAGAAATCACATGCAAGTAGAAAAAAAAACCCAGATATAACCAAATATAACAGAACACTTACCACATTTTAAGTAAATGGTTGGATCAAATTTTGGAAGTTAAATTCCATTAATAGAAATACAACTTAGAGATTTACCAGAACTGGGGTAAAAGGAGAAACATATTACAATTTCCCTCTTCAGATATTAGAAATTTCTGTTTTCTATTTGAAAATGATTTAAAACTATAAATGTAAATGTGCTTTTAAAATCTTAAGTTGAAAAAAAATCTTAAATTGAGGCCTATCCATTTTTGCATGTCTGTTGGTTACATTCTTGTTTAACTCTTATTTAAGAATTCATATTGGTGAAACTTTTTGGGTATACCTTTGACATAATGAGGAGGCAAAAGTCTCACATGAACTTCTGAAATGTACTATGTTTCCAACCCAAATCCAAAAATGGTCACTGAGTCTTTGCTGCAAGAACTGTGTTATAAACTGGGACTGGCCTTCACAACTTTACATTCTGATTATACGTCATCCTGTGGAATGGCCTCTGTCTGTTGAAATAGACGTTCCCTTGATGAGATGTGAGAACTACATTTATGCATCAGCATATATGAAGCATCTTCAGACATTATGCTTTCAAAACCATTCAAGAGAAAAAGTGGTTTCAGTTTACACAGCTACAGAGAAGTACTATGGACTTGGTGGTTGCTTATAGAGAGTGATTTTTCATATTCATAGAAAGGGAAATGGGGAAACCCAAGATCAAGGTATGTGCAGAATTCATTCACTGTGAAGGACCTTTTCTTGACTTGTATAGGTACCTGTTCTTTAGCATCCTCACACAAAACAGAAAGGAAACTGTTCTCTTTTCTTTTTTACTATAATGGTGCCATTATGATTAAGAGAGCTCCAAGGCTCAACTAAACATAACTACTTCCCTTCTGATGATGTCACATTAGGAGCCAAGGGACGATTAAGGATGGCAGGGGAATCCAACTCATGCCATAGCGTAAACAACGTCGTTTGTTCAGGGTATATTCCCAGCGATCCTCTAGTAGGCCTAAGATTTGACTGAAATATTTATCTGAAAAGAAGACAGACTTCAAACATCTCCTTGTCTCTTAAGACCTGTGATTTATACCCCCCTGCAGCCCCATTGATTTTATCTTCAGAATTAAATGTGGAGAGGAAGAATGATATTAAGAAAGCAATGGGAAACAGTCATTGTCTGTTACAAGTGGATCTTGTTGACTAACTGCATTCCCTCCTATTACCACATCAATATTACTTGGAAGATAACATATGGCAGAGAGGAAAATGAATCACAATTTATATGCAGTCCAGCTGTGTATATGCTATTTGTCATCGTATGTGGTTAAAAATAATTTCCTGATCAGATTTCAACTTTACAGAGAAATATGTTTACCTATGCCCCAGATGTGGACTATATCTGTTTTTCATCTGAAAATATATACAGTATTTTTCTGGGTAGTAGGTAGGATTTGAAGACTTAATAACTCACTTGGAAAATGGTATTTAATTTAGATTGGAAATAAAAATTAATATGATTACTTGTTACATTCCTCACACTAAAAGTTGTCAAAATATACCAAGTAATTTAATAAGCACATGCAAATAAATATGTTTATTGTTTTTTAAGTAACTAACAAAGAATATTAAATAAAAACAATAAAATATAAGAGTATTTTTATAAATAGTATTCATTTAATAGACTGAAATTTTTGTAATTTTAAAGAGAATGACTTACTTCCAAATAATAGTTTTAGGAATAATCACTATTAAAGTCTACAAGAAGCTGATGAATATATCTTCTTAGGTTTGCGTAAATTGAACTGTAGGCTTACTATGTATTTATGTTTAGTGAGTTTTAATATATAATGTAAGAAAAAATAGCATGCGTTAGAGAAAGCTACCTTTTCCGGTTTGATGTATTCCATTTATTGGAGCTATCCTTTAGAGTGAGTCTTGAAAAACTGAAGGAATTTGCATTAGAAGTAAAGATTCAACTGGAATGTAATTAGATTGAATTTTCCCCTTCATTAAGCATATGGATAAATCAGATGTGCATTTTTGTCTCGAAGTTTATTATAGGGAAAATACATAAATGTAATTATAAGCATTCTCATTAATTTATCTTTGATTTCTTGCCATTTTGCATATGTCTCCAGTTTCACATCTACGCAGGCCATTTTCTTCAATTGAGTTTCTGCTTTAAGGGATACAGATTATCATCGTATGTGGAAGACTTTCTGTCACTTACAGGCTAATGGCCATAAAATTAAACTTGATATTCAGTCACCCAAATATTTAAAAACAAAGGCAGATAATGGAGTGGGCCTTTCTACAGGCATACTTCCCAAGTTACTGATTAAGGCTTCTGATTTATCACCATGATTCATTTTTTCAAAACCAGCTTTTATGCACACCCCTCATTATTACAAATTTAATAGAGATGGGGAAGATTGAAGTTTTAAAATGAAATATATTAAATGTGCTGTTTTCAGAAAAGAACATCTTGTTCTGCTGAGATACTTTTTTTTATTTTGAACACAGTAAATGCCTTCGCCGTGAACACTGTGCAACTTTGCATGATATCAGAGAGTACATGTGACTGGGTGGGGCTTAATGAAATAAGAATGTCATAAACTTTGACAAATATTATTGTTAAACATCACCACTGAACCTGCTTTTTCTGAGTATGCAATCAAAGAGCCAAATATAATCGATCTGAAGATTCCCTTCCTACTGCTCTGTCCTTTCACTCAAAGATTTTTCAGGAAGTAATTGATGAACGAATTAATACATTCACTGGCTTGGAAACAAGGTTCTCAAGCTGTGATCCCTGATCCGATCCATTGAAAACAATAGATATTTACATTGAAATTCGTAGCAGTAGCAAAATTATAGTTATGAAGTAGCAATAAGATAATTTTATGGTTGGGGATCACCACAACATTAGGAACTGTATTAAATGGTCAGTGCATTATAAAGTTTGAGAGCCACAGATCTAATACATGGTACTCTGGTCACATTAATCCAGAAAGTCAATGAGCTAGTATATTCTTCTGAAGTTATTTGAAATAAAATGAAAAGTTGGGTAATATAGTATATGTGCATGTGCCCATGTGTGTGTGTGTGCATGTATGTCTGCATATTGGTGTGTATAGTGTGTGTGTGTGTGTGTGTGTGTGTGTATGTGTGTGTGTGTCTGTGCACCTTGCACATGCACACGACCTGGTCTCTCTCCACCACTATGCAATTAAGAAATCATTGCCAAGACCTTATCTGCACCTAATCACCTTCCACTTGCCTCAGTTCTAAGTGCCAGAGTTGATTTGTTCCAACCCTTTTAGTGTCTCACAAAGTTTAGCATAAGCGCCCCTGAGAAAAACTGAAAGTATGAAAACCATAGCATTATATTTCAACAGAAAATGGAAAACTAAGTCAAATGTCAACAATTACCAAGTTCCATCTAATATATGTAGTGTCTATTGTATTTGTGAATATTCGAAATATTTTATACTTGCAAATTTCACTTACATGGGAATATTACTTGGGCAGAAATCTGCAGGATGAGAGAGTTCATAGCTAAGGGAGGACTGATGGGGCCCAGTGGAGACAGAAGTTTTCCAGTTAGCCTTGCTCCATGTCTAACACAGAAGTATAGCTTATTAGAAAAGGTATGCAATTTGTGTATTAAAAAGTATGCATGGACATATGCCCAGATAAACAAGTATGTTTATACATTCCATAATTGTTTCTATACTTCATGGACATTTCTAATAAGTATCTTACCTTAAAACATCAAAGCAATGGTCTGTAAAGTGTTTGTTGGTATCAGAAAATGATACCAATAATTATAAACATCTTGAATTGTGGAATAATTACTCTAAAGCTTGAATATAATAACAACACACTACATAAATACATAAATAACAATTCTATGATTTTGAATTGTGAATATCAAACCAATATCACAATGATTCTTTGTAATTTATGGTGTTTTCTTATTCACAGAATTTTCATAGTCTTTTAATATTCTACTAAGGTATAAATTTAATTCATCAATTGTAATTATTAAATTATTGCTGAAATGAAGTCTCCAAATCAGTTATTTTTCTTCAACATTTTCCACTTGCTTGAGTTTCTATTGAAGAAAACATAGAATTTGTCATTCCTTAACATCTAAATGTCTCACTCACACTCTTTTAAATATTTTTAATTTTATAATAAAGATTATATTTGAGAATTTAAAATTATAATTGAGAATAGAACATATCTAAGTTTCTGTTAATATATTAGGAAATAGGAATCAACTCATATTTAGGATCTATATTACCAAATATTTGCCAAGGTCATGTTAGAAATTATTAATTACCAAATTTTAGAAAGCCTCCAGATATGACCTAGAATGAATGTTTCTCTCCCTGAAATACATTTATTAATTAAAGTTCTTATAAACTTTAGCACATATATTTTAAAAGCTAATTGGTTGACATGTTAATACTCTGTTAATGAAAAGGATAGCACTTACTTGCCTTATTAACTCCTAATCAGTTAATTAGTTAAGAGTAATTAGAGATTGTACTCTTATTGCTCTCACTGGTCACCTGAGATTCCAACTAAAACTCCTAAAATACACACTAAGCTCAATGGTGGGAGGCTTTTAAAGAAACATAAAATCCTGGATTGCGTTTCCTGTACAAAGCATTTGAAAAGAATAAGAATTTTAAGACATGTGGCTATATATTAAGATTTATAAGGAAAATGAATGCCTAGTATTTACAAAACTAAATGATTTTTATACATACGTAAAATGCTCCTTCCTTTAGAGATTTCATTGGCCTAAAGGCTTAAAATATGATTAAAGGAAGGGATGACACTATAGCCATGTGTCCCTTATCTTTACACACTTTTACTGATATTGTGAAGTAATGGATGAATAATGAAATTATGCTCCTTATTCCATGAACCCTTCCACCTCCCAGCTTCATCAAACACCCTTTTGACATTTGTGACATAAGGGCCTCACCTTTCACACTATATTGTGTAAGGAATTGATCCAAAATTGAGCATCTATCTCCTACTGAGCTACCTAGAGTGAGCGAGAGTAGTGCTAGTCAGACACTGATTCTTTGCTTATCAGATCCTTTAGCCCATTCCGCCTTCTCCGTAGACTTTCTTTTGGGATTCTGTTGCTATAGTTTTGACATTATGATGGAGATATAAATAATCAGTGTCTTGGGCCATTTGTGTCATGACAAAGTACTCAAGGTGTCAAAATTAATAAATTACATTATCATAGTTTTCGGACTTACTACATAAAGGAACTTTTCAATACACATATCAGCAGAATGAATGCAATGTTTTCTCTCCACCTTCAGTCTGCCAGTTTCTTATTTGACCCATTGATTGTAATGGAAAAATTGTGAGTAAATGAATTAGTGCTATTGGTATGGATCCTGTTTCTTGAAAAGTGAAATAATAATGTAGACAAATCTATAACTTAAAGGAACAGAGAAAGACATAGAAGAAATAATGTCATGACAGAGTTATTTATTATGATTTGGCTTACTTCACGGATTTAATGGAAAAAGTATAGAGGGTAGAAAGATGCTTGGCACATAGTAAGATGTTACAGTCACTTTTCTATAAGGAGATAAAGATAGTTCTCAATATTACTGATATTGAGAAGGAAAATAAAATTTGATAGATAAAGGCAGTTGAGGCAATAAAACAAACCATCCAGAGAAGACTAGCAAATGCTACACAGAGAGTTTTAAAATTAAACATAGAAGTATCAAACACGGGATGTTATCCAAAAGGCACAGGATTACCACACTATAATCTACAGACCCAAAGAAGCTAAGTAACAAGTCAAACCCAAGGAAGGATGTTTGAATCTTACTGGGAATGGGAAATAAAATAGATTCTTGGCTGGACAGATGGAGCAAACTGAGTGGGGGTGGGGAGGGAAACAGGAGGGATCGAGCATGGGGAGGAAGGCTGGAGAGAGGACTGAGAGAGAGTAGGTAGGCAGTTATCTCTGGGGCAAACTAGAAATCGAGGGCAATGGAAACTCCCAGGCATCTATGATGATGAACCTAGCTAAGAATCATAGCAAAAAGTGATATGGAGCATGAAGCGATAACCTACATAACCAGGCAAGACTTTCACTGGGAAATAAAACCCAACCACAAAACCTTTGACCCACTATCTTCCCTGCCTATAAGAGGTGGATGGATGAAGAGAGAGCAGAAAGTGAGGGAACAGCCTGGCCAACCAACTCATGACCCAACTTGAGTCTCACACCATAAGAGTGAGCCCACCCCTGGCACTATTAATAATATTCTGCTATGCTTGCAGACAGGAGGCTGGCATAACTGTCGTCTGAGGTCCTTCATCTAGTAGCAAATAAAAGCAGATTCTGAGACACACAACCGGACATTAGCCTGAGCTCAGGAAATCTTATAGAAGATGAGGACAAAGGATTGAAAGAACCAGAGAGGTCAAGAATACAAGAAAACCTACAGAATCAACTAACCTTGGTACATAATGGCTCACAGATACTGAAACACAAATGAGACAGCATGCTTGGGACAGACCTACTCATCTGTAACAGATACACTGTTGATCCTCATGTGGGAGCACTAAGCAGGAGCGGGGACTAATTCTGACTCTGCTGTCTGTACTTGAATTCCCTTCCTCTAACTGGAATTCCTTGTTGAGCCTCAAGAGAAGTAGATGGGTCTAGTTCTACTCCAATGTGATACGCCAAGGCAGGTTGATAGCCATGAGATGTGTCTTTTTCTCTCAGGAGAAAGGAAAGGAACCTAAGGGGAGGTGACGTGAGGAGAAGGGACTGGGAGGAGAGGAAGGAAGAGAAAGACCAATTAGGATGTAAAGTAAATAAATTAGTGAATAAATGAAAGAAATCATTGTCAATCTGGAATCAATTAATTTGCTTAGAGTTTTATGCTAATCAAAGAAGGAACTGAAAGATTTTTGGATAGCACTGCTTACAGCATCCTTATTCAAAAATACGTTACATATGGAAACAAACCAAGTCTATCAAGTAATGATGGAGGAGCAAATGTGCTCCTTAGATAAGTAGAACATGGTTGGGGTTAACATGAACACTGCAAGATAAATGAAACAGAAACAAAATGCAGGCAGGGAGGGACGCATCATAAAGGACTCCATTTAGGTAAGATGTTTAGAATAAACACATTCAGACCATTTAAAGAACAGAATAAGCATGACAGAGGACAGATGAAGAAAGAAGGGGAATTATGGCTTCCGAGGAAGAATTCCTTCCTGAGGAAATGAAAATGTTCTGGAGATGGAGAGTGGAGACAATTACCCGGCATTTTAACTCTGGCCCTGATGCTTAAGCTAAGTAGTTGATGCATTCTAATTTTCAAAATCCTTATAATAAAGTGACTGAGAGGACACAGGATCTGGTGTGATTTGGAATGAAGAAGAAAATTTCTAGGTCTGTAACTGAAGCTTTTGTGACAGTTCTGTGTTTTATATGTAGAGGATGAATCCGGGTAGTGCTTTGAAAATGAAGGCAGTTCAGAAAACCTGGAAGAGGAGATGGATGGACAGAATGAGAAAACGGAGAGCCTTTGTCTTTCCTTCAATGCAGTCTTGAAAACTTTCCTCTCCTCCCCTTCCTCCTCCTTTCCGTATTCTCCTCCTCCTTTTGCCTTCTTGTCTTCCACCCTAACAGGTGCTTTTATCAACTTTTTAGATGAAACAAAAATCAGAAGATCTTGCATAACATGCTTCAAGGACTCACTTGTCTCTAAAATGTAAGAAAATGGAATGGTTGATTTTAGATATTTATGAATGCCCAGTTCATAAATATCTGATATTATATTAAAAACACAATTTGCTATGCAGATGTCTATTTACATCTCTGCTGAATACCATCCTCTTTCCATTTTATAGTTTGAACTAGATGGGTAAGTGTTTCATTTGGGTCCCTAATATATTCTCTGTCTCTCTGTCTCTCTTTCTTTCCATTTCTCTGTCTCTGTCTCTTTCACTCCTATCCTCTTTCTCTCCTTCCGCCCTCTTCCAGTTCCCTCTTCTCTCCCCCTCCACTCCTCATTTTTTTGTCTCCTGTCTTCTTTTTGTCAAAATTCTCTTAGCGAAGCATATAATACCTTCACATTCCATACAGAAAGTTGTTAGGAAGGATGATTGTACAGCATTTCAACCCTTCCCTCTCTTTCCTATTAATCCTGTCAGGTAAGCCTCTTGGTATTTCTATAATAGTTTACATCTGTTTTCTTAAGAAATATTTGTGGTATCCATCTTCCCTCTGAGTGCAGAGATACAGCATAATTTTCTCCTTGTTAACAGAAAGAGGACCTGTCAAATATGAACTTATTTGAATACAAACATAGCAACATAATCACTTAACTGCTGGGCGTGAGGTAAATGCCAGGCACATAAAAAAGTATTCTATGTAAGAGATACACTCAGTTGAGTCCCTAGATGTGTGCAGTAATTGGTACATGCATCTGTACAAATGGTGCTTCCAAAGTTATCAGTCTGGGAAGGAAAGCTTCACACACTGCATGACATGATCAAGCCCATTGTCATGTTAAGTATATGTATCTATTACACCCTAGTTGCAAGTCAGATGCAGATCTCTTGCTGAGAAGTATTCAAATAACAAATTCTCAGGTTTGAGTTCATTTGGCCCATTTTTCTAACAGTTTGAAAACACAGGATTTTTTTGATGTTGTTGTTTTGTTTTGTTGTTTTTGTTTTGTTTTTTATTAAATTCCTTGTGTTCCGCAGTTTACTGTCCTCTTTAAAAAGACAAGCATCTCTGAGGCCTCTTCCCTTGTACCTGGGGTATTTACTCAGTGTGTTACTGTTAACAAACTTTGAAAGAGTCAAATAATGAAGGAAAACAAGTGAGACGCATCTCAGAAAAACATGTAATTATAAAGACTCCATATAATTCCATCATTCTCTCATAATTTTGGTTTATAAAAGTTATAATTGATTAAACGTTCTATGATACTATTCTTTAGTATTGAATATTTACATTAGACAGCAACCAATGAGGAAGAACATTGCAATTCTATAACTACTATGAAATTTTACTGAAAGTATTTTTCCTTATAATGCAAATTTGCAGTGACAGAGTTGTTCTCACTCTTTCTGTATAATTTAAACTCTGACTGTCTGTCCCCGTTCCAAACTATTTCAGAAGAGTATATTACCCAACACTATGAGGTATAGTTTAATCACAGGGAGCATACCTGGGCAGAGTATGCACAACTATGATATTGACCTACAGAGTGATCCTGCTTTCAGCTGCCTTGAGCATCACTTACAGAGCTCTGTGGTGCCCCAGTCAGTTCTGGGAACATGCAGCGGAAACAGACCGTTTTAGATCCAGAGTTACCCATCTCGTGGCAAAAGAACGGACGGTGTAGCTAATTATTTCCAGATGAAATTTCCTATGTGGACTACATGGTCGTTTCTCTCGCTGTGACCTGAGGTTCTAAACAATTTAAACAACTCCGAGGCAGGAGCAGACGGCACCTTCAGTCCTTAAAGTAATAAACATAAAGAAATGGACTCCGAGGAGGCTAGTCCCCTGGAAAGCAATCCTGTGCATTGTCAGCACTGGGAAGAAACCCAATCCCCCACGCATTTTAAAAGTGTAAGATTGCTATGAATTGAGCCACACTGACACTTTAATCTAGTTGTAATAAATAACTGGAATGCATTTGTCATTAAGAACCTAAGGGAAGATTCAGATAGAAGGAATTACAGCAGCCTCATCTATTTCATGACTAACTACATTTTCTTAAGAATAATCTACCTGAATGGATTTAGATATAAAAAGAAAGATACTATGCGGGTGCCCTGTGTTTGAATGCCCTTTGAAATAGACTGGGACTATGTTAATTAATCAGGCAGTCGTTTTCTTTTTACAGACTTTGGTCCCTGGTTAGTGGTGTTTTTCAGCAGGAATGAAGGATAGTTCTTGTGTTTTTATGACTCTCTTAACCTCGACCATCAGGCCTCTTAATAAAATCGAATACAAAAACAAAGTGAAAATGACTGCTAGCTGCTCTTAATTGCATATTAAAGTCTTCGTCTATTTCCAAAAAAAAAAAAAAATGAATCAAATGCACATATTCTCATTGGTGGTAAGAAGATAATTTAGAGGACATTTGAATTTTGAAGGTCACTGGAATTCATTGGAATAAAACTATAAAAGAGACAGATCAACTTGACCACTATGGACACCTATTAAGGCTGGCTGTGCCTCGGAATTGCCAGCTGCCTTAGAGATAGGACGTTATCTTTGGCTGGCTGAGCATTCCTCTCTGACATTTGTTTATTATAACAATTTCACTGTCCTTACCACTACAGAATTCACCAACGTAGGGAATAGCAATTGAAATGTAAATAAGAAATACCCAATTTAATAAAGATGGAGAAAAAATAAATAAATAGAAAATAAATAAATAAATTCTTCAGTGAAGTGACATAGGTCAATATGGATGCAAATGGATTTGTCTAAAACAATAATTAACACAGAGCTTTGTTAATTCATGACCGTTCCACTTTTGTGCCTGTGCCTGCCTCATCTGACTACAAGATAAATAAATTGCTTTATAATAATACTCACAAAGATATTTCAACTGTGGTTTCATTTGCCAAGATTTATCTAACTATAGGTGACCACTCTCAGCCACCAAAGTCAACCACTCTGGACCTAGAGCCTGCGCATTTTGGATTTAAAGGCGGCAATCAGTATATGTAGAGGAGAGATTAGCTCAGTCCTCCAAGTAGCTCTGATCTACATTATAACACCAACCATGTTTCTAGAGTTTGCCTTAACTATCCCAGTGGTTTAATTCATTCAGATTTTAAACAAAGCAATGATTCCTAGGAGTCCTGACCCTCAGACTTCAGACATAATCCGTTAATCAACACACAGCTAGTCAGGCCTCTTCTTACTGCTCTTTCATAGTCTTTGCAATTGTGTGCCTTCTGACATTGTATCAGGATCATGTAACACAGAGGTACATAGAGACTCCATGCCTCAAAACCCAAAGTGCAACCTTAAATCTTATCACATTTCCCCACTTTCTTTCCAAGTGAAGCCCCAAGAGAAGCTCATGGCTCTCCTTCTTTCTGCCTCATGACAGCCCCGGATATTCCCATGAGGACAAAAGCCATGCTCTTGCACAAAAAGAACAGTAAACAACAAATTTTCTCTTCAAATAACCATCATTTTCCATTCAACTCATCCTATAAACTGTAAAACTGCATGATTTAGTGCAGAAGTCCATACTGGCCCAGGTGAAGGGTCCATCTAATAACTAAAATTCTATGAAAGACAAATCCTTCAAAACTTTCTAAAGCAGTACACACTAATATAATTGTATTCAGGTGAAAGAAAATATGAATAGCTAGACAAGGCGTAACAATTCAGTGCTATAGCAGTCTACCTCCTGTTTTTGCAAATTATTTCATGAAATCCTAAATTCCAAGAGTAATTTAAAAATGTGCTAACTTTGTGTCACTATGATATCGTTTGAACCAATCAACTCTATAAAGGTAGACAGCAGACATACTAGACTTATTATGGCCCTCCCTCTCTCTGCTATGAATGGTGATAAAGATGTGCATGTTCAAGTCTATATGCACATGTGTTTAGCCATATATGTGTAAGTGCACACATGTATGCATATGACAGCAAATCATATTAGTTACCTTTTCTTTTCTTGGGACATAGTCTCTCAATGATCTAGGATTTCACTGATTTTGGCTAAGCTGGCTGGCCACTGAAGTGCAAGGTTGGATCTTCTTATCCCTTCTTCCCTAGTGGTGATATCACAATCAGGCATCAGTTCGCAGTGCTCATTTTGCATGTGGGTGCTAAGAATCTGAACTTGGGCACTTGTGCAGAGGAGGCTCATTTTCTAGTGTACCATCTGCCATATCATGCTGTCAGGCTTTTAAAAAATTCTTCATAAAATCACTCCGAGAGCAACCTTTTGGAATGCATAATGTAAATAAACAGAGACCCTGAGGTGGTGCTCTATATAAACCACACACCTGCATGGTTTAGTGCAGAAATTCCTACTGCCCTCAGCAAAGAGTCCATCTAATAACTAATATTCTATTAAACACAAGTTTGAGAACCAGCATATTGTTAATATTCATATACAGTATCAGTTAAGAGGATATCAGTCCTCCTTCTAGAGTACATGTGGATCTCAGATACCATCACCAACATAATAAATAAATAAATAAATAAATAAATAAATAAATAAATAAATAAATGTTATTCTAAGAAGAAACTTCATAAAATCCCCTGCATTTCTCTACAAAGAAAATGGTGATTATTATCATTCAATATTCCATTATGATAAAGTTTACATTGCAATTGATATGAACAGAAATATTATGGAAGCAAATATATTAAATTCCTCTTTATTCCTTAGAGCTGTGGGGACACGGGACTTGGATTATGCATGTAATTTCTGAAACTATGAAGTAGCAACTGGAAACCTTTTTCAATAAGTTGGAAGATTGCACTGATGATTTCATAAAAATATGGCAATTGTATGGAAGCTGAAAGCTTTTGAAATATGCTGGTTTTTTTTTTTTTTTTTTTTTTTTGGTTCTTTTTTTTTTTTTTTCGGAGCGGGGGCCCGAACCCAGGGCCTTGCGTTTCCTAGGCAAGCGCTCTACCACTGAGCTAAATCCCCAACCCCGAAATATGCTGTTTTTAAACTTTGCTAATTATGTTCTTCTGTGCACATGATTTTTTGACATGTGCATACTTAGAGTTATTGAAATGTAAATTTGTTCAGTGCACATTTAGGAATGTGTATTTCTGAGCACTTACTTATAATCAGATACAGCTAGGGTGTGTTTAGTAGTTGGGGAAAGGAAGCTCTTCCTTGGGACTTACTAAAGATTTTCTTTGGTCTAGACTTATGGCCATACTGTAAAATTTAATACATACATTTATGTGAGAAAAATGCTAACCTTCAGAGTCATTCCAAGTAGCTATTGAACAAAAAGTATTTCAACAGGATGAGTTTTTAATTGAAAATGTCTACCTTTTAATGCCAATCTGTAGCCTTCGATTCAAGCTCTGAATATTCAAATATGTCAGGAGAAGAGCCCTTGAGTAAATCTAACTCCGAAGCCATTATATCTCACAGCTCTGTCCAGATAATGAACCCATTAGGAAGTTAAATGTCCCACATGCTCAGTTTTTCTTTGATAAAATGGTCACAGAAGGCAACAGGAAAGAGTAGTAATGATGTTCCTCTCGCCAATGATTCATCAGTGCATAGTGACTGGCCCTAGTCCTGAGAGAGACCTAAGTTCATTCAACTTATTGCCTCATCTTTTTTGTACATCTAGAGCTTTCATGTTATTCAGGGTTCATTTTTCATCTGTATGTAAAATATCTTGGAAAGATTTCCGAATTTTTCAGTTCTTTATCAAAGTAATATTTTCAATCATATTAAGTAGGTTTAAAAAAAGTAACAACAAAAATCTACAAAAACACAAATAAAATACTATAAACTAAATAGGTCATCCACTAATCTATAAGTAAGCTTAAATGTTATCAGAATATTTTGTATAAAACATTCTACTGTGAGGTCTTCGCATCTTTTTTTTTCATTTTTAAATGCATTCTGAACGATGTTTTTCAGTTTTCTTCTATTATGTTGATGTACTTTCTGAAACATGCCAAACAGCCACTATTCTCTCAATAAAAATTTTATACACTTGCAAGACATTTCAAAGGTGATTGCAGATGGACACAAAATATTAACCCTAATACTGAGAAGAATTAGGTTGAAATCTGTAGCTGATATAGAAGCAAGGGAGATTGATGGTTTGGATATGAAATGTAGCTCAAAAGGCTCAGATATTGGCGACTTGTTTACCAGCCAATTTAGACAAGTTTAGAAAAGTGACTGAATCCTGATTCAATGACCTAATCACTGGATTAATACTCTGATGGATTATTCTCAATAAAATAGCATTGTTGAGATGTGATAGAGACTTGAGAGAGGCACGGTTGGAGAAAGCATAGATGAATGTTTTGGAAGAACACATTGTGATACTGACTGTACTGGCTAGTTTTGTGTGTCAACTTGATACAAGCTGGAGTTATCACAGAGAAAGGAGCCTCCCTTGAGGAAATGCCTCCATGAGACCCAGCTGTAAGGCATTTTCTCAACTACAGATCAAGAAGGCAGGACCCAGCCCATAGTGGGTGGTGCCATCCCTGGGCTGGTGGTCCTGGGTTCTATAAGAGAGCAAGCTGAGCAAGTCAGGGGAAGCAAGCCAGTAAGAAACATCCCTCCATGGCCTCTGCATCAGCTCCTGCTTCCTGCCCTGTGTGAGTTCCAGTCCTGATTTCCTTTGGTGATGAAGAGTAACATGGAAGTGTAAGCTGAATAAACCTTTTCTTCCTCAACTTGCTTCTTGGTCATGATGTTTGTGTGGGAATAGACACCCTGCCTAAGACATAGACCCTTTCTTTTCTTCATGTATTCATTCATTTATCTATTCACATTACATCCTGATCATAGCCCTCACTTCTACCAGTTGCCCCTTCACACAGCTCATTTCCTTGACTGCTGCCTTTCATTGCTGAGAAAGCACTTGACTTACTTGCATTAAAATGTCATGAACCACAACAAAATGTTGTTATACCTCCAAAATACAGTCTTTTTTATAATGGCCATGGAAAATTTAGCTTTACGAACAAAAATTCTTGTCTAAGTCTATGCTTTCTCATTGTACTCAATTCTTCTCAACTGTTCACTATACCTTTTTTTTTTCAGATATATATCATTAACTACACAATTTTTCATTTGTCAATAACTTGCTAGATATTGAACTGATAAAGATTTATTAGCAAATTTCTCACTAAGCAGGCAGTCAGCAATTCAATATTCACTAACATACATATTGGATTGTCCTACTTATAAGGAATATTTTGATTCTCATCAGTGCCAATACTACATTAATTCTGCCTTTTTAATCTTTATAAGTTTATCTTTTAAAATGACCTAATGAATGCCTTTTTTTGCAAATTTTTGGTTAGTGATGGTAGTATGATTTAATAATTTAATTTCCTTTGTTTTATTTTGTGAACGGCTTTTTGAGATTGCACATATTTCTTTTAAAGCAATACTTATTTGCTGGGATTTTCTTTATGTTGTACAATATACAATGAAAGTATGCTTTAAGCTGGGTGATATTTCTTAGTAATGTTGCTAAATCTTTATAGATATTTATTTTATTTTAAGAAATGTTTCATTTTTATCCTAATTATTCCCTCATAATGACTATTTACAAGCATGACCCTTAAAAGAGCAAAATAAAGTTTATTTCCTCAAATCAAAATGCACTCACTCACATACCAATTTTTCAGTAAGACCCATTTCAAAGACTACCAGTGTTAATTTTTAATTGATAGAGTCAAATATATAGGTTTCTCCATATTGCACTTTTCTTTCTCCTCCCCCCTTATCATTAAACCTGCAGTATAAACATTCATTTTATTTTATGTGGTTTTCCTTCCAAGACTGAAACCCAATTTCACCACACGAAGGCTTTGCAAACAAACGTATGCTACTGCCAGTGCCATGTACTGCTATCTCTTCACTCAGTTTTTGTGGACTTTGAGCTGATAGCACTTGTAAGAAGTATCTTTGCTTTCTAATCCTTTGTGGAGAAACTCTTATTTATGGTGCCTGTCAGCCAGACTGTTTTACTTCTCTTCCCTTTTCACAGCAAAATAAATATTTCTTAAAGCATCACCCACCATTGAGTTGAATGCCTCGTTGGCAACTATGGAAAATCATGTCGCCATTTCTATTATGCGCTATGTGTATGACCTCCCCACATTAATGCCTGCCCTCATTACACACACTAAGTATTTTGTTTCCCCTTTAATTCTCGGTGGGGCACAAATATATTAACCCATGACATTTTTGCTAATAGAGATGAGCAAATGGAACCAGCACTCTGAACTTGACATTTGTATTCGGTGTGCATGTTTCCAAAAGCCCAGTACTTATTTGTAGTAGTTTTCTGTTTCTTCTTCTTTTTTTTTCCCAAATGTTGTCCCTTGGAAATAAAATAATGCAGATAAATATGTAAGCCGGGGAGAAATGGTCATTGTGCAATCTGGTCACCGGTCATCTAATTTCACAGTGCTGTTTAAGCAGCAGCGAAGGCCACAGAGGTTGTTTTTCTTTGGGAAATGCAGTGACTGTAATTCTACTAATGTGAGGGCACAGAGAAACACATTCTCCACAAGCCCTCTTCAGATGAGGGAATTTGTGGATAAGGCAGAAAATACACAGGAGGGCACGGAAACCATTTGGGTACCAAACAATTAGGCGTGGAGAAGTGCAATAGGCACCATCATGTTTACAGGGCTTGGCTTTGAAATATTGTCCAGTTACTTTTTTCCATCTCACTCACTAGCTAACCTAGCAGGAGGAAAGTAATACTTATCTCTCGGAGGCCTTAGGGGCTTATTCATTCTTTAAAGTATGGGAGGTTTGGAGGAAAATCATTACTCATTGCCCGGATACTAAATAGAGGAACCCTCATCCACTAAACAATGACCATTTTGCCATTTGCAATGAAGCATTCAACCGGGGTTTTTGTTGTTTCCATTGTTTCTTTCAACCGAATGAGGGTATTCATCACCGTATCTCCCCCAAGGGCTAGTTACTCTGGAGCTCAGTGAATAAAAGAAGAGAAAGAAGTAAAAGGAAGGAGGAAAACACATTATTTTTGCTTGTCTCCTAATTATAATGATTTGTGGGTTACTAGACGGTAGTACCTGATATGTGTGCTGCGTGGAACCCAACATAAGTTTTGAGATCTATGAGACTATAGAAATGACGTTTGGCTTTGTAAGTGATAGTTGAATGCCAACAACAAACTTTGCAACTCGAAATAAAAGGCAAAATAACTGCATAGCTCTATGAAGCTGGTCTCTCTCATTCCTCTCAGAATTACTCTTGACTTTAAAACCGTTTCTATGTATGAAACCATAACACCCCAGTGTGCATGAAAAGCATATTCTCAGAGACTTCTTAGGTGAAAGTTTCATATCTAGATGAATTCTGTCACTCAGACTGCAATTTAGTTTATGGTTTTTGTTAGCATTTTGTCTAAGCTTCACCCCACAGTTACCTGACAACAGTCAGGTATGCCTGACTCATCATAAAAAAGGCTGCTTGCCCCCTCCTTCCTCTCTTGCTCTTGACTTTCTGCCCCTCTCTCTCCCCATTCCCTTCCCCCCTCTCTCTACATGTGCTCATGACTGGCCTCTACACCCCTACTTCTTCTCTCCTCTCTCATACTCTCCTCTCCTTTCCCATCCCCCTCTATTCCCCCTCCCTTTCTCTGACTCTACTACCCTCTTAACTCCCCTCCCCATGTCCTGAATAAACTCTATTCTATACTATACCTTTGTGTGGCTGGTCCCTCAGGGGGAAGGGATGCCTTAGCATGGGACCACAAAGGCACCCCTTTCCTCCACACCTCATCACACCTCCTTAGAACATATCCCCCTTCTCTTGATCTTTTTATAAACACCTAAGTTTTATTCCACGTAAAAGTATGTTCTTTCCAGTGCATTTCTCTTTCTATCTTATTTTACTTTCTTCAGGAAAGTATTGTCACACTCAACATAAACAGGTGACCTATGCATCACTTAATAGTCTATATTTATTGTTGTGTCTCATCTTTACTATTGGGTAAGCTGAGGTGCAATGTAGGAATATTATCAGTTTTGTTTCCAGTACCACCTCTCTAGTGCCTGGAAGAATAGTTGGGTGGCAGTTAGTGCTCAACACAGAAATGCCAGAAAGAGCAAAGTCTTGTTCAGGACGAGTCTTTTCAGCCACATTTTACTTCCTAGACATCATCTATTTCAAAACTCCTAATGACAACTGCAAGAGTGCCTAGACAAATGAATCTGCTTTCTGAAACTCCATGAAAATGTCCAATCCAAGATTGAGATGACATCCTGAGATTCAGGGTTGAATTCTTTCCTATTTAAGCACTATGGCCTTAATGGAATATTTGCTTTAAACTGACCCAAGTGACCTATGGATTAGCAAATAAGCATGCTCTTTTGCATTCTGAGTCCTTGTAGCTTCTAACTGGTAGTTTAAAAAAGTAATTGAGCAAACAGGCATAATGTACTATGACATTCAACATGAAGGAAGAAAAGTTTGCATCCCTACTTAGACATGCAACGTAGTTCAGAGAAACTGACAAACTTCTTGAAGAAAGAGTCCCAAATTGGAGACACATTGCATGGACAATGAAGTCAGCAAAGATGAGGCAAAGTCAAACCAAACCAAAACAAACAAAACAAGGAAACAACAGAACAACAACAAAACCACTAAAGGATCCCAACCTTTTGTAATGGCAACGAGAACCATTTAAAATGTTAATCAAGGAGATGAGACTAAGTGGATTTTCAAATATCTCCCAGCTACAACATTAAAAACAAATAAACTAAAGCAAGACCCAGAGTAGGCAGTTGGGAGCTGTCACTGCCAATTACAAGTCTCTGTGTTAATCCAGGCAGCTGATGATGAGGCTTTGATCTTGGAATAAGGATATAGATCATGCTTTTAGAGCTTTAGTCGAGAAGGGTGCTTTTAAAAATTGATCTGATGAGAATATTTTTAAAGATAAAATGGGTCATACAATACATTTCTAGTTTGCTTTGTGTGACTAAGTGATACCTGCTGTTTTTTAGTTCAAAAGTCTTTAACATTTACTATGTCAACTACCAACTACCTCAATAGGGTGAATATGATTACTAACCAGTACACATGTTACTAATGTAAAGAAATTACAACATGAAAATTATGCTATGGCAGAAATAGTAACCTAAGAAGAAAATCAAAGAGAGGCAGGAGAGGAATGTGAGAGGAAACGAGGAGGACATCTTTAATAATTGTCATCTGAATTAAGATATGAAGAAAAAGAATTATAATCCCCAGAGACTTTTGAGTTGAGGAAGACAAGCTAATGAAATGTCCTTCAGCTTGGCATACCTGAAGAACAGCCAGCATGTGGATGTTACATATCAGTATAAACCAGAAAGGACAAACATTAAAGGAACATAGAGGGTAGCTCAGAGTCTAGTCAGTAAGAGATTTTTCAATAGTGTTGTATTTCTCAATTGCTGAGACTGTCAAGCACATTGCAGATGACAACCCAACAGAGCTAGCACAGAAGGCTGTGAAGCATTACAGAGTCTCATGGCCCAAAATTTAAAGTTCTTTCTACAAACTCGAGCATCGATGACTTTTTGGCATCTACCTCAAATGTGGCATCATGATCCCTTGTGTCACAGACCACATCTGGGGTAACGTTAGACTTCATTTTCAACTCTCAAATTGACAGGACATCCTCTGATAGAGTAAGCCAATTTTCTGAGTGTGCTAAGACCTCTGGTGAGTGAATAAGTTATTGTCCAGTTCCCAGATCTGAGTCCCATCTAAATTTTTCTAAGACCATTAGCATTAGTGTTTTAATGCCTCTGTGTGAACTTTCTTCCTCAAGGAAAAATTTAAACAGAAAAAGAGATGAAGTGGATTTGAACATGGCTAGCATTAAGTAAAATTGAGAAGAGATTTACTGAAATTCTTTCTTTTCCTATCCAATACATAGCTGCTTTTATTAGAAGCCTCCAGCATGGTGCTGAAGGCTGTTTCTTAGCACACTCCAAACTAAATCTATGTGTTCAATTCTGTGAGAATATTGATCTTACTTTTCACTGTGAAAGCAAGACTATAGGACAAGTTCACCTGAGCATTTTTGCCTAGGACCTGGCTCCCTCAACATATCTCTTCCATTCCTGAGAGAAAAAAAAAACCCACTGTGATTCATACTTACTCATTTGAGACCATTCTTATCTGGATTTATTGAAGTTGTGGTTTAGACTGATGTTTGGAAACTCAAGTGTCATCAGATATGTGAGTCAGAAAAGATCTATAAAGTCTGACATAGACAAGGAAAATGGTTTTCATCTGTACTTTCTACCAACAAATCTGCCCTCCTATGTTGAGCTTTCATAGTTCCAGAGTTAAAAGAATCCACAATGATCTCTATACCAGACAGGAAACAATGTTGAGCTTCATGTTCAAACAAACCAAAAACAAAAAAACAAACAAACAACTAACCAAATCAAACAGACAAATACCTTTCATCAAAACCTGGTCTCAATTTGAAACTCCAACAAATACTTCGAATTGCCAGAAAAACCCTGCATTCATTTTCAGGCTGAACCTTAGGCAATAGATGCATATTATTTGAATTACTCCTTACTCAGCACTTTCAGATTACCTCCTTCATAAAACCAAATGAAATCATTGTATCAAAGAGTAAGCTATGATAATTAAAAATACATAGGCATGCACACAAAATACATCTTCTTGTATCTTGTGGATTTGACCTGGTAGTCTCTTTGATGAGGAATCAGATGGCTAATGTATTTAATTTAATTCATCGACTTTTGTCTTTTTAAACTATGTTCCCACAGGCCATAAGGCAATGAGCACATTTTTTAATAATGTGCATTTGAAATAAATAAATAATAGTGGTTCATTACACTGGGTCTGACGTTTCCATGGTAGAGTTAAAATGAATGAATATTTAACACCGTTATTTAAATCATTCACACATGAATTCTTTGAGTCTGTTTTTCTCACTCTTGATAATGGTGACACTAAGACATTAAGTGACATTTAAGTTGAGAGGTTTTCTATGAGCATGGGTTCCTTTTCAAATTATCATACAATGAAAATCTAAAGCTGCTTGACTTTGTTTATATGTACATTGAGGTTTACCTGACAATTTTTAAAATTATTTCAAATTTTGTTTTAAAAAAATAAAAAATTTAGTATTAGATTTTACCATTCTGTCCTTTTTGCCTCAGCAAAGTTTTTTTTTCATTTTATCATGTTTCCAGACTATATTTATGCTTTAATTTTTTTCTGTTAAGAGATAATTTTCCTATAGTTCCTGGAATCAGAATGCAGCAGATAATATTCACACTCTTAAACAGACATAGTAAAGTCCACTTGGGTACAATATCTGAATATCAAAGTTATTTAATTGCTTATTAATAATATTTTAAGCTGTCTGATGAACGCACATTTTTAAAATCATTCTTCAAAACAACAGAAAATTGCTGTAACTTTCTACTTGAAATAACTTAAAAAAGCATTAGATGCAAATTTTAAGTGCTCATATCATTGGTATGCACACACACACACACACACACACACACACACACACACACACACACACCCCTATGTAGCTTAACTCACTCACAGCGTAAAAACATGCATAATATAATAATATACAGTTTTTGGTATTAAATATTTTTCATTTACATTGAAAGACATGACTAATGAGGTGTTGTGAGTTCATTTCCTGTACAGTTGATTCATAATAGCTATGTTATGTAAACGAAAGCAGCGAGCTGCTTATTGTAGGAAACATAGGTGTATCACTCCACGGATTGTGAAGTAAAGCTTTATTATGGAAACTGAATTTACAGTGCTACTTGTTTTTCACCAAAAGCTCGTTGGTTTCCAAATTTCAATTCGTGGGTAGATATTTCAGTAACGTCTGGAAAAGGACTAGGGGAGTGACCAGTCTTCATTGCTGTCTTGGAAGAAAGAACATTTTTCTTGATTTTATAAATCAGAGTTTTAGTATAGCTTAGGTTGGCCTATAAATCTTTAGGCAGTGAAGCTGTAGCCTCTAACTAGCTGCTGTTCCTCAAGGTCTTGGAGGCTATGATTCCAGATGGGTACCATCATGACAACCTTCCCTAGAACACCGGCTCACAGGGAATCTACATAACCCAGAGGAAAATTACTGCTGCAGGAGATCAGGTCCTGGTCCTAAACAGGTGATTCTCACCATGCAGAACTACACAGCAAATCACTGAATTTTCTTAGCATCAACAAAATGCAAGTATATACTCTAAGATCAGGCTTAGGTTGCATCGTGCAGTCGCTCAGATGCGCTGTGAGCTTTATCAGGGGGGATACATTAAATGGTGAGGACTGGGAGACAGACGGTACTGATGTGAAACATCTCCCATTGTCAATGCTGAAACAATATATCTTACACCATAGCACCTTTGGTTCATTCCACCATTAATTTCCAAGGGTGAGAATGAGTTCTAAGAAATGAATCAGTATGCAGGCATTTAATGGATGCAAAATTCTTCCTTAGTGCATGAATTGAGTATTTATATAGTGATATAAGGTCACTTACACAATTCTGAGTGACTAGCCAGCTAGTAGAGAGGAACATTCTTGATTGATTTACCCATGTCCTTTGATGAAAGTAGATGCTGTCTTCTTAGTGTCAAATTGTGGTGGGCAACCAAGAGTAATATGGCTGCACTTACCAACAACTCAAACATATAACCACACTTTGTAATTGGCAATCTATGGCTTCTGGGAGGAGTAATACACTTGGCCTTTAATCTGAATATAGTTTTGCTTTTCTTCTGAATATAGTTTTCTTACTTCACTTGTCAGTACAGTACTAGGTGTGGCTATGGTAATTAGCTTATAGGAATTCATGTCCACAAAACGCCAATAACTTTTAAACATCCGGTAACTCTCTTGACCTTGGAAACTGTGTTTCACTGTTGGTATTCTGTCTGTGTATGTGTGTGTGTGTGTGTGTGTGTGTGTAGAATATTTATTCTGATATTATCATGAATTATTTTAACATGTACATGTTCCTTTGGAATTTATTGAGATAGAAGTGTCTCCTCACATACCATTTATTTCCAATTTTGTAATATCAGAATGGACTCTTGCTGCACTAGATAAACTGCCTCTGGCTATGTCCCAGCCATGTGATTTTTCTGCAAGTGGCTGGTCTGTCTATCGATCTGGTCACCTAAGGTGAGAGAAAAAAAAAAAACTAAGCTCAACAAAAATTGTATTCAAAGCTCCTGTGATCATTTTTTTCCTTTTTAGAGCAGCAGGAGGATGTTGGGGGAGGGGAGAGTTCTCCCTCTCACTAGGGAAAATGAGAAAATCACAGCCACACACAGTGTATGTAGGTCATGCCTCTCCTGAATGGAGGACAAGTCTATATCTATTTCCTACATAAAGAAAGGAAAATTGGCCCACCAAACTTTAGTCCTTTGTTTATTACAAAAACCTCATCTCTAACTAAAAAACCAAGCAGTTTCTAGGATGTCACAATCAAAAATCTATGGAAAAGAGATTTATTATTTTATTATTTCGCTGTCTTGTTGGCAAACAGGGAGAGTGTGGTTACAATACTGATTATGCTTTATTTGTGTTACACTCAAAGTTTCAGAATTCTGACATGAACTTGATACTATATTCACTAAATATACTATATTGAATGGGAATTTCATTCTAAATTGTATCACATTTCTATTTTTTAGCATAAACAGATTTCCCAAACTCTAAATAATAATATAATAATCACCTGTATCATGTGAAAATTTTCTGGTTGCATCATTTTTTAATACACTGTTTGAAGCCTTTCCATGCCCCTTCCCTCTTTGTGACTTTTTTTTTTGATAAAATAAGATTATTCTCTACCTTTTCAAATAGAATCTTTGGCATTCTTTCAGACAATGGGGTTGAAGGTCAGGACAGAAGACAGAGGAGAAATATGGATGTCAGCAGAAATCGCCAGAGAGAAAACATGAGGGACAGAGGGCAGGAAATTAGGGTGTTGAGAGGTGCTGAAGCAGACAGAGAGGGGCACGAGATTAAAGCTCATAGCACCAACGCTGCCCTAGAGTGCATTCCTGAGGCCAACTGGGCCAAAGAGCACCTCAGGAGGGACCAGGGCAGCACCTCCCATGCCAGGTTAGAACAGGAGAAAAGAATTACCGTCAGAAATACAAAGTGGGATGTTATTTTCAAAAACCTCCAAGTATTTTCTTTTGCCCATCATTCTTACCAAGTTGTCTCTTTCAAGTTTTCAGTAAAACTAGAGACCATCATCATGAGCAAATATTTTCTCTAGTTTCTCTTCCCTTATCTCTAAACCATAAACATCGATATGCCCACTGATTCCTCACTATATGAGATCTCTACACCTCTGTACTTGGACTCACTCCTACTGTCTCTAAGGTTTTACATAATAGGTCATAGTACAGAGGCTTAGCATTATACAGATAGGTTACATGTATTTCTACTCTGAGTATATCTTCGCCTTTGGACCTTAAATGTGTACTCGGCAGACTACCAAGTTCAAGCATTCCTACAAATACATTTTAAGCCCTGAAACATTCATTTTCTTTTTAATTTTACTTTTCTGGGACATTTTATTTATTTACATTTCAAATGTTATCCCTTTTCCCCCCATACCCCCTCTCCCCTGCTTCTATGAAGATGCTTCCACTCCCATCCACCCACTTCAACCTCAATGCCCTGGCATTACCCTACATTGGGGAAACAAGCCTTCACAGGACCAAGGGATTTTCCTCCTATTGATTCTGGACAATGACATCTTCTGCTACATATGTAGCTGGAGACATGGGTCCCTCTACAAGTACTCGTTGATTGTTGGTTTAGTCCCTGGGAGCTCTGGTACAGTCTGGTTGGTTGATATTGTTATTTCTATGGTGTTGCAAACACCTTCAGCAATGTCAATCTTTCTCTAGCTCTACTGGGGTCCCCTTGTTCAGTCCAGTGGTTAGCTAAAACCATCCTCATCTGTATCAATAGGGCTCTCACAGAGCCACTCAGGAGACACCCATAGCTGGCAGCAAACACTTCTTGGCACCAGCAATAGTGACTGGGTTTTTGTGGCTAAATATAAGCTGGATCCTCAGGTGGGGCAGTCTCTGGATGACCTTTTCTTCAGTCCCTGATGCACTCTTTGTCCCTGTATTTCCTCCTGTAAATATTTTGTTTTCCATTCTTAGAAGGAATGAAGCATCCACATTTTGGTCTTTTTTTCTTGCACTTCATATGATCTGTCCTTTCTTCTTAGCTATTCCAAGTTTTGGGGCTAATGTCCACTTATCAGTGAGTGCATACCATGTGTGTTCTTTGTGACTGGGTTGCCTCACTCAGGATGATATTTTCTAGTTCCATCCACTTGCCTAAAAATTTCATGTAGTCATTGTTTTTAATAGCTGAGTAGTACTCCATTGTGTAGATGTACCACATTTTCTGTATCCATTCCTCTGTTGAAGGGCATCTGGGTTCTTTCAAGCTTCTGGCTATTATAAATAAGGCTGCTATGAACATAGTGGAGCATGTGTCTTTGCTGTATGTTGGAGCATCATTTGGGTGTATGCCCACGAGTGGTATAGCTGGGTCCTCAGGTAGTACTATCTCCAATTTTCTAAGGAACCTCCAGACTGATTTCCAGAGTAGTTGTACCAGTTTCCAATCCCACCAACAATGGAGGAGTGTTCCTCTTTCTCCACATCATTGACAGCATCTGCTGTTACCTGAGTTTTGATCTTAGCCATTCTGACTGGTGTGAGCTGGTATCTCAGGGCTGCTTTGATTTGCATTTCCCTGATGACTAAGGATTTTGAACATTTCCTTAGGTGCTTCTCAGCCATTTGATGTTTTTCAGCTGAGAATTCTTTGTTTAGCTCTGTATCTCATTTTTTATTGGATATTTTTATTTATATTTCAAATGTTATCTGCTTTCCCGGTTTTCTGTCCATAAATGCCATATCCCATCTCCCCTCCCCCTTTTTCTGTAAGGGTGCTCCCCTCCCCCACCCTTTCTTGCCTCCCCACCCTACATTCCCTTACACTGGGATATTGAGCCTTGGCAGGACCAAGGGTTTCTCCTGCCATTGATGCCCAAAACAGCCATCCTCTGCTACATATGCAACTAGAGCCATGGGTCGGTCCATGTGTACTGTGGATGGTGGCTTAGTCTCTGGGAGATTATATGATCCTCTGGAGTCTAACTTCTTGTGTTCTTTATATATATTAGATATTAGCCCTCTATCAGATGTAGGAATGGTAAAGAACTTTTTCTCAATCTATTGGTTGATGTTTTGTCCTATTGACAGTCCTTTGCCTTACAGAAGCTTTGCAGTTTTATGAGGTCTCATTTGTTGATTCTTGACCTTAGAGCATAAGCCGTCAGTGTTCTGTTCAGGAACTTTCCTTAGTGCCCATGTGTTTGGTCTCTTCTCCACTTTCTTGACTTTTAGTTTCAATATATCCGGTTTTATGTGGAGGTCTTTGATCCACTTGAACTTGAGCTTTGTACAAGGAGGTAAGAATGGGTCAAATTGCATTCTTCTACATGCTGACCTCAGGTTGAACCAGCACCATTCATTGAAAATGCTTTTTTCCATTGGATGGTTTTAACTCCTTTGTCAAAGATAAAGTGACCATAGGTGTGTAGGGTTATTTCTGGGTCTTCAATTCTATTCCATTGATCTACTTGACTGTCTCTGTACATATACCATGTAAGTTTTATCACGATTGCTCTGTAATACACAGCTGATGCTCAGGGATGGTAATTGCCCCAGAAGTTCTTTTTGAAATACTCATTTTTTCAATAGACCATTAAAAAACACTGGTATGTGAATTCTGTCTAATATTACCTGATTTTTTTCAAGTTCTTACTATTGGTCCTGAGTAGATCTGTTTCCTAAGCATCTCTATAATAACAACTGAAGAGTAAAGATGAAGGAACCCATGGCTGCAGCCGCATATGTAGCAGAGAATGGCATTGTTTGGCATCAATAGGAGGAGAAGTCCTTCTTCTTATGGAGGCTCATTTCCCCAGTGTATGAGAATGCCAGGGCAATGAGGTGGGAGTGGGTAGGTGGGAGCTGGAGTATCCTCATAGAAGCATGGGGAGGGAGATGAGAGGGGAGGGCGGGACCTGGAAAGGGGATAACATTTAAAATGTAATTACATAAAATATCCAATAAAAATGCCAAAAAAAACCCCAAAGCAATAGACCCAGCCTACACTCCATGCCAGTGAGTAGGTACCATTTTTTTGGTCTTCTAAATCTGTCTTCCTGGAAAGTAAATAATAGTTGATACTTTTTCTAAAATAAAGGGAATAACTTTAAGGTGACACCAGCTGAAGCTGGCAAAACTCGAAGACAAATGTCATGTTTATGCTGAAATGCATTACATCTGAATTCCTATTATGTAAACCCATTAAATATTTGTATATGCAGGCTACTTAGACTTGTTGTTTTCTGTGATCACAGAGTATCTGAGGTTTCATAGAGTTCTGGGTGACCAGTTTTATATTTTAAAGTTCAATCATATGACCATTCTAAGATCACCAAGGACTTTAAGAAAGTCTTCGGACATTCTAATGGACCACATATAGACAGCACATCTTCCTTCTTCAACTGTTACTTGCTCATTGATTATTTCCTAAATTTTAATTCTGTTGTTTTTTCTAAACAAATATTTAATAAATAAATCTGACCAGAATCTAGATCCATACATTCTCCTTATGGCTGTCTCCTCTTGGTCAGTTATTAATGTTACCAAAATGTCTGACAAGTTCCGTTAGAATACAAAGGGAGCAAAATCCTGAGGAGCAAACATGAAGCCACGTCACAGATAATGACAAAGGTTGTGTGTACGTTCAAGGTGAGTTTTCAGTCTTCATTTAAATACTCTGGAAACATCTTCCTAACAGGACAACAGATGTTTCCATGGAGACACTAAATTCCATCAAGCTCACAAGTCTAACCATCACACTCTCAAATATTCTATTCACAATTATAGAGCTTGTTTCCCAGTTCCAGTGAAGAAACTCATCTAACTTAATGGTCAAGTCTTCTAAGTACACCAAGTCTGTATCTTTTTGTAATTTCAGTCAAATATCAAAATCTATGCTATACCACTTAAAGTATTATACCCTGGGTGAATGTTTCTGTATTTTTGTGTGAATATTTCTGCATTTTTTTCATGCTTGACTTCAGGTTCCTTTGAGAAAACTGATATATTATCATCTATATTTTTTGTAAGTAAATACTAACTTATAAGGTCACGTGTTGTCTTTAAATTGCTGTAATTACATACTTGAGATAAAAATATAAAAGTATGAAGATATTTATTTTAGTCTATGTTTCAACAATTTTCAGTCTACAATTGGGTGGCGCTGTTACTTTTGAGCTATTGTGAGGTACTATATCATGTTGTGGAACATGTAAGGAAGTACAACTTTTGCTTTGTGAAACCTGGAAGTCCAAAGCCAGAGAGGAGAGACTGGAGACCTAGAAACCCTCAAAGACATGTCCTAAATAGCCGTGCTACCTTCTACTAGTCCCACCTTTCCAAAGATTTCACAATGTTCCAATAGAACTATAGGCTAATGTCCAAAATATTAAAATAAAGGCTCTGGCACATGTTAATCCCTAACATGGTGACTTTCCCAGAGCTATTTTACTAATATCCATTCTATTCTTCCAGAGGGAAGAAGTAGATCTATTTCACAGATCAATTTGAGTAAATAGAGAGTATCCCTGTGTTGAATGGATTCTGAACATTTCTTGAGGACATCTGAGAGAAATCATTGACACTTACTATGGCCAAGGAGATTTCCTCATCACTAAAAGGTTCACTGCTTAACCAAGTAAATATGTCTGTGATCTGGGAAGTACTCAATAGTGATAGAAGTACATAGTTACTTTAAATGTTAAACTCTAAATACTCAACATCATCGAAAAATCTAGACATTATTAGAAAGATAATTGTTCTAGCATCTTTGAATTCTTGAACGTGTATATGAGTCCATGTTTAAAAACCACATGCATAATATTCTAGACTTTACAAGCATGTAGTTATAACCGCATAGAAAAATTTTCAGTGAATCCAATTACTCAAGAAGTGAATTCATCTAAAACAATATTTATACATTATGCTAGTCAATGGCATAAATGCATATACATTTGGAACAATATGTGTGAATTATGTACAAAATAACTAATTTCTGTAGTAGAAAACAATACATAACTCACTCCATGTCTTACATACTGAATATGGAAATCTTTCTCTAGTTGGCTAAATAAAATATGTGTGATATTTGGTTATGTTTTTATTTTTATTTCAGTTTTTTTCTGTGTGAAGATGCAAATAACTTTCAAATGCAGAATATCCTAGGGACTATATACATTTATTTTTCATACCCCATTAATATTTATACAATGTTTGAGGAACCTGTAAGTATAATTGTGAATTTGAACCTCAAGATTTACTTAATTTCTTTGTAACATGTAGACTAAGACACCATCTACGTGTCTGCTCATCATCTTTTACAGGATGTCTGACTGACTGAGACAATAGAGATAAACTCTGGGTAGAGCAAATGGCAGACTTGCTTATCCCCACTCAAGAAAATTCTGGTTCATTAAGTTCAGAGATTCTCTTTAACAGCAAATGTCACCTGGTATTTTTTGTAGAACTCTCTATTTAGGACAGAATCTGGGAAACCAAACAAATTACACCCGTTCTTGTATAGTATGCACTTTACTATTTAAGACCTAGAAACTGCATCACCCACAAAGTACTTGCCCTACATTTTTGGTAATACATTTATTTTTAATTTTTTTCTTAAATTGGTCATAGACTAAAGATCACAAAGAAATATTATTGAATAAGAATGTATTGCATTCATAACACTATGATGCAACTTTCTGTGTTAGGCAGTCAGTATTTGATAAAGTATTATTCCTAAATTATGTAAATTTATTTATATTATATACTTTAATTCATAAAAAACAACCAAAAGTTTAGGAGAACTAAACAAACATATTTGAGCTATATTTTTCTTAACATCATCATCAAAGTTTGTATTGTAAGACATGAAATGAAATGAAGACAACATTTCTTGACTTATTTTTTCTAATTAAGAATCATAACAAAAACCACTGTTGTATGAAATGTGAATGAAGAGCTTCTTAATTCTAAACTAATTTGTACCATTAAGTTTACTGTAAATAAAGGCAATAGACAACACCAACACAGAGACTCTGTGGCAACAAAGACCCTGAGGACATCTTAGAGGAAGCTCCATGAAGCGTGAGTTTTATTAACTTAAAAAGGAGACAATGACACTTAGCCCTGAGTCACTTCCCAGAGGCTATTCCTTTGGCTATGTTGCAATAATAGCTCCTCAATATCTAATACCAAGAACCAAAAAGCACTCATCCATGTGGATTCCAAACATTTCTCCATGGAAGATAAACATAACCCTCGGCCTTGCCTCATAATGTGTATGCCATGGGAGGAGAGGCAGGTGCCCATCCTCTATTCCTGTGAGCACTGAAAGTAAGTTGCCAGGTCCAATTCAAGGACAGAATTTGAAGTTGTCTTCCAAAGTTTCAAGCAAACTTTTCTTAACTTTATTAAACATCTGATCTACTTTTTCTTGAACATTTTATTTGAGACAATGTATGTTTCCAAGGTTAATATGAAGAAAATTATGGAAGTTTATAACTGCTAAGAATCTCATTTTATTTTCTAAAACATAAAATTCTAGGAGCTGTGACTAAAACTCTCCATTCCTATTCAGAATAAGAAATGAGTTCATTATTAGGGAACTAAAATAAAATCTGTGGGAAGATCTCAAAGATTTCGGCATGAATGGGACAACTGCCAATATTCTGGAAGATACTATGTTACTTTAGTAGTGGTTCTCAACATGTGAGTTGCAACCTTTTTGGCAAACTTCTATTTCCAAAAATATTTATATTATGGTTCATAACAATAGCAAAATTGCCATTATGAAGTAACAACAGAAGTAACTTCATGGTTGAGGGCATTACAGCATGAGGAACTGTATTAAAGAAAAGCAGCGTTGAACAGTTTGAGAATATGGAAGAGGAAAGAAAGTAAGCTGAAATTGCCTACAGTATAGCATAGTACAGAATGTAAAATGTTGAAGAAGGTGCTGATAATGTCTGGAAGGTTGGGAAGATTATAAGTGTGTATCAGCATAGACTACATTTGATATCCTCAGATCTTTTCTATGAGAAGTATATTTTCACAGGAAGCAAAAGGAGAGAAAATACTATCTAAGCCTTAATCAAGAAGTACAGCTAGGAAATACTTCTCCAAAAGTGCAACTCATTTAAAAATATAGGGACTATTTTCTACAGTAAAAAGGTATTTTATTAGCAACCAAAAAATGGCATGACATAAATGGTTCACAAAAGTGGGCATGGTTGGAAAAAATAAAAATAAAAGTAATAAAATATGCAAAATAAGGGATGAGTTAATGCTTCTAAAATTTAAAAAGAAGAGACATAAACAATTCAGGTGACCTTAAAGTTCTCCAAGAGTTTAATAAAAATAGCTATCTAATAAAAACAAACTAAACTGACAACATAACAAAATGAAAAGGGAAAATCAAACCCCAGTGGAAAATATACTTTTATATTTATGTCTATCCAAAGTGATTGATATGGAGGGCATTGTTGCAACTGCAGTTGCCATATCTTGTCCTCCAGATATCTTAACTAAAAAGTTCAAAATACAACCTGGACCTTAGTGTGTTTTAGATTCTGCTGGGTGTTTTTAAAGTGAAACTAAGTTTGAAAGGCATTTGATAGGTAAACCTCAACTTAAGGAACACACACATGGTATTTCAACATCTGAAAATCCATAATAAGTGTATAATAACATCAAAGATTGAAGAAAGTTGAAATACATGATGAGACAGAGAGAGGAAGAAGGTATAGCAAGGGAAGATGAATTAAGAAATGTTAATTGAAGAAAATAGTATTTTTAAAGTATTATAGAGAAACATTTCCATGAAAATTAAAGAAAAATGAGTTTGCAGATAAAAAATTACATTATAAAAAAAAAAAAAAAATAAAAAATCATTAGAGAAGAGAGAGAGAGAGAGAGAGCGGGAGATTGTAATGGTAACCCATTCTTTATAAGGACAAGTGGCCCATGTTCTTTCTCATATGTGGGATCTGACGGCAAAGAGGTTATGAGATGAAAAGTGATGTGGAGAAAAATGGGACAAGAAGAAGAAAAGTTAATGAATGAACTTACATGAGCAAAATATATTAAATACATTTGTAGAAATGCTGCTAGCCAACCCTTTCTTTGCCTTGACAATTAATATAGGTGAAAACAAGTAAACAAAAACAAAGAATATTCAACATTAAGAACTCTGAAAAGCAAATTACAGCCCTATAGGATTAATGAATAAATAATTTTAGGCATTCCTGCAAAGAAGGCTCATGCTCATAAACAATGAGCTGAAGGGTAGAATGAGAATACCTGGATAACATCAAAATTTGATGGTATGAGATACTGAAGGGAGATGTAGGTTGGAAAGTATGAAACAATAATATTTCACTGGTGCACTATCAAGGGTAAGAGTAATTGAGTTTTCTTGAGTCTGGAGTGATAACTCAATGAGCAAGGGGCTGACTTTCCAAAAAAAGAAAAAGAAAAAGAAACTTATTTATCAGTCAAGGACCCACACAAGAAAAAACATGCTTAGCAATTACAGCATTGGAAGACAGAGATGGGCAGAACTTGGTGGCAACCTAGCCTAGCCTCTTTGGTAAATTCCAGATTACTGACTACTGAGACTGTTTCCATTCACATAAACAAACAAACAAACAAACAAACAAAGTATTTAAGTGAAAGAAAAAAACATAAAAATGATAGGTCAGGGAATTTGTAAAAATCGTGAGTGAAGTGGAATAAATAAAGGATGTATATAAGAATATATTTAATAGTGCTATTATAGCTATTAATGTTGTGAGAATTAGATTATTACTTTTTAGGACTTCTTTAATGATGGATCCTTTGGGAAATATATCTATATCTATATCCATATCTATATCTATATCTATATCTATATCTATCTATCTATATATATATATCTATATCTATATCCTATATATATATATCCATATATATATAAGTCTTCACTAGGAGAAATTGTACAAAAACGAAATGCTATTCTTTGCTGTTAGCTCATGCAGATTAAAAGCCCAGTCTTTTATTTATAAAATAATCCATTTACCTATTCCCAGGTTCCTTCTAGACCATCCCACAGAGAATTACCTTAGCTCCTTGATTCTTAGAAGATATATAAACTTTTTTTAACAAATCAAATGAATTTAGAGATCTGCCTACCTTTGTAATACAATAAACTTAACGGGATGGGATTCCATCCTTAGATTACCATGCTGTCCACACCTGGATATAAATTATCTCTGTTCTTGGCTAAACTTGAACTCAGGAGTTTGCCTATGTTTGTACCTTTCTGACAAATGAGCTCACACTGAAGCTGCCTCTGCTTCTCTAGGACCAAGAAGCCCCTTATATAATTTATATTGCATCCTTATATTTTTGCATACCTGAGTTCAAGCCTCACTGAAGGAAAACCCCAGACTCAAGTAGTATGCAAGAACAATGAGCATTTATTCTGCAGAAACAACCAGCATGTAGGGGTCACCACTGCTTCAAATAGTAACCCAAAAAAAGTCACTTGAGTCTTTTTTGTAATAGGACTGCTGTTAAATCTTTTTAACGTTAAAACTGTGATGACAACTTTCTGCTCTCCAAGTGTCACAGTTCAGTTGCATTAGAGATAGCAAATAGGTATCTAAAAACTAGAGCACATTCCAAGATATTATAAAACCATTAACCAAAGGTCATAAAAAGGAAACTAAAGATTTACTATATGTTTAAGAAGAGAAGATATTTGCACCTAACTCTCTGGAGTCCCAAGGAGTGAGGAGGTCTGATGGAATGGGCAAGGAGTAGGACATCCTCTTGAAAATGGGGGAGGGGATGTGGGAAATGGAACAGTCTGAGGATGGACCTGGATGGGAATAAAGTCTGAATTGTAAAATAAATAAATAAAAATTTTAAAAAATTAAAGAATAATATTTTTTAAAAGAAGAGAAGATAAAATATTGACTGGGTTTATCTGTGCAAAAATTCAAGAATAACTTATTTATGGTTTTTAACTCTCAATGAACCTGTAGAGCTAGTAACAAATAATGAATGTTTAGCAAAATAATTACTCTTAATGATATGCATGTAAATGTTCTCTACTGCAAACTTTTTATTCAATTTATGACCTGAATATACGTGCAAATTTGTAGTGAACTTTGTATCATGTGATCATGCACTCTGAAAGATGTACAAGTTCTGGGAACAAAGAGTGGAGACTGGCCTCCCCCCTTTTTTTCTCCCCTGTCTTCAATTTAGAGTCAACTTAGGTCCTAACTAGATGGAACAAAGGCTATTTTACTTAATTCCCCTTTGTTTTGCTGTGAGGTGCTAAATGCCAGAGACTGTAGCTTCTAGTCCCAGAACAACTCAGACGGGAAAGTAAGCTACAGAAGCAAAGTGACTTAGACTTAGTATTATATAGTAATGGTTAGGTGATCGAAAACCTCACTGTTGTGTGCTGGTATGCCCCAGGTGGGCTGCATTCCTGCATCATGAATGATTAACGACAGGATGGGATGCCCAGCACACTTGTCCAATCCTGAAATAAGTTATCTCCCATTTATGTGGCTATCTTCAGGCCATTTCTGGAGTAGGGGATTTTATTGTCTTGTTCCTGAACTTTGGGATCTGCTGCTGTAGCAGAGGCTTATAGCCTAGTTTCTAAGTGGAGACAAAATGGGATGAATAGGCCCTTTCAGTTGATAAATTACATATTTCTGAGCTCATGTTTTTAGAGTTCTTTTTCACAGCCTTGAGGGCTGTCCTGAAGGTCTCTTTATTTACCATTTTGCTGAGACATTAACCATACCCTCACCTCCAGGCACTGTCTCTGATTCTCATGTAATCATTGACCTCTGCAGGGAGAACATTTCCCAATAACATTGGCAGGGAGAATATTTCCCAAGGAAGAAACATAAATTATATGTATGTGTATATTGTCTAATAGGTCAGTGTCAAGGTGGTTCTTCTTGGTTTATCTTTGCAATGGGATGGATGCTTTTTTTCCTTTTGTTTTTCTTAACTTCCCAATCTAACATGTGCTTTCCTAGGACACGATGAGGCTTATGGTTGTCAGCCTTGTCATGATGAAGTTCTTATTTTACCTCCTTGTATGCATGAACCCACACAAAAAGTTTATTTCTAAGCATGGAACTACACTATTGAAAAGCTGCATAGGATAATCTGGGGGGCAAAAATGAGTCTGAAGTTTACTTGCTTACAAGAGTCAGAAAGATGCTTATATTCTGAGTCCATTTCATGTCTAAAATTATATCTACATCTATCAGACCCAATAGGTAGAAACCTGCAATGGTTTCTTGAAAGTACTTTTCCAGTTGTATTGGACTACACATTCAGATGACTGCTACACATCCCACAGAGTATCACCAGGTGTCAATCAATCCCTGTGTTTCTTTCTGTGATGGTTTGCCTGCTCCCTTCATTACAAATAAAATAGTTGGGTTGAGTCTACTTTTTCAGACCTTTCCTTTTTTCTTCTCCCAACTTATTGCAAGGCAAATATTCACAAATTTAAACAAAAGATGTCTTTATTCCCAAAGCAGCATTCTAACTTCCCCCTCCCTTGCAATGACTAAGTATATGAAGAATACTGGGCTTATGAAAAAAAAGATTATAAGTTCTACAGCCACTCACAAATAGACAAAGGAAAATCAAACCCAACATTTGGCTTTGCCCCATCAAAAGTAACATGCACGTCTTACTGGATAACATTTAATGAAATATCTCTATTTATAGGGTATCTTGCAGGCTGTCTCCCATTATGAGCTCACTCTTCCTTCATAATACAGCTCTCACAAAAGTTTTTGTTCGTTTTGTTAATTTATCTTTGTTTTATGTGTATGAGTGTTTAGCCTGCATGGATGTCTGTACACCACATGGGTTCAAAAGGATGAACATAATGCTCTGAACCTGACATTACAGACATGCACTGTATGGGCACTGGGACCAAATCTGAGTGCTCTGGAAGAACAGCCAGTTCTCTTAAGCACTGAGATATCTGTCCAGCCTCAAGAAGCTATTCTTTTCAATTTTTAAAAGTGGTTAGACATATTTTAAATGTTTTTAATTAAAAGAGAATTCCATACTTACTGTCCCTTTCCTTCTTACAGCTCTTCTGATGTATCCTACCTTTCAGCCTTCCCATAGTCACCTTCAAATCAATCTAATCACATCCTTTACTTTAATTATATTTGATGTGTGTGTACATGAATATATGCACATACAGCCTGATGATCCCATTATTGGTGTCTGTATGTATATGGTTCCAGGGCTGACTACTCTGCAGTAGACAATCAGTAAGGAGGCTCATCCCTAGGGACGGCTAATTCTGCTTTCCCCATTAGTCATTAGTTGCCTGTAATTTTCTCTCTAAGGATGGGACTCCACAGAACTTTCCTTTTCCTATTAACATGTCCACTGGTATTGCTATTGTTCAGGTCTCATTTGTACAGCCGTATTCAGGAAAGACTGACGGTGACTTCCTAAAAGTCTGCTTATAATCTTTCTACCAATATTTTGTGCCATTCTATGACCCATAGATGCAGAAAGCAGGTGTAATGTGTACATATTGATTGGGGCTGGCCTACCCACAATCTTCTCATTGAGTACAGTTGTGGTTTTCTATGGTGGTTTCTGTTTGCAATAAAGTATTCTTTGATATCAAAGAATATTATCTTTACTGATAAGTTGAAGTAACTACATTTATTTGTGGGTGTAAGAAAAAATTTAGAATGTAATAAGTAATTATGCTGGTCTAGGAAAGTGGCAGGAGTACGTTGTTTTCTAATGTCCATGACCTTTATAGAGCTGAAGAGGTGTCTAGGTTTCAACCAGATTCTAGTATTAGGTTTCTTCCTGTTGATTGAGCTTCAAGTCCTATGTGATAGATATTGTTTGCTACCAAGACCTGAGTGCCATTTACTACACCCTTGTGCATTTCTCACCATGTTGTTCACTGTCATGTTGCAGCTAAGTAGGACTGTTTAATTGCTTGCTTCCTTGGCAGCTTGCTTAGTATATATTTCTGAAACCTTTAAAGATCTAGTGCAGGGAAGAAGCTTTCAGATCAGATTCAGCTTGAGTCATCACAATCAGGAAAGACTTACTGACACCTACTAAGGTCTATTATAGAATAGTAAATCACGAAAGACAAAGAAACAAAAAGAACAGTATAGACAGTGTAATAACTTTCCCCATAAGCCCTTATTATTGTATTTAATAATGATACTATGTTTCCTCTAGCAGCAGTTACCTAGCCAGGCACAGGTTTTTGGACCAGTTAATAGTTCAGGCATGGAACTCATCTTGTTGAGAACACTAAAATCCAGCAGCAGCAACAACAACAAAATTGATGGGTTACTTCTTTAACATCCACGTCACTATTGCACCAGTGGGCACATCTTGTCAAGATAGTCATTACTATAGCTCCCAGGGTTTATATCTGAGTAAGGGTGTTGATCACTTTTTTCCTTTCAGTGTCTAGCACCATGAAAGCTAGTCAGTAGAGTTGAAAGTCCAGATCAGTGCCTTCTTCATTTCTTCAAGTTATATCAACAAGGTATGTGGTGCCTTCAAAAGCAAGGCTTTATCATCAAGTTCTGGATGGAAACCCAAGGTCAGGGTGAAGAGACTGTATGTTTATGGAGAAATCTATAGGATTCTACTGTTTCATAAATCAAGAACTGGTAACCACTACCTGGTATTGGACATTTTATTTGATAGCTTATAATGTTGAGGGAGACATTGTACATCCATTATAGAGTATTGTATTGATTTTACCTTTAACCCCCCTTTTAAACACCCACATACATACAAATACATACACATGTGTGTGTGTGTGTGTGTGTGTGTGTGTGTGTGTTCTTGAAAGCTCCTACAGTAGTTTGTTTCCATGTGGCTTTTTCAGTGGACTTATGTACAATTCTTTATACTCTCTGGTCTACCCTGTCTTCCCATCTCTAATGGTCCCTGTTCCATTTTTAGTCTTTTATTTTAATTTACACACATACACACATTTAAGAGAAAATATTGTTTTTTTCTTGGTGAGCTCCTATAGAATGATTATTTCCAGACAAAAATTCATGTTTACACGAATGAACAAGTAGAACTCTTGTAGGATTCTAGAGTCCTTTGGCGTTATGTGCCTGGAGTGGTATTGATGGAGTATGTAGCAGCTCTAGATTTAGGTTTTTAGTAAGTCCACACAGTTTTTCATAGTCGGTACATTAGTTTGCACTCCCATAAAATATGGATAAAATTTCCTCTTTTCCCACTTCCACATCTGCATCTATGTTCATTTTTAAATTGATCTTATTAATTTTGACTTGAAAAAGAAAAAAAAATCTCAAAATAATTTTAATTTTCATACCCTTGATGGCTAAAAGCATTGAACTTTTTAAAATTTCTTAGCCATTTTAATTTACATTTTAAAACTTTCTGTTTATTTTGATACCTCAAATTTTAATATATTCTTGGTGTTGAAATTTTAATAACAAAGCTAATTAAATGAGTGTTTTGAAAGTTATTTGAAATTCATTCATGAAATCCTCTTTATCTTCTGGGTTCGTACAGTGTTGGGTGGGATTTTAGACTTTTCTAACTTAGAAAATATGATTTGTTAAGGATTCCCTATTGGAAAATAAAGATTTTGTCCTGAATTTTAGTGATTTTATGTTAAGCCAGTGCCATTTTGAAGTTGTATATATTATGAAATTTCTGGCTTGACATATGTTGAATAAGCACTTAGATTGTCAAAAGTATAAGCATTTATTTTAATAGATTCATGAATCATTTGATGGAGGAAAAAAATAAATATTTTCTTCCAATTCTTATATTAGAATCCGTGATTATCTCAATTATTAAACATATAATTTAAGATAAGTTGGAAAAGTGCTTAAAATTATAAAGACATGCTAATTGTGCTGGCTAGTTTTATGTCAACTTGACACAAGAGTTTTCTGAAAGGAAGGAATGCCAATTTTAAAAAAGATAAAAGATCCAGCTATAGGGCATTTTCTGTATTAGTGATTGAAAAGGAATGACTCAGCTCATTGTGGGTGGTACCATTCCCTGGTAGGTGGTCCTATGTGTTAGAAGAAAGCATGCTTATGAAGTCATGAGAAGCAAGTCAGTAAGCAGCATCCATCCATGGCTTCTGCTGAAGCCCATGCTTCCAAGTTCCTGCTCTGACGGAGTTCCTGTCCCTAACTTCCTTCTATAAAGAACAGTGATTAGAAAGGTAAGCTGGATGAGACGTTTCCTCTTTAAATTTCTTTGGCCATGGTGATTGATCAAAGGCATAGTAACTAAAACTAAGGCATTAGTCATGAGAAAATGTTTCTCAAAGCGAGACTAGGAATATAATATTTGAGTACTGCTTTTCAAAATTTTAGGTCATGTCTCCTAGCAAGTCATGTAAAACAGCTTTTATCATGAAAACTTAACACAGAATGGGATCCTTCATAAGTCTGATGCATTAGAAAGCAGTAAAATCCTGCTATTTCTTTAAGAAATGTCCAAGGCATAATGTCTTTCTTTTACTACTCTTGTTCACATTTGTAGGATCTTTCATAATTTTAGAGTAAATATCTCAGGAATATTTCAGAAATTTACTGAAAAATAGGTGTGCTCAAGTTTCATATATATTTGTTACACTTATGAGAAGTAAAATTTCACACATATATTAAGTTCAGTTTATAAAAATTATCACCTAAAATATCTGCTGGACTGTCTTTCTCAATTAAATCTCAATTAAAATAACACCAAAGTAATTAGGTACTTGGGTTATTTTCTTGAATGAACAAATGAAACAAAGGAAAAATACAGGTTGTCTCCAAATGAAAAAGAACTTGATATGCTAGTGATGTTAAGCAATATTCTATTTTTTCAACATTAGTACCACTATTCAAGTAGTTTATAAAGTTAAAAATATTACTCATCAAAACTTTATTGAGAATAAACTGATAAGGTAATCACAATTTGTAGGTTTATTCTAAAAATTTCTCTGAGGCAACAGAAGCCACACCCCTGAGACATAGTATTACAGAGTTTGAATTTTTCATTTAGGCTATTTATATTAATACAAAAGCAGTTTCTCTACATCAGTAGAGTCAATAATTTTCTCTTCTTTTGTCAGCCTTTGATTATCAATGAAATTGGAAGGCCATGTAGTGATCTAATTTATAAAGTTGGCAATTATTGTCAGGAAAGACAGACTATAGATTTCCAGTGAGGTAAGTCACAATTTTAGGACATGAGGGAGTTAGTTAATGACTGTCAAAAACAAAACAAAACTAAAAAACAGAAAACACAAAAGAAAAATTAAGATAAAAACAGTATTTTATTTCAAGTCAACATTCTAATACAGAGCAATCTCATCTTTTGTGAATACTAACTGCATCCTAATAAAAGAGGCTTTAGAGGGTGTGGAATATAGTACAGTGCTAGAATACTTTCTTAGCATCTCAGCATCTCTACCCAAAGAAAAGGAAAGTAAATAATCACTGGGATTCCTTTGTAAGTATTGTACCTTGGATCTTCATCTCATCTCTTATTGTTTTCAAAACAATCAGTTTATGAAGTGAAGGTTAGGCTTGACCTTGTTATACTGATATGTAGCCCAGTTTGGCCTAGAGTACCTTACACTTCTCCTTCTGCCTCTATAGTGTGGGAATTATAGGTAGATGCTATTATGCCCTGGCTTGGTTTTCTTTTTTTAATCAAGAACTGACAGGTATCAAACTTTGATGGCAAGTTTATTTCAGAGATGATCTTTGAGTTTTCTAATTTAGAGTACAGGTTTTTGTTATCTCTCAGGTGTACAGCCATGGTTTTATATGCATGGGGGGATTCTAACAGATGGGAGAGACAATATTTTAAAGACTTCTTTCTACAAAAGGCCAAAGCACTAAAATATGTATTTAACAACCATGTTCCCATCATTGGCTAAAGCTATTTCCTCCAGACATTGAAATTTGAGAAACCTGACCACAATTCTATAACCAGGAGAAATGAGCACCTGAGACAGCACCACGCAAGCACCCTGTATGCCTCCACAAAGTTAAGAGAAGGATTGTAGACAGGACTCGCGTCCCACTCATGGTAGAGGAGGTAGAAAGAATGTTAAGAACAAGACATGATGGAGGACACCAGGAGCTCAGCTAGAGGCAATAGAGGACACCAGGAGCACCTCTACATCAACTGAGCAAAACTCATAACTCACACAGACCTAAACAGAATGCACAGGATCAACACAGGTCTTCACCAGGTCCACTGTGAGATATAGTTAGATAACTAGATAGATAGATAGATAGATAGACAGACAGACAGACAGACAGACAGACAGACAGACAGACAGATAGATAGATAGATAGATAGATAGACAGATATCTCACAGCTCTCAGGTTAGTGTTTCTATAGGACTCAAAAACATGTGAATGCATGAGTATTTAATTCATGTGACTTTTACCGGGTATCTTTTTCTTATGGTGGTTTGTCTAGTCCAACTTTGATGTGGTGTGTTTTGTTTCATATTATTATATTTTATCTTGTTATGTTCGGTTGTTGTTAAGTTTTTACCTTTTTAATAAGAAGCAGAAGAGAGCGAGTCTGGATAAGAAGGGAGGTAGGACAAGCTTGGAAGAGTAGAGGGAGTGAAACCCTAAGAAATATATACTGCATGAAAAAGAACATAGTTTAATAAAAGGGGAAATTAGAATTCAATGTTTTATTTATTATTTTTGATAATTTATGTGTTTTAATTTTGCATATATGGATTTTACTTGTATGTGTCGGCTACCCATGGATACCAGAGAAAGGCATCAAATCTCTCTGCTCTGCTGCTCTGTGAGTCTTGGCAACTAAACACAGGTTCCCCATTAGCTCTGAGTTCTCTTAACAGCTGAGTCAGCTCTCTGGGCCCTTGTTTTCACCTCTTAATACATGAATGCTATTTAAACTTATCATTGTATTTTATTTACATAAGAAAATGAGGGACTCCAATAAAATGGAGTGGAATAAGCGGGATAAACATGTCCACTGCTATGCAAACTTGGGCTTAAGGGACAATCATTTTCTATAAGAAAAACATTGACTTGAGAAGGAAGAAAACAACTTCCAAGTTTAATACCTTCCACCCATAGGGGAGACTTCACGGACTATTCTAATTCTCTTTCACCTCACAATTAAATGGAAATGGAAAACCTATGATATCTAGCTCTCAACTTTGTTGAGTATGGTATAAACTTCTCTAATATAATTGACAGAGATGTATGTTTACCACATATAATCTATGTATGCCATTATATCATGACAAACTAAAAATCTGTTTGTTAAACTGATGGCCCCTTTAGCTTTATTCTTGTTTTGCATACATAGAGATTCCAGCCCAGCAAATGGTAAGAATGAATACAAAATCTAGCATCTGGCTTAGTATCACAAGTCCACTTATACTCTCTGGACCTGCCTTAGTGAAGGGGACTCTGGCGACTAATATTCATTGTCAACTTCACTGGATTTATAGTCACCATAGAAACACATGTCTAGGTGTGTTTAATAAAATACTTTCTGAAGAAGGAAGACTTAACCTGAATAGGGATCATGGTATTACATGGTCTGGAGTCCTGGACTGAGAGACAGTGGAGGAAGGGAGCACTGATGAAGCATTCAACCCTCTCTGCTCCATGACTGCTGATGTGAGGTGGCCAGCTCACTCATACCCGACACCATCCGATATCAAAAGGTTAAACTGAACCCTCAAATGTGAACAAAAGCACCTCTCCTTTCCTTTCTTTTTCTTCCCTCCCTTTTCCTATCTTCCTTCCTTTTTTGCTTTTTGTCAGATATTATATTACAGCAATGCGAAGTGTAACTCATACAGTAGCTTACACAAAATTTAACTATTTATTGTTTTGTAATAATTAGCTACTTCCAGTCGCACCAATATTAATATACCCCCAATTTCTTTGCGCTGTTCTTTTGAGCCAGTAGGTGGCTATAGTGTTCCCCTCACAGACATACCAAGTGTTCCATGACATTATTCTATTTTGTGTGTAAGGAAACAGAAGCTGTAATATAATAAAATAAGCTATTTCTAGTCGTGGGTTCCGTGTGTCTCCCCCAAGCCATGATCTGTTGAGGAAATGCTAAAAGTTGATCCTTATTTGAAGACTCCAATAACTAGAAAAGATGGTTGTGTAATTGACAACTGTAGGTTTAACCTTCAATTTTCATATTTCTTTATACATGATAAAGCATAAAAAATGCTGATGGATGGCCAGAGGTAGCTTACAGGAAATGTGGAATAAATAATTATGATTGGTTTAATGGAGTTACCATAAGATAATGTAGTATATGTTTCTTCTCTTTGTTATTTACTACAAATTGCCTGGAAGTTTCAAAAGAAATACATTTTGCAAGATACTTTTTACCCTGTTTAAGAGAATAAAATTCTGGATTTAGTACATAAATTCATTACAGAAAATTATAATAGACTAACATAAAAGGCAGATAATAAACTAGAATATAAAACAAAATAACAATTGCTAAGTTCAATTGATCATTGTTTACATACCAAATGGCTCCTTTCTGTAAGAATTCTAAATATTTTTTCTATAGGAAAAGAAATACACATGGAGTTTTCTTTTCAAACAAGATGATGTATTAAAATAACAAGAGCAATTTCACAAACTGGCATTTTAAAATTATAGTTTTTCTTCAGCACGATATTACAGTATACTACAGAGTTAAGTTGGTTCATTAAGGCAATGTCTTTTTCTTGAGAATTGACAAATTCTTACAGATATGAAATCAATTTTTCTCAAAAGAAGCAATCTAGATTAGCACAGTCAAGCAACTAATCTCATTCACAATGTGAGTGATTAAGTACGGAGGGAAGAGACTCACACAGGACTCTGGTTGGACGCTTGGCACTCTTTATGTAAATGTGCCCGACAAGCTAACTCTGGTTGAATTCTTGGTACTCCTTATTTAAATATGCCTGAGAAGCAGATGTTCGATAATCCCACAAGTCTTTTTCTTATTCCTTCATGTTACTCTATCTTCCGCTGTAGTTTTCTAATTTCTGATCCAGCCTCTTTGTGCATGTTTCAGTATGCCAACTTAAAAATGTGTTCACCTTGATGCTTCATAAATATATTTGTGTAGGAATTAGATTATGCTCATCACTATACTTTGACTCTGAGTAGCATAGCATTTCAAAATGAATTTGGAATCTATTTGATTTGGAATTTCTATTTGAGAGCGTTTCCTAATGTAAAAACCATAATTATAACATAAGAATGCAACTAATAAATTAATTTTCTTACAATAATGTTTCTCTTTTTAACCCACTATTCATTTATTATCTCACATATTTTTATCCCCTGCGTTATATATAACCAATAACTAGAAGGAATATATAGCTAGTTTTAAGAGACTCTGAGGATTATAGTAATAAACACTTTCCATATAAAATTATTGTGCAGGTGGGACAAGAGAATTCATTTCTATTTATTATTTGATCATTGTAAAGAAAAATTTACAAAAAAAATTACAAAAAGGTTGTAGAAATAACCAATAAACTTTATATACTTTACAATTTTTACAATATTTTATGGGATGTGAGTTTGGCATGTTGCCTCTGTTTGACTTGAGGACTTAATTGTTTCTTTAAAAGAACTATCTATTCTCTAACATGTGAACACATTGTAGTCGTTTCCCAAATAGAAGTGGAGGGACATTGCCCCCAGCAGGGAAAACAGAGAATAGGAATAGAGATCATGTGCTCAGTTTGCCTAAATGCAATCAATACCAACATCAGCATGAAAACCTACACTCACTAATATCTGAAAAATCTCTGAAATTAATGAACAATATTGCCAGTTTTTGAGGTATTTTTATTTGCTCTTATGTAGTATACACTTTTAAAGGCAAAATTTTTCTGTTCATCTTACATAAATAGTACTGAAAAATTAATTTAAAATAGAATGGTTCATTTTAATATTTTATGCCTCAGAACACGACTATTTATACTAAGTAAACAATATAAAATTGTCCTGTTTCTCTTGAATATCAAAGCTAGACAGAAGCTCTTTCAGATTGAGTGAATGTAATGTTTGGCTTCAAATACTTATAAAAATCAGTGCTCATTTGAGTATTTGAAGACACATCTTATTTCTGAAACATTGATATGTATGTGTGTGTGTGTGTGTTTTGTGTATGTGTGTGTGTGTGTGTGTGTGTGTGCATAATATGAGAGAGAGGGGGGGAGATACCTAGAGTGTTTTTCTATTAACACATAAAGGAATTATATTGCAAACAAAGGAAGAAGTGGTATTTGATGTTTCTTCTCCATGACATTGTTCTGAAACATCATGCCACAATTTTACAATGGGCAATTCAAAATTTATGACTCTCTGCATAATTTATTCATATTTCAAGCTGGAATTTTTAAAAATTTTAAGTTACAGAAGGGATGAACACTTCGAGGCATTTTCAGATATAGGCTTTTAAAGTAACTCTTTTCCTCTTTCTCTCTCTGGCCTGCTCCATTTCCTTCCTCCCTCCCTCTGTCTAAAATTGAGAACTTTTGAACATCTCAGTGTCTGTGACGAGATTGAATTTATGTATAGTTGACATTTAAAATAAAATGTTATTGGAGAAAATGTCAGAAAGTGTAGATGTTAAGTCATCTGCTGGAGGAACTTAATATACTTTATAACCTTGTAATTTTTATCAGATTTAAAAGATTTATTCTGTCATAAATAAATGATGTTATCCATAAACTTGAACTTTCTCTTGGAGTAAATAATAGTCATTGAAGAAAATAAATAGAACGTTGAAGAATTTAAACTACCACTCAATGCTATGGGGTTGGTGATAGGAAAAGTACATGAGTTAAATTTGTTTGTTTGGTTTATTTTTGTCCAGTTCTACTCTTTCTTTCCTTTTACAACGATCAAATTATTTGCATATCTTCTCGATGTACAAAATCTCTCATGAATTGGTATCCATGGGAATAAAACACTAGTTTTCACTTGAGAGCTATTGTCCTTCTCACATGGCTGATACTGTGATAGGACAGTGAGTTAAGAGGTACTTGTAAATCATAGCAGTGTCAGGTAGCACAGAAGAGCAGCCCCTCCTCCTTCTTGCCACACTGTCCTGGGCTTCATGGGAGATGTATACTAAAAGCAAATATCCCTGCTCTCAAACCCTTAGGTATTTAGTTGTGAGGATACTGAGGAAAGAAATAGCTTATATTACAGAGACCAATGTCCAGAAAATACGCAAGTTCCTGATACGCAGCTGGTAGTAGTGTTCATAAGCCTTGCCTAACATGTCAATACTACACTCATAAAACAATTCTACATTAGTTTGTTGTTGTCAGTATTATAAAGTAGTCCTTATACATTCATATATTAACATTAAAACATTTAAAATGAAGTAATAAGAATAAATTCTCATTCTTGAATGGATGAATGAATGAAAAGAGTTTCACCTAGATTTTTATGGTATAGAGTTTTGAAATCTTACTGTAGCCTTGATACCATTTCAGCATTTGTCCTCAAGTAGCATGAACTACTACTTTGATTTATACTCAAATGAACATAAAATATTCAATGTGTCAGGTTACTTTTACTAGAAAACAATATAATATTCTCTTGCTTACGTACACACAGAGACATTGTAATGCCCTTCCTCTTATTTCAGTGAAAATCTATCATCAAGGAATCAGGATTCTGTGGTCTGACATGCTTCCCTCAGTCCTACGCAGGGAAATCTCTTAACGAGAGGTTAATGTCCTCTTTGGAATGTACCTTTGCTCCTGAATTCTAAGTTATTAATGTATTCAAAATGATATGAAGTGCTAAGATTTCTCCTCATGAACAGACAGAGGCTGGCTTCTGAACATGTGTGTTAGACTGTCTCCCTCCTTCCCTCTCTCCCTTCCCTATTTTCTTCAGTTTATTCTTTTTTCATCCTTTTCTTCTATGTGCCTTTGATCCTATCTCCCCCCAGCCCCTTTCACTTCTCTTGAAAACCACGGTCCTGATTTATGCTAAGTAAAGCAGTGACACAGATTGATACACCCAACTTAGTAGAAGTCTTAACACATTCTAAGAATACATCAAAGGCTTCTGCCTACTTATTTAATATGTATCCTGTGGATGTGGAGTTGCATTAAGAGCGCTATCTCTAGGGTGAGAAAGAGATAGTAAGGGCATGCAATTTAAAACAATAAATTAGACACAAAATAATCCAAAATATGAAAAGTTTTAAAAGAAAAACAAGTTCTAGAGAAAAACACAAAACAAAGCAAAACAAAACAAAACACTATCAACAGATTTATCTGAAGCTTCTTCTCTCCTACCCCAGTTTAAGAGATGTCCCGAGTTAATGGTCTGGAGCCACATATTTCTTGCAGTTTTTTTCTTCCCTAGCCTTCTAGGTAGACAGAGCTTGACAAGCTTCTGCGATTCTTCCCAAAGCCTATTTACCGATAGTTTGTTTTCAATGATGACTGGAGACGTATTGGGACAATAATTAAGCACTCTTCACTCAAACTGTGGAAACTTGTGCCTTGTATGCTGTTTATTTTCAACCTATGTTTGGGGAAAAAATGAAGAGTGGAAATACATTTTGTGAGTATTTTGAATAGTACACTTAATTAAAGGAGAAATTTCCCATAGCAGTGACACATTTGTGGGGAAGAGAACTTGCCCCCATCCTGGATGAAAAATGTTTGAAAAAGGACACCGAAGCTAGAGTCTGTGAAATCTTCAAGTGTCCAAATAAATTTCTAATTATAGAACGATTCTCATTAAATAGTGAACATGTATAATTACAGAAAGGTTTTCACTTAATTAGAATCTCATCAGAGCTTCCATCTGCATGGAGATTTTGATAATAGAGGTCACAACCTTTTGGGGTGATGGGGAAAAGTAGGTCAATGTATGGGGGAGGAGTGGGATTTATGATAAAGTTTTGACCATAAATAAATTTACTGAGTTCTGGAAAAAAGCACAGTAAAAAAATAGTGTTATATATGTAAAGAATGTTTGCCAGCATGGTTCATACCCAGGATACTAGTCAAGCCATTGTGCTCTTAATAATGATAAA